>NW_020536999.1:55820447-55864692 GCF_003426905.1 Ctenocephalides felis | reverse complement strand
CCCACCATGTTTTATCTTAAGTGCACCATTCAATTTAGAACTGGTTGAAATACGGTGTCTTTCGCAGTTTGATATAGATTTTCGGTATGTATCGAAAACATATTCCCCACAAATATAACAAAAACTATCTAGATTATGCACACTACATCTTAAAGTCGAAGCAATACTAATAACACCAGATAAAACTCTTAGTTGTTCATAAAATTGCAATACACTGGGGCCTTGCTTTACGGCCTAGATACGTTCCGCAAAACTTGGCCGTAAAGCGAAAAGCCGTATAACGAATCAATTATTCTAATATGTATTCATACAAATTCAATGGGATCGGTTCCAAATTTAATAAATATATAATATGGTTTATGCATTTATGGTTTATGCAAAATGCATTTTATTTTTTTATTTTGTTTAAATTATAAACATATTTAACAAGAACATTTACATAAAACATTTACATAAAATAACATTACATAAAATAAAAAACATAACATAAAACATAACATAAAATAACATTACATAAATAAAAAACAAAACATTTACATAAAATAAAAAACTTCAAAAACATTCCATAATTTTTAAATAAAAATGAAACAACTAAAACCTACAGATCACTGTCACCATCATTTTGCGCTGGTAGTTTGAAAAATTTGTCTAAAGTTGTTTGTCTTGCCTTCTTGTCTATTTCTTCCTTTAGTGATTTATAACAGCTAATGGCTGAGTTAATTCCTCGAGAGACATTAGCGCTACGTTCGACGTCAGGATCGTTTTCAAGGAGGATGTTTATTCCTTGTTCAAAATATGAAAAAGCGCTCGACATGATTTTTGATGTTAGCTGTTTTGGATACAACAGGTTCTGTATCTTCATCATATGCCGGCTCTGCTTGCAACTGAATGAGTTCCTCATATGAAAAGGGGTTCCCTATCAGCTGCAAGTAGATCCAGCACAACAGATTCGTTTAAATCTTCAAAACGGAGATAATGTGCTAAATCCAAAATGTTTTGTCTAACTTCAGGAAGGATATTAACTTCTGCATCGGTATTTTTTATACATTCTGGCCATATTTTTTTTTCCAAACATGGTTCATTGTTGTCGATTTCAATTTCTTCCAGGATTCACTAATGTTCTCAACAGCATCCTTTATATTATAGTTTTTCCAAAACCTTTGAAACTTTGAAACGTAAAGATATATAAAAATTTTCATTTTAGATTTTTTTGCGATTACTGTAACTTGCCCTACGCGAAGTTAAAAAAGCCGTTATTGCAAAACATTTTAGGCCGTATATCGAAAACGTTCCTTAATTAAAGAGGGCCGTTATAGCGAAAGGCCGTATAAAGAGCGGCCGTATAGCGAGGCCTGAGTGTAATCATAACCAAATGCAATGCTAATAGGAATAGTTCCAGAAACTCAAAAACTGGAGCTGTTACGGATAAGTTTACTTTTTTAAAAAAAAGTTAGCTCATAATTTGAATATCCATATCAATATCCTTTTACTCAAATAGAGCAATGTATTTTAAGCAATTGTAATGTCACTTTTTTAAAAGCGATTTTTTATTAGAGTAAGGTAGGGCGGAGCACAAAGATCCAATTTGACTTTTTTTATTCTCATATCTTAACAACAATCAGAACCTTACGTCCTATAAGCTGTTGGGCTGTAGCTTCTCCTTACTTCGTATTTTTAGATGGTAACCCAATGGTTAATCAATCCATATTTGATCATTTTGTTATTAGAATTTATCTAATAGGGCTGGCTATTTATTGGTGCAGGGCTAGTTTCGCTTGGAAACATATTACAATCTATATTTCTAAGTGAAAATCGTTGTCACTACCGCCTGACAACAGGCTGCTCAAAAATCGTTGTCACTGCCGTCTGACGGTGGCTATCGAATCCGAGACCTCTAAATCAAGTCCTGTCGCTCTATATTAGCCATATTTGAAATCTCAGTGTCATTTTGGTCACGCAGTGTCTTCAATTTTTCTCTATGATTTACTACCAGCCACCGCATTAGTGTGAGAACTAAGAACTAAGGACAGATGAGGTGAGGTGATGGCGGTCACGCGGCCTACGGACAGGTGTGTGCATTACTCGCGGTACTCGAAGAGAGAAGCCGATAAATGGGTTTATCGCGCGGTTAGATCTCTCGCATACCAGGCCCTTGATCAACCGACACAGTTCGGAACTGACATTTATTACGATCGGCTCGATACTACATTTACATCATTTATTGTTGCACAATATTCTTAATAACTTGCTATAAACATCAATGTATAACAAACATATAGTAACTTTACCAGGTACCCATCGCAATTTGTTTGACATTTCAGCTTCTCTATAGAAAATATGAATGTTGATTTTCTACAAACGTGCGTAGATTTTTTATCAGCTTTTTTTAAAAAACGGGTGGAATTATTTAATTTTTTTTATTATTATATATTTTATTATAAATTTTCAACGTACTTGTTACCTAAACCAAGCCTAGGTTTAAAATTCTGTGAAATCTTGCTTGTAATCGATTTTTTCTCGATTAGCCACATATCCTGGCATAACATACTTAAAAACACTAAATTCTTTCACAAAATATTAAAACAGAAATTACAATTCAAAATGATCATAGTTAACAAATATTATTTAAATACATAATAGCTATTATTATTTTGAATTTTGAAATAGCTATTTTAATTTTTTGTGAAAGAATTTAATATTTATAAATATGTTATGCCAGAATATGTAACTGATTGAGAAAAAATATTCGATTGCAAACAAGATTTCACAGAATGTTTAAAATCGATTTTTGGATATAATTTTAATATTAATTACATTGAATTAAATAGAAATGCTCATTAAGCAGATTTTACTATATTTTAAAATTTATAATAAAAATTAGAAAAAACTTTTGTATTAGGGTACTTAACTACATTTTAGACAAATTAATAAAACTACAAACTAATAAAAAATAAAACTCTGTTGCATCTTGATGAGAGCATATATTATACATTCAATATAAATAATTGAAATCACAAAAAATGCAAAATAAAATATTTAGTATCTCTGTTTCAAGATCGTATGAACATTTTGTCATTAGGGTAGAGTGGGGTTTAAAGTTTCGCAGATAAAAAGGTCCACCACCGATATCTTGAAAACAAGTGAAGTTGAGAATTTTTCAACAAAAATATTTGAAAGTAAAGTATAAAAGATGTTGCCATCGGGGAAAAAATGGCAATGTTATAAAATTCATAACAAACATGTTTTCTTTCGTTATAAGTTTTTTTGGCAGTGAGCACTGTTGTTCAGTTTGCTAGATCTTAATATAATTTTTAGTTAAATGTTATTTTGATAATAATTATTGTTTTATTAAATACTTCGTTAATTTTAAGATAGAGTCAATAGTTTTTTTTATATAGCATCTATAAAAGTATACATCTGGGTGGGGTAAAAAGTTACATTTAAACCTTAATACTGACGAGGTGTAAACAATAAGAGACCAGTAAATAAAAATGTAAAATAAGTTTAAAAAGGCAATTTTACAAAAGATAAATTAAATTAATAGTTATCTAACTCTAATGATAAAATTTTCTAACAAAATTTCATATGAAGGATGTATTCAGGGCGATTAAAAAAATGTGCCCATAAAATATGTATTTCAAACAGAAATTGTATTCACTTCAATTGTATTTCAAGAAACAATGAGTCTAATTATGATTAATTGAACAGAAATGAAATTAATATATGATTAAAATTAAAATCAAAGGTAAAACGAGAGTTGATTGTTTTTTATGTATGAAAATACATATTTTGATTATGATTTTTAATTTTGTTGTTTGGCCTTGCAGTTAAACTGCATCGCATTGATTAAACAATGTAACTATTATTCCATTAAATCTCTTTTAAACTAAAAATAAAATGGTGAATTTATTTCCGGTACTTTTTTACCCCACCTATGGAGTGAACCAGTTAACATTTTTTTTAAAGTAAAAGAATATAGTTTTACACTGACGAATTAGCTGGAAATGTTACTGAACATATATAGTTAATTGTTTAATATGTGGTATTTGTTTTGAGGTATATTAAGGTGACTATATATCCCGGATTGGCCGGGACAGTCTCGATTTTCAGCCTTGCGTCCCGGATTTTTCTAAAAGTAATATTTGTCCCGGTTTTAGGTGTTTTGTCCCGGATTGTCTCGAATTTTTAAAAATGTTTTGATTGCCAATGTTTTTTTAAATATATTGCAATGAAAATGGAATGAAAAAAATATGCATATAAAACACCATCGCCCCCCCCCCCACTCCCCGCTCTCTGAACATTATAATTTGTCCCGGATGTTATGCAAAAAAATATGGTCACCTTGTATATAGTTGTTTTCGTTTTCACAGTATCATTGCTAAAAGTCAAATTGGTCTTTGGAGCTCCGCCCAAAATGTCCTGATAATTTACCTTAGGGCACGATGCCATACGTCTCTAATTTATCCTGGCATTGACAAAACCAAAAATATTCCTAATTATAATTAGTATTCATCGGACCTTTTAATCTCAATAACATGCTTTGAAGAAATGTTGTAACGATTTAATTAATGAGAGAGGCAATATGCGAATGGAATATAATAAAAAGCACGTTTCATTGTGTACAATAATTGTATGCCTCAACACGCTTCCAATACGTCAACATTTGCTAAACGTTTTCCGGCGGACGATGGATCATCTCGGAATGCTTGTTTGAAATCGCCCTAGGGTTGTGACGATAAAAATAAATATCGATATAAATTATCAACGTGGATTCAGTATCATGGAAATATAAACACACTGTATTTGCTGGGTATTTCTTGTGATAGAAGTCTCGGAAAAAGACAACCAGCAGCAATTCTTGAAGGAAGTATTGGAGAGTCTCCTAATACATTACTTGAGTTACACTTTTATCTAAACAGCTAATTATTAGCTAATACAACAGCGTGTTGATTTCTATTATCCAATGAATGTTTATTTTCCTAACTAACTTCCTAATTAGCTGCTATAACCAAATATAGCAGCAAATATAAACAAGGAGAGCCTTTATAACTTATCGTAGGATAAGTTATTGTGATCGTCTGAAGTTCGAAATTGAAATTTTTTGCATATCTTCACGTTGTAAAGGTTTCTGAACATTTTGGCATACCTTAGAAAGAATGGATCAACCATTTGAATGATTCAAAAAACTTTCATCTTGTGTTGACGAAACGATTTTATGTGGGAAAAATCAAAATTTTAATTCTGTAAGGTAAGTTCCAGCAAACTGCCTCAAGGCACTATGCCATAAACGACTATAATTTATTATTCGCATGTAATTTACGGAATTTTTGGGTTTTCCCCTTTATTTACATCAGTGTTTCAATTAAAGAAAGAAGCAATTAGAATTATGTTTACCCCATCGTATACTATCTTGTAGACCTTTTTTCATAAGCACAATATCTGAACCGTTTCTTGCGTTATTTTCCTGATTACCCTTTTTTTGTAAAAAATAATGCCAATTTGTTTAATTTCATTCCAAAGCCCAAATCTAATTATTACAAAAAACTTACTAAGGGTTTCACATTAAAACTTGCTTCCTTATATTATACATTAGATGGATTCTATATTTTGTCAAGTATTAGAGAATTAGGGAATACGAAATTTAATTAATTACTTAGATTTTTTTTTAAGAAAACACTATTGAGCTATTTATAAGTTATAACTTTTAAGACTACCTTCATGCTCAGGGTAGTCTCTAAACAAAATTATAAATAAGGGTATTAAGTAAATATTTGTTCTTCAAATTTTATGTAATTTAGGATTGATTATTTAGTAAGTTACTTAGTATTGCTTATATCCTTATGTGATATTAATATTATTTGTTATAATAAATAAATAAATAGATAAATATCATGGTAGAAAACATTTTTTAAGCAAAAGTATTTTGTTGTAATAGCTTTTGTTTCGAGGTATTTGAATAGCAATCATATGAGTGTTATTAGTTGTTCTGGTGAATTACTTACAAAGGCAATTTTTTATAAATGTTAAATCTCTATGTGAAGAATTTTATCATTACACTTTTTGTAATTTGTCAATATAAGCAAAAGATTTTTTGAATCATCCAAATCGGATGTATCGTTCTCCCAAAAACTGCCATTTTTTGCACATTTAGCTCATATCTCGAAAACTGCTGGATCTGTCTTTGCCAAAAACTAACCATCACTTCATCCCATCATTACGATTTGAATGTTTTCTGAATCATTTATCCCGCGCTCTCAAAAACTCGATTTCTATTTTCTGTACTCTTTGTTTAGTATTTTCAAAATGTCTAGACCTGTCTTTGACAATTATTAATCAGCACGTCATATTATTATCAATAGGAATCGAATGTTTTGAATTATCGGTAGATCTGTACGCCCTAAGTCGTGGGCAAATATTGTACCCATATATACATACACACACACACAAACACATACATACATTTCAAATACCTCACAAACGTACATACATATTTCTAAAGTTTAGAAACCATCGAAAAATGTTCAGAAACTTTTGAAATGATATGCAAAAATTTTCAATTTCGATTTTTGAACGATTACAATAACTTACCCTACGGCAAGTTGATAATATCGAAAGAAAATGGGTGATTTCGAATACTGTATGATTAATGTTCATTTGGTTTCGGATAATTTGGTGCTTCTTAATGTTAACAAAATTGACCATTAAATTGACAGATATCTAGCGAATTACTCTTTATAAATATCTTGAAGAGGATATGAAAAATTGAGTTTAGATAAAGTAGTTGTTTGTACATATTAATTATGAAATGTATAAAATCTCTCTTTTGGATAACTCAGGTTGTTGAGTTATAATCTAACTTTTTATTAATTATTTATTACACATGTTATTACGCGGATTTTAGTTTTAGAAGTGAGAAAAATAAATCCTTTCCAAATTCCAAATTCGCTACCCTACTACCAGGAGTAGTAACTGGTAACCATTCCATGTAAAAATCAATGCCATGAAGATTGTCGCCTTCATGGCCAATGTAATAAAATGAAAGTACGTCCAAACAGTAGTAATCTTTGTGCTAACTTTACGATATTTCTACATAAAATTCAGAAAATAGAAAAAAACAGAAAATAGTATATCTATATCTGGATACATCATATAAACAGATAACAACATTCCTCTGCTGTTTCATAAAGTCCTTTTTGCAGAAGGTCTCTCGTGCCTCAAGTCGTAATATATCTTTGCATGCTGCTCTCGGGTATTTTATCTCGATATTGATGCCTTTATCATCGATGTTTTTCCCTGTTCGCCAATCCCTAGACCCAAGGCACGTACGCGTGCTAGATCAGGTGATCGGCATCGCAAGGCCCACGTATCGGCAATCCGTCAGGGCTCGTTCGTTTGTTAAGAATAGAATCCAGCGTGTAATAATGGCATTGTGTGTGATATGAATATTAATAACTGTTATTGTTCGAACTGATCTCGTGTACGATCATTGTTGAAACAACAATGGCGTTGATTAATAACTTCTCGTACTTGTTGCATTAACCCTGGTCGGCGCTGATCGCATCGACGCTGACCTCTTGATCGTTTGTTGCGTTTATTTGCGTTATGCACACCATTAGGTAATGGTCAGATGGTTTTATGTTTCTCGTATGGTATTTTCATCTTACGAAATGATGATATTCCTGTGGATTAGATACTGATATTTTTGAATCATACTAAAAATTATAACACAGGTGACAATAAGATATTGTTTGATACACGTGTGCAGTTTTTTTTTTAATTACTGAACTGCTCGAGAAGACTGCAAACTTCGGAGCAAGTCAAGTTAAGAAAACAAAGAAGTATCTGACACGGTATAGATAAAAATTGGCCTGTGAAACATTCTGTCATAAGTCGGTTTATCGATTGGAGGAAGAAGCATCATGAGCATACAATTTACTAAAACTGAAGCTACCATAGTGTTACCGAAAAATGAGATGCTCGAGAACAGTGCAGACTTAAAAACAAGTGCAGTTAAGAAAAGAAAGAAGTGCCTGACACGCTATAGATAAAAATTGGCCAGAGGAACATTCTATCATGAGTCGGTTTATCGTTTGGAGGAAGAAGTATCATGACTATAAAATTCACTGAAGATCCCATAGTGTTACCAAACCAAAAAATTGATGAACAAAATTGTTGAAGTGCGCAGATGATACAGAATGGAGATCAGTATTGACAAGTTGAAAGTTAGGAGAGTGTCCAAAGGAGCACCGATGGGAAATGAAGGATTGGAAGACATGAATCTCTCAATACTTGGTATGCGATTTAACTAAAGACGGATATTGGATAGCCAGTGGAAACAGGTCTCTAGAAAAACAAGACACTACCGTTGAGTAAAATGAATCTCGGTTTTCGAAAAAACCGATAAATCACTTGATCGAGCAATGTTCTGTATGATTCAGAAACTAGTACTCTTAAGAAATCTGTTAAAAACTGTTTGGTCTGATTCGAAATATGATGCTGGAAAAGAACAGGGCCGACAAAGACAAAAGCTATTCTACTTTCTTTTCTGTTCTTCTCTATTATGAACAGTAGAGAAGAAAAGGCTTGTTTGGATAAAATTAAGAAAAAAGCAAAAAACTAGATCGAACGGAAGGAAGCAGAATAATGCTCCAGCTATTACTGATCGACTATTTACACAAGAATAGAAAGTAGAGATAATTGAAAGCTAGGGCACAAAACATGGAAACTTAGGAGCAGAGGTTTGGTAAGTAAAATATAGAGGCCAATTCTCGGATAAAATAGTCCTGTTATGTTACCAGTCTTTTTTGTCGAGATTATCACATAAGTCTGTCTTTGCTATTCTTTCGAGAGCCTTACAGTATGGAATTGCATAACAGAAAAATGTTATGGCAAGGCCATGTTTCGCTCCAACTTCCATACATTATGCTACTGAATCATACTAAATTCTGTCAAAATGTGATGTATTTGCTGTGCATTCAGGCGTTTTACATATAAATTGCAACGTCACTCGTATGCTATGAAACAGTGTCAGAAACACCCTGTTATCTAAGATCGTTGTTTTTACATTTTTTAGGTTTTCTATGTGACAATTTGACAAATACGATCGACTGCATACTAGCCACATGGCTTTTGTCAATATTTTGTATGGAAAGCTCTTTATAACATGGGCTTGAAAAATTGACCCCTATATCAACTTCTATTGATAGCATACTCGTGAAGTTGTACTTTTGTTATATTCTGACGTTTGTGGCATTTGGAGGTTTCAGAAATACTTCCATTTAGGTTTTAGAAGATTGTAGAAACCTGTAGCATATGGATTACAATAAATCATATTCCAATATATGTTGTAAATGGCAGCTGGTTAGTGTACTTTAGTGGAAACTATTTAATTCACTTTTTGACCACTTCCCAACACTGCATTGACTATGAAGTTTTGAATCACTAATCACTAATCTATCTGTATTGATTTGGCATGTAAAATGGAATAATATATCTTTTTGTTGAACCTATTGAGCAGTGAAGTTCAAAATTGCTCAGATTCTTCTAAAATATCTTGTCTCTTAGCATTTGTTCCAGGCCTAATGATGAATAACGCGACGTAAGGTGTGTTTCGGATTCATTGAAGCAACGACTACAGTATAATTAGTCGCTAAATGCTTTCGCATGGCGCCTGTTTTCAATAATAATAGCATGTAAATCAACCAAATGGCTAATTCAATTAAGATAAGAATGTTTGAAATCGAAAGTAACAATTTGCTGTGCAAAATCTAACGAGCGGTTTGATAATAATCGATATCGTGGTTCGCAATAAATAAAACTGGTTACTATTTAATACTACGGTCTTGAGTTTTATTGGATTTCGATTTGAATGACCATATTTTAAATTACTGTAACCAAAGTTTGTTACTGACAATGAGATAAATAATGTGCAACTAATTTTTTCAAAAGTATCTACGTTATATTATTTAAGCTTATGTATGGCATTCAGTTTTTTTTTAGAGAACCATAAGCAATACAGTTGCACAAATCCAAAATTCCAAATCACAAATTACAAGTTACAATCCAAAATCTTAGAATCGATTTAGCTAAGCAGAATCAACCAATCTATATAACTATTTAAAAATAATCACATGAGCCCTTTCGTTAAAATTGAAGTAGAATTTTCCAACAATTAAATTGACTTTAATATTTTGTTTACTTAACCGCGTGGTTTGACCACATTCTAAACTAGCTGTAAGTGGAATTCTGTCTTAAGGCAATTAAGGCATCGTGCCTTAAGGCAAATTGCTGGAACTTCCCGTACCAAAAATTATTATTTTTTTAAAATCGATTAACATTTTTGAAAAAAATTTACTTTGAAAAAATAAGATTTTTGACAAACAATTAGACAAAAAATTACTTTTTTTTTGAAAAAAAATTTTTTTTTTAATTTTTTTTTTTTTTGAAAAAAAAATGTTTTATTTTGACATATTTTAAAAGATCTAAACTTTTTTTCAAAGCAATCGTACTGCTTTAACTGCATAAAGACGAAATATCAAACCGCGTAAGCGCCGCGTCGACGTCTAACGCGTAAACATTGGTACGGAACCCATAGGAATGTAAACCAAAATTATAATTATTGTTGAAATCTCTATAAAATATCTGATAATTTGATGTGCATATGTCTAATGATCATTTTTGACCGCCAAATGGCATTTTTTTTTTACTTTTTTCATTAGATCTCCGAAACCGCTAGACCTGCCTTTATGAAAATTTGATCGGTTCTTTGCCTTGTCAATACAAGTAAAATGTTTTTTGAATTATTAAAATCGGACGCTCCGTTCTCTTAAAAACTGAGTTACCGTTTTCGGCACTTTTTGCCCCGTATCTTCGGAACGGCTAGACCTGACTTCGCCAAAAACTTATCAGCACGTCTCCTTATCAATACGAATCGAATGTTTTTTGAATTATTCAAATCGATTGATCGGTGTTCCCGAAATCGTCGACGAAAATTTGTATCCGCACATACATACACACACGCACACACACACACACACACACATACATCCATTTTTTCTAAGGTATGCCAAAATATTCAGAAACCTTTGAAACGTCGAGAAATGCAAAAATTTTCATTTTCGATTTTTTTGCGATTATACTATAATTTGCCCTACGGGAAGTTAAATATGTCTATAAATATATAGATAATATAGATATAATTTCTAGCAAGATTCATATTTTATTAATTCAATGTCGATTTCCAATTTTTTACTCTTTTGGAATTCAAATTTAAATAACCTGAGCCGAAAAATTCCTCACCTTGGTCTCCATGATCTTTTATTTGTGATTTGACAATGTTGCTAATAACATTTACAGTAATAATACAGCATATATTGCTAAATATTTGTATGTCAATAGAAGTGAATAGACGTATTCAAAGTGTTAAATCCTGAAGCTAACATTCTTTATATATTTCCTTTAATAATCTTTCCAATAATTTATAGCCTCCAAACTTCTTTCAGTATGCATACAATCTTTTGATTTAAAAAAAAAAACACTTAGGCCGATTTTCTAACAAAATAGTTCAATATTTTTTATGTGATCTCTTTTCTTTCAAGCCTAAATAAATCAAATTTAACTTTTGTGCCAATTAGGAGAAAATGATATATTTTATCTCCAATTACTACCTAATTATTTCAAAATTCGACCAATTATAATATATAATAACCATTAAGTAAATATCAAAATTAATGACGACATTTACGACCACAAACTATTGATTGAGAATTTGATATAACATTTATGTGTCCTCCTTAATTATCCACAAGTAATAAAGCTGCGGTTTTATTATTATATAAAACTTGATTCATAATCAATCATAATTTAATACTAAGCATTATAGTTAGTTCTTTATGTTACAATAATAAATATTTATGGACGTATTTTTCAACTCAAATTGTTTAGTCTATAGAACATTTAAAAATCTTCTATTAAACTTTTTTTTGCCAAACCTGAAACTCATTTTTTATTAAGTCGAGGAATCGGATGTTTCATCATTTATCGTTTGTTGGCCTATTATTCCCAATAAGCTAATTGTGACAGATCATTTTTTGATAAATAATCTTAAAGCTAAAAATTGAATCTAAAATTTTTATCAAACCTATAGAGAGTAAAGTTGCCTTATTGTTAGAGAAAATATTACCTGCGAAAAATGTTTCATCCTAAAGGTGATGAAGAAGACCATGATCCGATCCGATTTAAATAATTGTTCACTTCTATATCACCTATTTTTACTTTTAAATTGTCAGAAAAAAAGATTGAAACGTTTATAAAACATAAAATTAGCAGATCAGATTTTTTCGCGAAAAGAGTTCTTCTTTAGGAAGTTAATTATTGCAATTATAGATACAAGACATACTTTGTTTGAAAGACAACAAATGGAAATCGCTTTATATAGTTTTTAGAGAAAGTGAATTCTTCATTTTCAAGAAAACTGTTAAAAAAAATTTTCGTTTATGCTATATTATACATCAATCGAATTGACGAAGTTATAGGGCTAAATTGCACATCAAAATAATCAAGAAAAGAGAAAAAAAATAATAAAAAATACAAATTAAAAAGAATTACAAATAAAAAAGAACTAATGGTAGTAATTGCTCCAGTAAGCTCCAATGATGAGCTGAGCAATAAATTGACTATGGAATACAATTTCTAATTTAAGGGGCACAACTAGTGTGAAATTTCGAAAAAATCGATTTTTGTTTTTTTTTCATATTTAGGTAGACTACTTAAAAATAACATATTAAAATTTCAAATCGATATCTCAAATAGTTTTTGAGTTACAGCCATTTAAAAAATTATATATATATATATATATATATATAGTATATAGTACAACGATCATTTTATCTTTAAACGCGTTTTTCTCGAAACAGCATTTTCCGAATTTGCTGCAGTGATTACTCAAAAACGAACGATCCGATTACTATCAAATTTTTTTACATGTTCTATATATAAATCTCCGTAAAATGAACTATCCATTCGAAAATATCGATCAAACATCGAATTTTGGCAGTCGAAAAAGGACCAAAATTTTGGGTAAAATTCGACTTCTTTTTTAAAACGCCGCCATTTTGTCGATTTCTGATTTATTTTTTTTATCGTAGTTTATTTTTAAGACAATATAATCTAGTTTAACGAGAATTTTTTTTTTATTTCATCCACGTAGAAGGCCGGAATCACTGCAGCAGTTAAGGGCCTTTTTTTGTCGCGCCGTTGGAGATCGACGATAACTTAAAAAAAATATTGAATTTTTTTTGTCAAAAATTTTACTATGTATTCTTAAAACATGTATAAATATATTCCTAAAATTTTGAAAAGATTGATAGAGTAGTTTTTTTAATATAAAAAACCAAAATCACCTTTTTTTAGGCGGTTACACTAGTTGTGCCCCAAGTCTGTGGCAGTTTCTTTTAGTCACATTTCAAAAGGAAATAACAATTCTTATTATTTATGCCTATGATATTTACAGAAATCGAAAAGTTTATGCAACTTGACTTAAGTGTGTGAAAATCTTTTACACCAGACTCGAATAGTAGTAATATACTTATATATAATGTAATTCGTATGCAAGTTTTCTATCGTGTAATTCGCATTTATGCAAAGTGCGTTTGGCTAAACTCCTTGTTGATCTAACATCATATAGTGCCTCAGGCCCTAAACGCAGTAGTTATGAAGGTACCTATCATTGATCTAATCGAGAATCAATGATATAGCACCTAGATGTACTCGTAATCGTAATCGTAATGGTAATGTGCGTGCAAAAGAGAGGTAGGGGCGCTATCATAGAACGTTCGAACAAATCCATCGTCAAGTGCCAGTCAAACACCGAATGCAACCTAGCGTACACGCGGTCTTTCATACTTCCATACCTTATATATTGTTGTGAATTGTACCTGTACCTGTTGGTGAATTGTTTGTTATAGAAAAACAAGTGCAAAATTACAAGTGTGTTGTGCAACGCCGTTGCAGATCTGCGAGTCGTTCAGCTACTCTGAGCCTCAGAGCTCGGATCAAGTGCACCTGTGTTAGTTACCTGAGTGTTATGTAACAATGTGCAATTTAAACACATACACATCGCACTTTTTCGTTAAATACACGATATTGAGGCCACCGACTAGAATCTTATTGTTGTATTGTATGTACAATATTCAATACACACTGTTTGCTTATTATTACGTCGTTCTATTTTCATCTCAAAACACGTGTGCGATATTTGGATTATATTTTACTTCTGATAGCGAATTTATTAATGACATAAGAACTAGCCAATACAGTATATTTCATTCTTTAACATGTTCATGAGATTTTTCTGGCTAGAAACGGTTTTACTAATTTTTTACTCGGAGAAAAAGGTTATAATTTTATAGTGTCCAAAGATGTGCGGTGGGTCGTACAAAACCTCACCAAACTTTGAAGGGTAGGGTAGGGCATTAAGTTCTTCTTTGATTGTGAGCAAGTATATTGTGAAAATCAAAGCAATTGTAACGCAACAAATAATACACATCAAACAAACAACTATCTGACTATGTTCAGTAAAACTCCCAGCTAATTCTTTGTTGTAGAAATGTGTTTCAGTTGCTGTTTTTCAAAAAATTGTCAATTGCAACTTTTCACCTTCTACGTGAAGTAAAATGAGACGTCCAGAGCGCAAACAGCTCCAATGTCTTATTTTTAAATTTGAAGGGATTTTACGAAAATAATAGATACATTATTCAACCATAGCAAAATATAAATTTTTTGGGTACTTTCTTCACAGAATTTTTCAGAGTTTTTCACATTTTTCGCTGTATATAAAGTTTATCCGGTATTTCGCCAGAAATATTTATCAGCACAATTGGAATAACTATATATTCAATTTATCTCTTGTAAAATTTCCACTCTTAACTTAATTTACTTTTTTATTTATTATTTTTTACTGTTTACAACTTTGCCAGGGTAAAGATTCAGTTGGTCACGTTTACCCCACCCCATCTTATGAATCTAATTCAGCAATAAAAATGCATTTTATAAAACAATTAAATAACATACTTGAAAAGTATATTGAGGACTCGTAAACTAAACAACAGTCCTCACAACCGAAAAAACTAACAACGAAAGAAAACACTTTTGTTATAGATTTTTAAGCATTGTCGCTTATTTCCCTATAGCGCCATCGAATTAAGGTGATGACTGGATAGATCTTTTCCCTCTACTTTCAAATATTGTTTTTAGATAATTCTTAATTTGTTTTTGAGATATCAATAGTTCACCTATTTGCTCGAGGACTTTTAAGTCCCGCTCTAAGGATACTTGAAAATTTGACTGAACATTAATGTTTTTCTTTATTATTTGATTGAATGATAAAAAATAATTATTTAATCAGTATTACAATCATTTCATCACAAATAAGATACTCAAAATACACGTTGACTGAAGATCCTATATTTTTTCCTATATTTCAAGAATAATGTTAAACTTAAATTAGTTACATAAAATAACAAAAAAAAATAATATTTACATTAATTTCACTAGTAAGAATTTTTTTTCATTTTTGTACTATCATCACTATAAAAAAACTGCATCAATGGACGTAGTTAGATAATCGAACACATTTTAAAAAAATATTTTGTTACTTGTTTGTTTCTTGGAAACTAACATTCAAAAAAAAACTTAAAACTTACTTCATAAAAACACGCTAACAAAACAAATATGTTCAAAAAAAATAAATAACAAATTATTAATAAAGAAGCAAATATTCATAATATAATTAAGAAAAAATATACTTCAGTATTTTCCTATATATTTTTTTATGCCTATCTTTATTATTTTTCATATACATATATATATTTTAAACTATCCATATATGAAAAAAGATATCCTGTTAATGTATTGGCTTTAAAGATATATGAATTGCATTCTTCCCATTATTCTACTAAATTTAAATATTATCCGGCATAATTACATACTAACTAAATTAAAAAATAAAAAAGATAAAAAATTGTTTTTGAAAAAGGTGAGTATTGGATGCTGAATTACGTCTGCATTTGAAAAATTTGTATTATAATTTACGTAAGAGAGCATATTTCATCAAAATGTATAATACACCTAAGTCTGTTTTTACACGGTCTTTTTGTACACGGTTTTGATATAACACGGTTTGAAAATTGAATATTTTTAATTTTTTTACACGATTTTATTCCATTTAGCACGATTTGAAATTTTATGTACTTAAATTTTTTTGTCAAATTTAATTTTTGCGAAGAATGTTCATATCACAAAAAAGTATTTATGAAAGAAAAAAGTCTGAAACCATCGATAGTATCGATAGTTTGCGAACACTCTCTTAAAGATTTAAGTAAATTCTCCTTTAGTGCATACAAACAATTTTTACTGGTCAAAGCAAATGTGAATAGCACTAATTTAGGGGAATTATTATTAAAATAAACATGAATTCTTGTTCTTGAAAATTCTTGTTTTTCACTAATTTTAATAGGTTTAAGAGAGTAAGACAAATCACCCGTTTTTGTATAAGATCAATGTCTTTTTTTACACGTTTTTTTTTACACGGCTTCTTCTGGAACCAATCTCCGTGTAAAAACAGACTTAGGTGTATTTTTGTTTGTTTAATGTAAATCATTATAAAAGAAAATATGCTAAATGAAATTTTTCACAAAATAGGGCATTTAATTTAAAGACCTCCAGTAAGAAACATAATCTTACAATTTGAATAATCTAAAAATGATGATTTTGAATATAAATATTTTTTTCTTCAAATATCTATGCCGATATGGGTTATCAATCAAATTAGTTAGTAGAGCAGAAAGTCAATTTGAAGTATATGATTATTATAATTTTCAGGAAGCTAATTCTACCTCGTTACGCAATGAAAAATGATTTTCTTGTATTTATTAGATGTTAGATGTTGGTTCGAATTCATGTTCAATTCTCAAACAAAAGATAATATTTGTTTTTTTATTTTGTTGGCTTCCAAATTACACCTGGCAACATACAGACTCATATGATGATTGATGATTCTTACTAATATCTTTATGTATTTATCTAAATTTAAACATATTTTTATCTAAAAACATCTAAATTTTTTTAAACCTATTTCTCATGGGTTAATTTTAAACACCGTTATGAAATTAATTAAACACTTGTATAGAAAGATAAATGCGATCATGCTTCACAACTCTCTAAATTTGCATTAATTAAACCAATAACTATAACTGTTATCGTTAAGATTTTAATGTGACACTATTTATGATATTTATTGCAAATCGTATATTTTATCTTAATATATTATTTATTATAACAATAAATAAATTGTGCAATAACTGCCGTTTTGTGCATGATAGCTGTGTCGTGCCATAATTCCATTCGAATGAAATATTTTCATTATAACTCCCGCACACACATTAATTAATAAATAACAAGCTGACAAATAACTACCGATAGTTATATCGATAAAATGTTATTAAATTTATAATATGATAACTATAATATATCAACGCGATTTATGTATTAGTTCTCTTAACTAGTCGGTTGAAATTGTAATTCATTTATCGTTCTGGAAACGGTTTATAATTTTATTTCTAAATTTCACTTTTATAGTAATGCTTAATGTATAATAAAACTGGTATGAATATTTTTAAATAACAGTATCATTCAATTAGTCTATGTAAAAATTCTTGATAGATTTACACGTATTGAAGTTTTGAAGTCTAATTCGTTAAAATTTTAAATATTCATTGGCGTTCAATTTTTTTTAAATATTTGGAGAAAATACAAATTATTGCCATATTTAATTTAATTTTGCAAAGTATTTTTAGTAAGATGGCATCAAAGATATCTGAATGAATAAAATGATATAAAATATTATTAAATTTAGTAATTTAAACAGAATAACATAAGTTGCTTATTTAATGTATATGCACTTTAGAAATTTTATAGAGATTTTAAGAATATAGTCATACTTTTTAAATTCTAAATTCGCGCGTAAAAAGTCTACCGCCAGTATTTCAAGAGCTAGTAAACTTGAGAATTCTTAAACAAATAATATTTGAAAGTAGAGAGAAAAAGATGTGCAATCAGCCATTGCCTCAAATCAAGCAATTGAAAATCTAGTTTCAAGTTTGAAAATCTATGACAAAAGTATTTTCTTACATTATTAGTTTATTAGAAACCTTCATATTATTCTATTTAAGTATACGTTTTATAAAATGCATTGCTATTTTTAAGTTAGATTCAACAGATTTTTTTATATAACCTTCATAGAAGTTAACATGTGTTTGTAGAAAAAATGACCAAATTTAACTTTATTCTGAAAAAGGTGTAAACAATAAGAAAATAGTAAATATATAAGTAAATTAAGTTAAAAAATCAGTTTTAAATAGATTAATTTGCCGATAAATATTTCTTGCAAAATACCAGATCGAGGTTATATACAGTTCTATCTTTGTAAAAAATGTTCCGATAAAATATATATATATATTGCATTAGTTGTATAATGTAGCAATTATTTTGTAAAATTTCTTTGAGTTTAAAAATAAGGCGTTGGATCTGTTTGTCCACTATCTCACCCATGGTAAAAAGGGACTGATAATAAATTTTAGAAACTAGCTGTAAGTGGAATTCTGTCTTAAGGCAATTAAGGCATCGTGCCTTAAGGCAAATTGCAGGAACTTCCCGTACCAAAAATTATTATTTTTTTTAACATTTTTGAAAAAATTTTATTTCGAAAAAATAAGATTTTTGAGAAACTATAAATTGAACAAAAAATTACTTTTTTTTGAAAAAAATTAAAAAAAAAAAAAAAAATTTTTTTTTTTTTTGAAAAAAAAATTTTTTTTCTTTATTTTGACATATTGTGGAAGATCTGAACTTTTTTTTCAAAGCAATCGTACTGCTTTAACTGCATAAAGACGAAATCTCAAACCGCGTAAGCGCCGCGTCGACGTCTAACGCGTAAACATTGGTACGGAACCCATAGGAATGTAAACCAAAATTATACTTATTGTTAAAATCTCTATAAAATATCTGATAATTTGATGTGCATATGTCTAATGATCATTTTTGACCGCCAAATGGCTCATTTTTTTACTTTTTCCTCCATATCTCCGAAACCGCTAGACCTACCTTTATGAAAATTTTATCGATTCTTCATCTTGTCAATGCAAGTAAAATGTTTTTTGAATTATTCAAATCGGACGCTTCGTTCTCTTAAAAACTGAGTTACCGTTTTCGGCACTTTTTGCCCCGTATCTTTGGAACGGCTAGACCTGCCTTTGCCAAAAACTAATCAGCACGTCTCCTTATCAATACGAATCGAATGTTTTTTGAATTATTCAAATCGGTTGATCCGTGTTCCCGAAATCGTCGACGAAAATTTGTATCCGCACATACATACACACACATACATACATACATACACACACACATACACACACACACACACACACACACACATACATCCATTTTTTCTAAGGTATGCCAAAATGTTCAGAAACCTCTGAAACGTAAAGATATATAAACATTTTCATTTTCGATTTTTTTGCGATTACTATAACTTGCCCTACGGGAAGTTAAAAAACAGTAAAAATCTCATTTCTATAATTAGGAATTTTGCAGAACATTGTTCAATAATTGCTGTTTGAGACGCATATATAAGACAAATAAAGTCAAATTGGACTTATATGCCTCGCCCTACCTTACACTATATTTGTAATAATTTCTAATTATTTTTTCAACTTTTTAAGTGTTCTCCATATATTCTGAAATTTGTGTAAAAAATGTTATGAATTGTTTATAAAATTGTTGAATTGCTAAATATTATTAGAAAAATAACTTATAGTAGTATAATATTAAAATAGTGTTGATTTCGGGTACCTTGCTAGTTCGAAATAAATTCCACGTTTAATATAGAGCAAACTTCTGAAAAATAATAAATCTTGAAATTGAATTGAATATGCAAAGATTATAATTTAAGTAGAAAAGACGCCCATAAAACGAACTATACTCAATTAATCTTTCATTTTATAAAATTTATTTGATATTTTTAAATACACTTATATATATATATATATATATATATATATATATATATATATATATATATATATATATATATATATATATAAATATATATATATATATATATATATAAAATTCTGTATATATCTGTGACATAGATTACTTTCATATAATAAAATAATTAAATGAATGTGTGAGATTCTAGTAAAGTAAGTAGTAAAACTAATTGCTACTGATTAATAACCTAGAACTAATTACGCTATGGTTTCTGAAAAAATGAAAGTGTTACAAAACTGAGATGCTGAACAAATTATTCTGCTCATTATTTAACGGTTAATTTTCTTTGAAGATTGTTTACGAATTTAATTAGACTCACTATATATCGAAAAAAATAATATTATACTAATATTTATATTCAAATATAAAATATTCAAATACAAATATTCATATCGTATATTATATGTACAGATATTTATTGCATTGCACAAAATCATGTAATACGAGTATATAGTAGGTATGTTTTAAAAATGACAATTGCAATGGCTATTATTTGCTACGTTTTGCATTTCATGTAATTTTCTGCGGCATTGAATTATTATATTATATATGTAATAATTATTATCAATACTAGAGTAATTACATAGAGTAGTACTAATCCCAAAGTGAGCGCTTTTGGCTTATTTGAAATTTTGAATATATGAAAAATCACTAAAATAATAGAATACAAATATTAATATAATAGAATAAAGTCAAACAAAGATGGTTTGAGTTTTACCAAATCATTCTTGTCCTCAATCTGTTGTAGTAAATTTTTATTATTTAACTGATAAATAAATTGCCAACATATTTGTTATTGTTTGAATATGAAAATCAATAAATCAACTTTTGTCTACGTCATACAAATAACCAAAACAACAAATATGGCCAATTTGTTAAACTGATAAAACTCGTAGTGAATGTTATTACTATTATAATATGTCGAGTTGGAATACTGATTTTAGAATTAATAGAAATAATTTAATATTCATTATCAAAACGCGGTATCAAAGTATTAATGCAGTTCGACGAATTTAAAAAAAGTTTTTGGCGAAAACAATAACTTTGTTGTATGAATGTACAAGACTTCTAACCTGAAAGTTTCAGGTTTTTAGTATTTTGGGAAAGTTAAATTTGTTTTATATTAATTCCAGTGGCGTCGGAACCGTGTGGGCTGCTCCCACCCTTCGATCTCAAAAAATGATATGCCTTAGTATGTCTAAAAAAAACGAAGTAACTGGCTGTCTATCAAAAAAAAAAGAAAACCTAGCCCACCCATCAAAAATTTGCTTCCTAGAGCGGGTCGATTTGTATGGATAAAAAAGTCGCTTGGGGCACATGTGATTTTTGGATTCTAGAGATCAATATAATATACTTTGCTGAAGAAACCATACCTGTAAAATGAATTCTGATGTTCCGTGCATTGACCCAAAAATAAGGGTTAAAATTTTAAAAATTCTATTTTGAGCCATTAAGAGTGCCCCTATCGTGATAAAATATATGACCGGCCTTCACTAACTTTGGATGGCCGATCCACCCATGCCCGTGGTTCAACCCCTGGAACCCTTCCCCCGCCCCAAGCGGTTTTTTTAAATTTAGACCTTATCTTTGGGTCAATGCACGGGACATCAGAATTCATTTTAGAGGCATGGTTTCTCCAGAAAAGTATCTTATATTGATTCTAGTATGGAAAATCATATGTGCCTACGTAACCTTTAAATCGACAATATATATATCGACTAATATATATATCAAAAATAATTTGAGTTAAGGCATTTCATTTCATTTAGATTATTCATAAATCACGAATCATATTTTTAATTCCTGGTTCAAAATTCAAAATTCAAAATTCATTTCAAAGAACAAAAGAAAAGAATGCGAAACGGTTTTTATTATATTATTAAATATATTGCCCCAATATCAGTAGAGGAAACTGGATACTTTTGTGCCATTTTTTTCACACACCCCCAGAACGATTGTAACAGGTATGAATATAGGATAAAAAACAATAGCTATTAATACCAAAAATGGTTTATAACGATTAATAAATTATATTTCATTTAATATAGTATGTTATCTATTAATTTAAGTTATGTACCATTGATATCTACAATTGTACAATTGTACTGTATAAATAAATAAATAAATAAACCATTAACGGGTTTTATATGAATAAAATATAACAATATATAACAAAACTAAATAATTTTTAAACAAAGTTAATGCGAAATCTTTTTTTCTTGTCTTAAATACCTCTTTGCCTTTCTCTTTCGTATTTTGTCTTAAAGTTATTTTTTTCCTTATCTGTTTAATCTTTTCAAGAATACGAACAAAAAAAGTAAAGCTCGTATTAATGAAGTGAGCTTACTCAATGCAATAATGAAAACTTATCCGAACAAATATATTTTATCTTTCTCCCTTTGGACACTATCTCAAAATCGGTATAGTATTATGACGAATGTCACTTTCGAATCCTGGCACAACCGTATCCAGTTTCCCCTAAATCTTTTCAATATATGTCTTTAAAAAATCACTTCTAAAGATTTATTATAATTGAATATTTATACATTGCCTAAATGTGATTTTCTCATCGTCGAAAAATCATATATATATATATATATATATATATATATATATATATATATATATATATAATTTTAATACTGACAGTTATGGATAATGTCTTCTGACTTCAAGCTTTACTATGAACTTTGTGCAAACTTCGTCGGCTCTAAAAATCAAAACCACTGTGAACTATTAGATTTTCCTGTAATATAAAAGTTAATATCTGTTATCGAACATTGAATTCTAATAACAATAGTGTGAAGCGTTCATTCGCCTTTAGTAAGGGCGGATGGACGTCTGTTGATGGTTGTGATTTTGCTAATTCTGCCCGACGCTTGGCTTTCCTCCGGCACGACCGCCAGAAACTGTATGCCTCATAGGTACATCAGCAGGATATGCATTACAGATTTGAATTCTAATTCGCAGGATCATGAGCAGAGCGTCGCTTCGACCAAAGAAGGTAAGGAATAAAATTATTTTCAAATTTGTTTTTGTTATTCATTTTTTTCGTGGTTTTCAACCGATAGGTGATTTTGCCCCATATTATGTTAATTTTAAATTAATACTACATTCATTATTTATATCATTAATATTTTGCATTTATTGGTTTTACATACTTCATTTCTGCAATTTTTTATCCTATTCTGTTTAATGTTTCACATCAACTTTCAGTTTTTTATATTATAACAATTCTCAATCGTTTTTTACTCATTATTGGCGACAAAAGTAAGATCTTTAAGAAGTTATAAGAACTACTTATAACATATTATTAAGAAAAATTCCAGCCTATCGGTTGGAAAATCATTGTGTCTATTAGTAAGGGCAAAATGCTTAGGTGTTAATTTTTAAGAAAGCTCAAACTAACTAATTCGTTTCGTCTTCTATGGGATATTAACACGTGTAGCATGAACCCAACAGGGACGAATATTTTTTCCATTCTGAGCCCAGTGAACCAATCTTCGCTGGGCTCATGTAGGAAAAAGAAGGATTTGCAATAAATGCAAGTCTCTTTTTTTTACTGGGGGATCTTTTAGTCTGGTTTTAGCAATTATTTCTTGCATGCTTGGCGTAAGTTGGAGCAAGTTAAAAGCCAATTACTTTTGACAGGTTTTAATTTTTTTTCTTAGCGCTGTGATACTGCAAAATAGTACTATGGCATTTTGTTCATTGTATAAGCAAGTCATTTTGTCCGAAATTGAACGAAAATGAAACATTGCCACCAAACACCTGATTATTGCAATAAAATTGAATTGCACTAGTACTGATATAAGTTAATTGATATAATTACTAATATAAATAAATAGGTCCCCAAAAATCATGAGAACCCTCAAAATAAATTGATTACTGATACAAGACTTCAACCATATAGTTGCTTAAATCATATGATGCTCAATATCCGATAGGATTGTGATTATTATTTTCTTCCACTTGCCACTGTGTTATTTTGCCCATATTTGCCATAAGGTCCGTATTTCCTTCCTTTGTACTCTGTATATTTCCTTTGTACTTTTTTCAAATATTTCATTTATTTTCGGGCCTTACTACCATATATTATCACCTAAGTTCGCCCAATTTATTCAAGACCAATTAAAATTATATTTTTTACTTCAACCAACGGTTAGCCTAAATATATTTGATTTTTATTATTATAATTTATCTGGGTCAGCGGTGGCGATATCGGTTAGAACGTTTAGGCTAGCACTAAACTAGTCCCGGGTTCGTCGGTTCGATTCCCACTACCGCCGTAGCTCCACATCAGGTAACATTGATGTCATCAAATCAAATTGTCACTTGGGGTTATAGATCACAATATAATTCGAATATAATTCCAAGTGAAAATCGTTCTTCGTAGACTGTTAGAAGTAAGAGCTAATATATACCCCACACATAGGAGAATGGTAAACCGATGGGTTGCCTCTCACAAAATACCTTAGGTCATAAGTCTTCAACAAACATCTTGTAGAACATGTAAAGTAATAAGAGTTCTGATTACATTTGAAACAATGAAAAATAATAGTAATAATAATTCATCTAACACTGATCATATATTTTTAAGTTAAATAGGAAATATTTTGGCAAAATGATTTTATAACTACCTACATGGTAATCATGGTATCATTTCATATAGACAATCTATTAGAAAATAGATGTAGCTAAAAAACAAACTAACTCTATAAAAATAGTTAGAACTATATATATATTATATATATATATATATATATATATATATATATATATGAAAATAAAAATTATTATAAATGTGTGAAAGTAATTACTGATTTTGCGCAAAAATTCCACGATGAATTATACACGCTAAAAAAGAATGTTATAGAAATTAATATGATTTATGTACCTCCGAACCAGTTGTAAATTTTCATTGCATAATCTTCAGTTTTCTTACGTTGCGATAATAAACAATAAAAGTCATTTCATTAATAACTAGATAATATTATTTACTAACCATTATAAACGGAAGCAAAAGGGATTTATAAATCGTATCACTATTTAAAATAAGTTAATTAAAATATATTTAAAATAAATGAAGTAGAAATAATAATAGAAAAATTCAAGGAACAAAAAAAAATATATCATAGAATAGTTTCGATTTGGTAGACTTCCTTCCACAATTAATAAACAATTAATATTAAGATCAGCGGTTCTTTTGTTTGATAGCCGCTATAAATTATGTATTTCCTAATATACAATTAAATTTTTATTTTTTTCCTTTACTGGTTCTTGGATTATCAATGTAATCAGTGTTAAATTGACATTGATTAAATGAAATTTTAAATCCATATATGTACATCTAATTAATTATGAAATTACGTTAGTCGAAATTTACCCAGGCTATAAACGAATGTTTTTATAGAAAGTTAGATACAGAGAAAGCCTTATGCAAACTTATAGCTTTTGAGTTATCGTTATTTACTTGTAAATTGAAAATCAAATAATCGATTGCTAACATCGAGGTTGAGATTATGTTAATATCTAGTCTATCTCTTACTAATAGGAAAAATGATCTATGATGCTATTTATTATTATTGATAACGAATTTAGAGATTTAATAACCAGAGTTGTTGCATTTATCAAGCCATTCACATTGCAGGATTCGTTTCGACATGTTGCAATATCCGATTGCTATTAATATATACAAAAACATTGTAAACAACCACATGAATCAATCCTTCAATTAAAACAAGTCTTACTACGCAATTTTGCCATGATTTGTAGCATTATTTATCTTATTTCAATATAGATATTTATTTCCTGGCGTAGCATTCATAGTAGAGCCTTAAATGAAATGATAAAATAATTAATCAAAAAACTATTCAAATTTCTAATAAATTTCTGCTATATATATATTTATATTTTATTATTTATATATATATATATATATATATATATAGATTAAATTTATATATATATATATATATATATATTAAATTTAATTATTAATTAGATGCTATGCGTATTTATCTAATTTAATCAAGTCTCTGATTGTAAAATTAGTAATAATTGTATATATAATTTAAAATCAACGATATAAAATGCAAACAACCTTATCAAAAAATCACTGGATCTCCTTGAATAGGTACTTCATAAAAACGTTAAAATACTATTAGAGCTAATGATTAAATTAAACTTAAATATTATCAAACAAATTGGGAAAATAATCCTCGAGATAAAATAATTTGTGAAGATTATTAACATTAATAAAGAAGACAGTCTTTTTCGCCGACATATATTGTTAGAACATCATTTGTATAGAAATCTGATTTTACTCTGATTATCTTGATTAAATGAAATAATTCAGTATATTTTCTACAAATATAGTTATTTACAAGTTTTAAGGTAACTAAATTACTGCAATAACAGCAGAAAACTAAGGTATTCAAATATTCTTTTTCAGCGGCATTGCTTTTCACACACACTTTTCAATTTTAGAATATTTTAGTAGTATAATTTAGTAAAAATTGAATTCAATAGATTTACACATTTTTCAAGGTCTCAGTAGTGAACTGTTTTTTTGAATTAAATCTAAACAAATTATTTGATTTTTATGAATCAGGAAGAGATGTCTTAGAAAGAAATGACTCTTGAAATCAATTTGGCAGTTAAATCAAATAGTTGGTTACACTCGTTTGGCTCATTTATAATTTATATATAAATATCTATTTGATTTTATATTTATTTTTGAATATATAATATATTTCTATTTATAGTTTTTGCACATTCAAGATATGAAATGAATTTTCAATCTGAATGTTTCTATTTTCCAGTTTTTTCATTTATTCAGATTTAAACGATATTTAAAAATTTTCTAAGTAGCACTCAATAAGTTTGTAGGATATATTATAAATCATTATCATTTAATAGTATGATGTATAATTATTAATTTAATGGTAGTAGGATATTCAGTAGTATGTAAAGGTAATTGGACTTTATAAAATGTTATAATAAGGTATTAAATATTAAAAGATGATAATAGTATTTGTATACGCCCGGCGCAATGTTTATTAGAAGTCAATTAATTTCACTACACATGGATACTAAGCTTATTTCAGGACCTTTTAAATAAATGATTGAATAATGAGTTGTTTAGTATATAGTAGTATTTATTTGTTAGATGTTGTCGGTTTAAGATTTACGTGAAGAATTATGATTTTCTTAAAACTATCTTAGTACCTAGGGTAAATTCGTTTTATTCCGTCTAGACTAGATATAACATTTGCGAAGATCGTGAACACTATTCATAAATATAATCTTTTAATATAAATTTAATTATTGCAATATGTTTTGTATTTGTAGAAGAATGGATAACGAAAAAAACTACAGAACTCACAACAACAAAGCAAGTGGAAACTCGTGTAAAACGACAAGTTGTATTGGAAGATGGAAAAATCATTGACGACTCTGGACCTGTTGTTTCCACAAACACCAGACAGGACACAGAGAAACAGCAATATGAGACCAGAGAAGTAAGATTATAATATAATAAATATTATATATTAACTGATCTGTCAACTTTTACTATTTTCTATTTTTGATCACCATGTGAGGATCAATATGGATATAAAATACCAAATACCAAAACAAATATTTAAAAGAATGAAGGCCTTTCGAAATATCAAAAGCCACATTAAACTTTGCTGAAGGAATTTCGATTATGACCGAAACTCAATATTTTTAACCGCGATTAGAACTACGCGTTCTTTAATATTTAATAACTAATATTTTTCTTGAGAACGCAACCCAGCGGTCATACACATTTTGTTATGTGGAGTATCTATATATTAGATATAGAAAAATCTTATAGAATTAGCGATTTTAACTTAGCGAATATATATATATATATATATATATATATATATATGTATATATATGGGGTGCCCCTTGGGTGCTCCTGGGGTTCTCAGCGCCCGCATGTCATTTTTTTTTTGGGCCCCCCCCTCCCCTATTATTTTGCCTATTTTAACAGTTTATTATTGAAATTATTATCATCAATTAATATTTGGCTTTTGAAACATTTTACTTATTCATTCTGGACATTTTATGCGATTTATTTTATTGAGCAAATCATAGAGAGCAAAAAAATTCTATGCTTTTATTATTAAACATGACCGTAACACTGGTACTTTATGCTGGATTATTTTAATTGAAATTTTTATTAAATTAGCCAAAATTGCTTCTTAAACTTCTACTAATTGATAACGTAAGGACCGAATTGTATGTATTCATTAATTTCTAATTTGTTGTTTTAAAGTGATATTTTCAACGTATTTTAAAAATATTGGGCAAAGATTAGTAAAAGATGCAAAAAAATTATGTATTTCTTGAATTATATTGAAAAAAATCTATATTCCTCATATTTTTTGTATGCGTCGCATTCAAGGTAGAACCGGCTCTGATTATTCTTAATTTCATATATTAAGTGAATTAATTTGTCAAATCCTGTTCATATATGTATCATTCAATCTGCCATACATATACTATTTTAATTTCTGGCACATCTTAGCTGCTTTTTGGCAATAATAATGTGACATTTCATTTTTCTTATTCATAATCAATTCATTTATTATACATATTCTAATATTGTCTAGGCTTATAAGTAAATTGAAATTTTTAGCTGATGAGAGTTTTCATTTGTTTTCAATGCTAAACAATGTCAGAAATATTTTCAATGTCAAACAAAGACATGCCGTTTTTTTTAATTTTTTTCATTTATTTCTACAATATTACTATATTTATATAATCATATACATTCTAAGAAATTTCCTTAACAAACTTGCGAAAGTTTTATCAAAATCCGAATAATCATTTAGGAGGAGTATATTTACGTACATCATTACAGAAGACTTTTATATATAAGATATATATATATACATATATATATATATATATATATATATATATATATATATATATATATATATTATTTAATCTAAAATGGAAATTTAATATCATGCTGCCTAATATCGAGATGGTCGATGTGAGGTTCAAAGCGTGACTAGTTTCTGCTGGCCCACATTATTAGGCATTACTCCATGTTGAGCCTAAAATTCAAATAATCAAATAAATAATTTGTAAATAAATTTTCAATTCAAAAACCAATCACGAATTAATTAATTAAATGTTTCACTACTGGGTTGACAGAATCATCAGTCAAGAGTAATCGATTGAGACCTATTTTAATTAATTTATTTGTGGTACAATTAATTAGTTTGATATAATTTCGTTTGATTCCAAATAATTTTCAATTAATGGATATAACATTTTTATAATAATAGTCTTTTAGAATTAAGATAATAAATGAAAATATTTTTGCTCTCTATAAATTTTTCTATAATTTTTCTTGGAATTTTATTACATGCATTAAAATTAACTTCATCTTTATTTGTCAAATAAATCACTTATAATTGACTCTGCCGATTACCTTTTATTATAATATCTCAGGCCAGTTAATTAAGATTTTCTTTAAGTAAAACTGGTTTACTGCTTTTGCTCCAAGTCATTATAAAGTCTGTTAATTATTTTATGATAAATTTAAATGATTAATGTAAGAACGCGGAATATGCAAACATTATAAATCTAATTATTTTTAATTTAAAGCCATTATTTTATGATTCGTAATAAAGTATAAATAGATTACTACATCTTTCATCTGGTGAAATGCTTTATAGATATTCTGGGTTACAAAAAAACAATTTAATCTTAAATTTAGAACTTTTCTGTGAAATAGCTCATATATTGAAATTAATTTCTATCGTTAAAACTTTAAATTATAATTTTATAATAATAATTAATAACTTATTTGTTTCGAACATCACATAAAAAATTCAGCTCGAACTCATTCTCAAAAAAAGAGTTTAGTATTTTCCAATTAACATTTATTAATAATTTATTATGTACTGAGTGATTTTTCTCGTAGGTATATGATTAATTAAGTATGTGATAATTTCAATCATTTCAAATATTTTAGTTTTTTGGCTACTTCACATTTTTATAAAAAAAATATATATACAAATTTTGTATTATTTTTTTAAAATAATTGATAATTATTTTAATAGAGATAAATTGATTTTAAATAATCTTCTTTATTATGAAAGTTTTGAATCCGATTCAAAACTATAAAAAAATTTATAATTAATATGATTTAAACCTAATACTAGTTTTACAATTTTTGTCTCAAAATGTGAAACTTTTAAGAAAATATATTTTCAACATGTAAACTGCTTACGTTAAAAATACTTATATAAATAAACTTAAATAAACAAAATATTTATTAATAAGCTCTAAAAAGATCTTAATAAATATTTATTAATAGTCTCTAAGAAAAAAAATCTTAATAGACATTGAAAGTGATAAATATAGGTTTGTGTTGTACATATTTTTTAATTAACAAGTGTTATTTAAACATGAAATCTGACTTTACAATAAAATCTAATATTTATATAAGGGCTTTTAATTATTTATTATGTAGATAAGTAATTAAATCAAAGTATAAATAATAAACCAAATCAATCAACCGTACCTGAACTAATATTTTCTCAAGATAGTTATGGAAAGTTGAAAATATATTATATGAAAAGTTATGTAAAATTATGTATGGCAATTTAAAAGTGTTAAAATTTAATTTATTTAAAAATTTATTGTAGTACCCAATATTTATTAAAAAAGTCAATGAATTACACTACACACGATCTATTGCCTCGAAGAACCAGATATGATTTATTATTAAAATGTCTATATCAGACCTTTAAAATAAGTAATTATAAAAAAAATAATAAGTTTGGTTAATAATAGTATATATTTGCGAGATGTTTAAAGTTGAAGTTTTACGTACAGAATGATTTAATTTTTTACAACTAGTTAGTACCTAGGGTATAATTATTTTATTTTTCTAGGTAGAAAAGCATAGGTAAAAGGATATACATATATAATATTTGTGAGGCCCGAATATTTAACAAAACTGAACTATATATATATATATATATATATATATATATATATATATATATATATATATATATGTTTTTAAAAGTGGAATTGGATAAACGTGGAAGTTGTTCCAGGCGTATTAATTTTCTACGCGCTACGCATTTCTTTCAATTTCAATGAATTGAATTTCAATGAAACCGATGCCTATGTCCAATATTATGAAAAGTATTAATATTATTAGTAGTAATATTATGAACTATTATTCTATAAATAATTCATCACTTAATATGCAACCTAAAAATGTTAATTAAAATGAAATAAAAAGTGCATTATAAAATTGATATATAAAATTTAATTCACAGCCTCTGGTGCCAATTTCTGAGACTATGTTTCTAACAATTATATTTCTCTAGCACCGCACTCCGGACGCAAAGGCTTTGCCGGAAGGCAGTACGAATTTGGTTGATAATAAACCAGATGGAGCATTGGTTAAACGTCAGCAGACCGAAATTCCACCGAATGTCAGCAGCCTGGTACGCGAGGTGCAGGAAGAAAGAGAGCTCAGCCGCGAGCAAACCGATGAGTTGCTTGAAACTGAGGACGTCAAACATTTAGGAGACATCGATGATGAGGTGAGCGATATTATATATATATATATATATATATATATATATATATATATACATATATATATATATATATAAACGAAAGTATTGTTTGACCAAAAACCCATCCCTGTGAAAAGTAAAAAGGAAAATTGTTTCTGAAAAAAAATTAAGGCTTGTACTGTTTTCAAGACCCAATTGCCCTTCAGTGGATAAAACACAAATTCTTTGAGCAAAAATAATAAAAAAAAATTAATCTAAAAAAATAATGAGTAAATCAAAAAAATCCGAGCAGAATCAAGAAAAGAAATACAATTAGAGAGACTTTATAATATTATTAGTCCTTATTTTGAGCTGCTTCAAATTATGGAGGCTTCAAAACAGATTGTTTGTGAAAAAAAATGAAGAATTTAATTTAAAAAAAGTTAATATAGAAATGAAAAATATTAAATTAAGATTAGATATAAGTCGTCTGTTCTACTCGACGATTGCCGCCAAAATCATTAAAATATTTTTTTTAAGAAAAACTAATAATCAAAAAATAAATACAATTAGAAAAGCTTGCTAATATTATGAGGATTGACAATTTGTTTTTATTTTGGGCTTCTTCAAATTATGAAATCTTTCATCTCCTTTTGTTTATCTTGTATCACAAGATATTTAACGCCTTTTCAAAACCATTAATTTGGTTGTCCAAATTTGATTAAGCTTCTTTTACAAACATTAATTTGTTGAAAATATTGAATATGAAATTGTTAAATATAACTAATATCTAAGATACAAACATAAACAATAAAATATATATACTTTTGAAGTGATTGAAAAGTTTTACTTAATTTATCTATTAAAACGTTATTTATCTTTTTATTATCTTAGTTATTCACATCTGATTACCGAATATTTTTATATGATTATGACAACATCGTAATAACTAATATATTTAGCATAACGGTTATATTTGTTTTCACATATACCACCATTCTTATATTTATGCATCATTAATAAGTATAAACCTGAATTAAAAAGATTCAATCTTCTCGCTTTGTGATTCAATCTTTTACCTCATCATTAGTAGTAATAAAAGATGATGAAGTTCGGAAGTTAAATGATAATAAATGAAATAAAATAAAAAAATTATAAAATTTTAATTTTCTGAACTACTTGTGGATTAATAAAAACAGATATATATTTAAAACTTAAATTTAAATTGATAATGAGGGTTTTTTTATTTTTGAGAAGTTATGTTTCTGTTTATAGGGCGAAACATTTTATGTAGCTACAAACAATACAAGTAGTACGTACTTATATATTTATGAAACCCAACATAAATCATAAAAGCCAACATCTAGTTGTATGAAGTTTTATAAATATTTCAATTGTAGAGTTCAAGAAGCCAGAAAATACATTTTCTGCTTGCTTTCGTTGAGGTAGAAATATTTATTTTTAGGCGCCTTAATATTTAATTATTAATACCGACTTCACATATTGGACATTTATTTTAATAATACAGATATAAAATTTGAATTGGAAATATTATAGGAAAACGATAAAAAAGTAGTATAAATAATTTTCATTACCTATATCTACATTTTCAAACTCAGCGATGTAAAGAAGGTTTTCTTTAAACCAAAAACTGTTGGTTATCTTATTATTAGTAATGTATAGAGAATATAGATTTATTTAAAAAAAATAATAAAATTATTGATCTTGATTGAAATTATTGATTGTGAGTTATCAATTGGTACAACCAGTTGAACGTTTCGTACAACCTGATATCAAACAGATAATTTTTATTATATATATTTTAAAATTTAGCTACGTAGAGAAGATTTCTTATATACTATTATTTACATACCAATTGTTAACATTATCTTATTCTTAGTATCTTTTTATTGTTTATTTGTTGACTTTCTATACACGTACATTAGTCATATACATTTTAGAAGTTATCTTTATTTTAATTGATTGTATATAATTATATAGAGCACCACATATTCTTTTTTTTCGATAATGTTGTAAAATTGGTTGGAAGGGAGAATTTTTGCCTTACTATCTCCCTTTATAGTTCTTGCCTAGCCTTTTCCCATTTTTTGCACTTCATAATGATGTGCTCAGCATCCGCCCTAGTCACTCCACCAATTAGGATTCATTCAGGATGCAATTAGGATCGATATTGATCCCAAATCTACTCAGGTGAAACATAGTGTCTGTATGGTTAAATCTTACAGTTATAGTCTGCATATTGTAGAAAAAACGGCCGACATTCAGTAAACTCATCATACCATGGTCTGATAGGTATTAGTAATTTATTGGATATTTAGGTTTATTAAAAAAATCTACTAATTCTGAAATCATTCATAGTCAAAGAGGTTTAATCCCGTGTTTTGGATAACCTGATATCAAGCAGTACTAATATATTCTTACTTGGATCAAAAATATGTTTTCAATTAGCACTTCTCAGCACAGAAATTTGAAAAATATTAGATAAATTTTCATAAAAATGTTAAATGTTAAGAGGCCCGTGGGTCTTTTAAAAAGCAGTATTGTTAAGGAGAAGTATCATCGCAAAAGCTTAGAGAAATGTTAAAGATCTTAGGTATCAGATAGTTTTTGTAATTTCTTATTGAAGTTATACTCAAATTTAGAATTGGAGCAGTGGGATGCTTAAAAAAGCTATGAATAAAGCAATAGAAAAGGTTCTCAGATCTTTGTATAAATACCTTGAAAATATCAATGAATTGAACATCCGAAGTAATTACTGATCAAAGCATATATTTTCTTCATAAAATCGCACATATTCTTTATAATCGTGCATAGCATGTTTGCAGGCAATAAACATATCAGACATAAATGTTTTTAAACGTTTTCCGTTTTTCTGAATTGATAATTACTGAATGTGTTGAGTACGAGAACGTCATAAGTAATCAGATTTTATTATGTACTATTATACGACTATTAAGAATTTGTTCTCGATGTAGATTGTAGAGGAAGGTGCTTTCACGTTGTGTATTGAGAGGCCTTGAACTCTAACTTTTATTATTGCGTGATAATCCACTACTTATTATGTATAGTAGGTACATAGTACTTCAAAATATAATTGTATTTTGCACTTTTTCTTGAATTATTTCTACTAAATTAGGAAAACTTATGAATAGATTATATCACATTTAACTGTGGTAATTATATAGCCAAATATTTGTTATAACATTTTTGAAATTCCGTCTTAAATATAGTGCATAGTTATAACAAGAAACATGGTTAACCACTGGGTTGCCCTTTCAAAGAGAGTAACAAATTAAGAGTGCAAGATAGCAAACACGCAATTCTGAAAGTTGTATGTAAAACAATCGTTGTATTTAATTTTTATTGATGCAAGAAATACCTGTATTTTACAATTCTAAAAATTGCAGTAGAAAGAGAAGCATAAACTAGTGGGGTGCATGGCACCGTGCCTTAAGGTAAATTGCTGGAACTTCCCGTACCGTAATTAAAAATCTTGGTACGAAAGCCAAAAAAATAAAATTTGTATCACACACACACATACATCCATTTTTTTCTAATATTCAAAATATTCTGTGCCAAAATGTTCAAAAACCTTTGAAACGTAAAGACATATAAAAAATTTCATTTTCGATTTTTTTGCTATTACTATAACTTACCCTACGGGAAATTAATTATTTATTTATTAACTTGCCAAAGAAAAAAGTATATTATTGCCAGAATATCCGATTTGGTAATTTTACAGCCTAGAAGGCTTTTACATGCACGCACTATTAATTATTTATTTCAACTTACTGAAGGAGAAGTTTATGTTTTTCCCAAAAAATCTGATTTTAGAACTCTAATTTTGTGTTCTTCGACGTTTAAAGTCATTATATATCGTGTGATACCAAAATTGGAAATTATATATAGATAATGTCAAATAATGCAAAATTTGGCCTTTTCTCTGCTTTTTTCTGAAAAACGTCTGCACTGATTTAAAAAATTTAGAATCCCTCTGATGAAACTTGATAAGGACTGACATTCATTAGTTTTGCACGAATTACCAGTTTACCAGATGAGTGCAAGATTTCTTCCAAAATCCTGAATTCGTAATCAAGATTTTTTTAAAAATATTGAACCGATTAATAAAATTCAAATACTTTTTGAGAGATATCAGTTGAAAATTGCGCAGATCAGCTCTTGGTAAAGATTGGTCTAGCGATTTTATGGTAATTGACTGTTAATTTTTTTTTTGACGATTTTAATGAAATCATAAAATGTTATTTTATAGAGTTTATGGTCTTCACGAATATCCTTAAATTTTGTAGGTCTATGAAAAGTAGTTTAATTATAAAAAATCATTGAAGGATCATTAAAAAAATTATTAAAAATCCTGAACCGATTATCAAAATTCAAATACTTTTTGAGAGATATTGAGAGTTAGGAATTGTGCTGATCAGCTCTTGGTAAAGATTGGTCAAACTATGTTATGGTAATTGACCGTTAATTTTTTTTTTTTTTGACGATTTTAATGAAATTTGTTATTTTATAGAGTTTATGGTCTTCACGAATATCCTTAAATTGAAGGATCATTCAAATATTTAGGATATTGCAACGACGATAGGTATTATCGCCAAAAGGTTCTACAACCCTTAGTGTATAGTGTATAGTACAACTCCCATTTGCCTATAATAGAGAATCCTGCAGTATTTGATGTCAGTTTTTGAAGCAGGTTTTGAACCCAAAGTCTTCTGGTCGCAAGGTCAGACTTTACTACTACTCCACGAATAAATAATTCAATAAATAAAAAGCAAAAAGTTAAATAATACTCCCAGAACTCATGAATAATCATATCCACAACATAGATATTTCAAACGATAATCTTATTACGTAAAAGTTTAAAAATAGAAGTCATTGCATGCACAACTTTTTTCTATGAAATAGTGGAAAATTAATTGATTACAATCTTGAAAAGGGAAATATTTCTTGGTGTAAAAACAAACTTTTCTCAGTGAAAATTCAAAATTCATTCGTTTATAACTATAAAACTTTGCTTATTATAGGAACCAAAATTTGGACCAAAAGTATATGTAAAAAATTAGTTTCGATTAAAAGTTCATATTATATGTATATTAGTTTCGATTTTGTTCAAAATTCAGGCTCAAACAAAATTAACAAGTATATTTATCATATAAATCAAGTACATTTACTATTTAAATTATTTGTATATATTGACGTGCAATGGAAGAAAAATATAAATATGTTCGCACATGCGGATGTTCATGTATAAAGAAGTAAAATTTCATTTTAATTTTTGTACCAAAATATTTTTGATACTTTTCATATGGTTAAATGGCAAACACATTCAAAATGTACAGAAGTGCTGATGATTAAATATTTTGATTATCATGATTGAATATTCAAGTATGTGATTCTTACCAAATGATATACATACATACATACATATTTCTTTTATGCAATAATTATAATTATTAACTTCCCGAAGGAGAAGTTTATGTTTTGGTCTTGTAAAACATACTAAAATGTTGAGGCTTTACGATAAATAATTTGATGTTAAAAATTTAACAACGTTTGAGAAGATATTATAGTCAAAATTAGTATCAAAGTTACTTTTGTGATCTGATGAGTCAAATATTAAGAATCCATAAAAATTTAAAATAAGACGCTACAATTTTAGGGCATAAGCCACTTGTCTGTGCAATATAATTAATATAATTACAGTTAATTCAAATGTTTGAAAAAATTCTATTGGAAATCGCAATGTTTAGATTTAATTGAAAATAATAACTTTATTTTTGAAATAAACAGTTGAAAATTTTATCTAAATTCCTAAGTTTTAATTTCGATTGATTAAGACAATTTTTACACATTTCGAGAAGTTCATGCAACTTAGCTTAAGGCTAAATGCCACTTTCAACTAGTTGTTATATATTACTAACGAATGTAATTTGGGTACAAGTTTCCGACGCGCAAGGCGCAAGAGAAGATTGTAGATTAATTAGACCCCAGACCTAAAGTTGGCAAATACTGACTTCGATCCAATATTGATTTTACGGCTGATCATCGGCGCACATTGTATTATTTATTATTTTGAATAGCGTAATATTAATTAGAAATACAGCAATCGTTTTAAATCGTGATAGCTTTCTAAAAACTTTCTATGCATGTATAAAAAAAACTCAGCATTATATTCAATAACTATGATGTGACCATCATTTATCTTAATCTACAGTCTCTTATGAACGATTCATGAGGTTTACACATTTGTCATTTTATTAGCATAATTGAAAATAAAACAAACATGTTTTATAATTTTCTCACGAGTGTGATTCGTTTTAACATTTGATAATATTTAATAACCATGTAATAATCGTGATCTTAGTCATTTAAAATTTTCTCTGAGAACACGATACAATATTTGTATTCAACAAACAGTAATCAGATGCAATGCATGATGACAGTTATTTTGCAATAATAATGAATCCAGATGATATATAGAAAATGTAGTATTTTTCAAAAAAAAGTACAAATCGCGTAATGTGGAAATGATGCCATAAAAACTCGGATTTAATACTCAAACCTAATTCGCGTTTTATGTAAACCAACTGTCGCATTGTATGAGAACCGCGCTATAAGAAACTCAAAATTATAGCAAATCAAATCTCTTGTTCTGCGTTATATGGTGATATGGAAAATGGCTGTAGCATTGTACGGGAACCGCGCTATGAGAAACTCGGAATTATTACAAATCAATTGTTCCGTGTTATATGGGGACCAATAAATAAAAAAAAACATGATAGATTATAGATCGTTTTTAAATGAGTTTGCGTAAACATACGAAAAGATGTTGCATTAAAAGATTTTTTATAAGGATTTGATAAAAAATGAAACAAACTAAGCAAAAATTTGGTTTCAAACTATAATTTAAGGTAGAATTTTTTTAAGAAAGAATGAAGTGCTTTGAAAGAGCTCTGACACTACTAAAACCGATGTGGTACATATCTATAACATAAACTGGCATATTTTTAAAAATATATTATTAAATATAAAGTAGATAATAAAACTTATATTATGGATATATATAATAGATAATAAAACTTATATACATATAATGACGTGCCTGGTGGAAAATATCCCATATCGAATGATTCTAATCAGGAAAAAAAATTATGATGGAGATCAACTCGAATCAAGCTTATATATGAACAAATATAAACAAAAAATCCAATTAATGCATTTATTTAGTAAATGTTATAAAAAATTATTATGAAAACTAGAAAATATTGAATTTGACCAATATACTCACAGTTTTTATTGTCAGCGATATAAAGTATAATTAAAATTCTTTTACAATATCTTGTAAACGAACTTAGGGGCTTTTGAACAGAAACAGCGGTATAGTAGCACCGCGTTATAGGAGAGCTTTTTTGCATTACAATTCCGTGTAATATGGAAATTGTATTCCCAGGCCGCGTTATAGGTGGTTCTACAGCATAGTAGACCATACAGCATAGTAGTTAATCATTTTTGACCATTTGGGTATGGTTCCATGGGCCATTCCAAGAAATTTTCCTGGAGAAATTTTGAAAGAAAATTTCGAGCCAGCGAAATCTTCAATATAGTTTTTCTCCATATATTTAAAAGAGGAGTATAGCTTTGCTCGTCTAGAAAATTAAATAAATAAAAAATATTTATTAATCAAAATATTACATAATTGAAATATATAGAACGTATTGAACTAGTGTATCAATTTCTCCAATTTGTATTTAATATGATACATTTGATATCATTACCAATTTATACAATTTGTTGTTTATTTAATTGGCTTTTAAAACCATTTCTAAAAAAATTAATTATGGGAGCACATAATGTCTATAGTGTTTTATCCAAGCATTTAATTTGTTTAATTATAACGAATGCTCTTGAAATTCTTGTAAGGTCGGTAAAGTGGTCAAAAACTGTTTTATGTGAATGTCAGACAATTAATTTAGCTATGACGCAATTTGTTACGTTTTTTTCTGTTACTACATTACTTGGTACGTTGTTAGTACGTTGAAAATTTCTATTATGATAAAAATGAAATTAATTTTGAACTAAATATATAAAAAATAGATGGAAATAAAATTTAATTAAAAATGAGCACAATACAATTACAACATACACAATTAGTCTACTCAAATGTAGACTCTTTTTGAGATCACAAATTAATTTAAATCACTTGATTATATGCAAAATTAAAAGAGAGAATAAAAAGTTCTCAAAATTTGCAGGTAGCCAATGTGATTGTTTACTGATTTTTTTCGAGAATTTTTGTTTTTAATAATTCAAGTTTGCTAGTTGGGTGATTAATTAATTATCAGCGATGCAAAGTCAATGCATGAAATGAATTTTATATATAACTTTTAAAACTAAGTGTTTTAATTTGTTCGGTTTTTTTTAAGATTGTTGCATTAGTTTTTTTCTGGGATGTTGAACTTAATTAAAATTGTAATTTTAAACATCTGACTTTACATGACTATTTAAACTTTAAATCCTTATCCTTACCCTGTGAAGTAGTGAAAATTTACTGTACTTGAAAATATACATACAATAATAACTTCTTACTGATTTTAAGTCAATATCTTCTTTTAATTATTTAATTCAAATTATCATTGCATGATTTGAGATATATAAAATCTTAGGGTCAAACTATTTGGTTAACAAAACAAAATTATTCTTCTTTATTTATAATAGCGAACTTCTAAATCCTAACCTCCAAATGGTGAGTGACATTTCAAGTTCATGACAGTGTCAAGTAACAATGTTATCACAAGAGCAATTTTTGTTGACACTTACACACGTGAAGTCAAACTTATATTGATTTTGAAGTTTGTGCCATTTGGAGGTTATAATATAGAAGTAGAGATGTGTGAAACGCCCGATCGAACAGTTTATTCTTATATTTATTTGAACATAAATCAGAACTTTAGAGTCCTATTGGCTTTTTTGCAAATTAGACTTACTATCGACTAGTCGATATACCAAGTCGATCTTTCATTTATATTTTTGTTTCTTACTTAATTTTTATTATCTTTCTTTAATTTCTTAATTTTTGTTACTCATTATGTATATTGAACTCTTTATTTTATTGTTCTTTTTATTACCTAATCAAGCAGTTTTGTACTATAAAACTTGATAAGTCTTAATTAACGAAATAATAAATAAGAATAAAAACAGAAATTAGACTTAATACTAGGCAATTCTACAGGTGGCAACACAAACAGTTTTCTCATCTTTGTGTAATGAACTATTATTACAATTTCTGTAATAAGACAAATATTTATTGATGGGCTATTTTACGTAGAACCATAGCTATCTATATTTACTAGTAAAAACCGTTGTTACTACTGCTTGACAACTTGACTTGCTCGAAGCAGGATCGAACCCAGGACCTCTGATTCATATCGAATTGTTATAGACATTTACCTACAAACAAGCCCTTTGATCGAACAGTAAAGATAGTTTTCTTGATAATTGACTACCAACTAATTGATATTTAAAAAAAAAGACTTAATACTGTTCGGTTCTACAGGTGGCAACCCAAACAGTTGTACAATCTCTGTGTAATGAATTATTAGTACAATTTCTGTAATTTGGCAAATATTTATTGATGCAGCAATGCCGGACGAGATATTTTTATTTGAAACATGGCTATGTATTTTTACTAGTAGAAACTGTTGTTACTACTGCTTGGCATTAGGTTGCTCTAAGCAGGATCAAACCCAGGATCTCTGATTCAGATCAGATCCTCTGAATTAGTGTTCTTGACACTCACCTACAAGCATACCCTTCGATCAAACAGTAAAGATAGTTTTTTTAATAACTTCTGACTACCAACTTATTGCTAATTTTTTTTTCAAAAAAATTAGACTTAATACTAATCAGGTCTACAGGTGGCCACCTAAACTGTTGTCTCATCTTTGTGTAATAAATTATTATTACAATTTCTGTAATAGAACAAATATTTATTGATGTTTGCGATAAATAGCGATTGCTGGATAAAAGCTATTTTTTCTTGGAAACATAGCTATGTATATTTAGTAGTGAAAACTGTTGTTACTACTGCTTGACAACAGGTTGCTCGAAGCAGGATCGAACCCAGGACCTATGATTTGGGTCCAGACAAACATTTATTAATGCACTAATGACGGATAAGCAATTTTCACTTGGAATCATAGCTATCTATATTTCCAAGTAAAAACCGTTGTTACCTGCTTAAAAGCAGGTTGCTTGAAGCAGGATCGAACTCAGGAGCTCTGATTCGGGTGCAGGCAAATATTTATTGAGGCAGCAATTCCAAGTCAAAACCGTTGTTACTACTGCTTGAAAGCAGGTTGTTCGAAGCGGGATTGATTCAGGTCCAGTTGTCCTACTAGCAAGTCGATTGTAGAGTAAAGATAGTTTTTAGGCAGTTTGTAACAATACTACCAACTCATACTACTTTTTAGCAAATGCAACCGGTATAACAATTTTATCCGGAGAATTGATTCCTCATGTACTTCGTATACTTCATTTTTTCCTTGAAATTCTACATATTCGGCATATTATGAAACTCAAGCAAGTCATTTTATATTCCTATATGTAAATGAAGATTTTCCAAAAATAGGCTTATAAATATTGATCTAAAGCTATTGTTCTTTTGACTTATTTTCTAACGTCTCAACTGTTTCGTCTCTGGTGTACGCAGAATGCAGAATGGCAAATATCTTGGTGTTCTTCGATGTTGGTTAACATTTCTTGCGACCTTCCCATCGAAGTGTCTGAGAGGCGATCTCCGAACGAAACGGACAGTCATTCCTTCACGCCAGTGCAAGGGAGTCACGTAAGAATCCCAACGCGTTCTCTCGTACTCGTACTCGTACGTCGAGTCGAATGTTAATACTAACTAACTATAAGACATCGTCTTCGTCGTTCTCAAACAATCTCAATTCTTCTTCAGTAACATAACATAACATCGTCGAACAACTTGTTATTTGTGTACAGTTTTGCACGTCGACGTCTTCTAGGCGATGCTGCCCGATGTGCGCTTTTTCTGTTATTAACTCCGCCGGAATGGAATAATTCAGAACTTGAATCATTTACCGATTTATTATGTGCACGGTTGATTGAACTGTGTGATGTACGAGTTTTGTGTTGGTGACAATATTTTGTTCTTTGCGATCTTCGAATTGATTGATTCGAATTGGACATAATAATAAATACATGTAAGTAAAGAAACCCTATTCAGATACATGTAATATATATATATATATATATATATATATATTCAGTGCTGGATTTACAGTAGGGGCAATCGGGGCTACTGCCCAGGGCGGCAAATTTTTGGGGGCGGCAAAATTTGAAAACTGAGAAAAAAATTCTATACAATATAATCAACTTTTTTTCAACAACATTTTTTATTTCAAGAAATGTAATTAACAAAACATAATATGATTGCAATGCAAAATTATGGTTGAAATAACCGATTATTAAAATTTATTATTTTGCCTTGCCTCCCTCTCCGGACGTAAATTATCATGATTTGCAAATTGGTTAATAAGTCATTATCAAATTTGTCAATTTGGCTAATATAAAGATCCGTAAACAAGCTGAAAGTTTAAGAAAAATATTTTCTCCAGTTTTCGAGCCTTCTTAAAATGACGAATTTCTGCACTTCCATGCTTAAAGCGTTGAAAAAAAATTAAACTAGTGACGCATGGCATTGTGCCTTAAGACAAATTATTGAAACATCCCGTACTGAAAATTACATTTTATAAAGAGCTTTAAAATTGAAAAAAATTGAAAATGAAAAAATTGACTTTTAAAACACATTATGTATTTGTATTCTGAAATTTTTTGAAAATTATGAACTTTTTGCAAAGCAATCACGCTGCGTAGCTGTTTCAGAAAAGAAATATCAAATCTCAATTACCATTTTTCATAATTCGTGCCAAAAACTAATCAGCACGTCTCCCCATCAATACAAATCTAATATTTTTTTATTATTCAAGTGAACACGGATCAACCGATTTAAATGATTCAATTCAATTCAATGATTGTTAAGGAGACGTGCTGATTAGTTATTGACCAAGGCAGGTCCAACTGTTTTGAAAATACGGGCCAAAATGCCAAAAATGATAATTTAGTTGTTGAGAAAAGAAGCGTCCAATATCATTCAAAAAAAAATAGAATAAATAACTGCAAATTTGTGGGAGGCAGGTTTCGATGATCCAATATAAAAATTTGAAAAAGAAACATTTGGTGGACAAAAGTGATCATAAGACATATGTACATCAAGTTATCAGATATTTTAAAAATATTTTAATAATTAGTATTAATTTTGTTTAAATTTATATGGGTTATGTAACATTGTTTATTCGTTAGACTGCGACGAGGCGCTTACGCGCTTCTATATTTTGTCCCTGCGCAGCTGAAGCAGCGCGATTGCTTTAAAAAAAGTTCGAAAGTTCGTAAAATTTCAGGGATGGGGCGGCATTTTTGTCAGTGCCCCGAGGCGCCAAATTTTT
>NW_020536999.1:55776236-55819447 GCF_003426905.1 Ctenocephalides felis | reverse complement strand
TGCAAACTGTTTTTATGTGCTGTGTTATTATGAGATATTTTATCAAAATTTGCTTTAGTAAAGCAATATTTCCTCTTTTTTCGTAAATTACCAAACAAGAGCCATAAAAAATCATTTTTGCCAAGAATTCCGTACATTGTCCTTTACATCTGGCAGACAGAAATCCATATCAGTGTGTAGTCTTGTGTAGTCGTAACATCTACAAATATCTTCCAAAAAAATCGAGTGTTTTTAACAAAAAAATATTAGTGATATGGATATATAAATTATTACAGGTAAATAATTTTTGCTTCTCAATTTTATATAAAACCTTTTTTAGTTAATTCTTATTACTCTTTACCCCGGTACATAATCCATTCCTTTATAAAAAAATTTTTTTCTAATTAATCTGTATTGACCATCGTTAATTAATGTTAATCAATATTTTTAAAAAACATTGTATTTGACAGAATAAACCTGATGATGGAACGTACCTAGTTCCGAAACGTCGTATTAAACATCTTCAAAAAACAAATTGTTTTTTATTATTGGATTTACTGTTCGGAAAAGAAACAATCAATATATTGAAAAAATCCAGGACTTATCTATTGAATATATATATATATATATATATATATATATATATATATATATATATATATTTGGTGTTCATTATACTACTGATATTTAACGCCATATTTGACAAAGTTCGATGATTCAAGTAAGATAAATATCAAATAAATATAAACTAATCTTGGTAATTATATTTTTACGTTTTATGCACATATAAAAATATTTAATTGATAGAAGCAATCTCTGACTCCAATTGAAAGAAACAAAATTCAAATTCTTGCATCTTTTACATATATTGCTCGATGGCTCCATAAATTGGAAATTGGTCTTATAACTATTTAATTTCACGAGCAGGAACAAAAACATGAATCGACTAGATGTAAATGAAAATTTAAAGTGCTTATGGTAAATTATTTATTATATAAAATCGATAGGAAATATTAATGTCAGAAAGTTAACTAATGGTTATTTATTATATGAGATTGTTAGATACTAATCACCTGCCAATGTGTCGATAAATTATAAATGAATATAATATATATATATATATATATATATATATATATTTATATATTTACACGTGTGTAAAAATAGAGGAAAATATATAACTACTGTTACATTTTTGGAAAGCTGATGAAGGGATAAAATAGAAGGTATTTTCGATGTAATTCTGATGTAGTTCTAGTCGTATAGGTTTTTATTCTAAAACAAAAATTAACCAATAATCATAATCTCTCACTATATGCCACAATTTACTAGGTTTATAATAAACTCAAAATTAATCATCAAATGATAATGACACAGCAATCAAAATAAGAATTACTTCAATGGACTCATTGTTTGTTATACTGTTAAATACAATCTGTCATACTAGGACATTCAGTAATTGTTTTGATGATTATATGACTTTTTGAATGAATGGCAACCCAGCAGTTGCCAAATCCAGTTGTGACTAATTAACTAATACACAAAGTATTTGTTGATATTTATGATTTTATATGCAACCTATGAGAGCTTATAGTTGAGAGTTATAACTTCAAGTAGAAATTTGACATCATTGCTGGCTGAGGCTGGGAAACTCAAGACTAGTTTGTGCTAGCCCACATCCAAACTGATTACACTACCTCAAATGGACTCAAAATAAGAGTTAGTTCACAATTGAAGAAAAATTTTCTGGGCAATAAAATTATTCGTTTCAGCCAATACGTTATATAATTACTCATGTACACTTATGTATGTATAATTGTATATATATATAAATGTAGAGGTCGTAGTTATAGAGTTTCTCTTTATTTTATGGAAATTTAGCACAATTGTAAGATCAATTGTAAATAGCGATCCATTGATATTTACAGGTATTTCTCTAGGTGTGTCATGGATGTAAAACTAATGTAATTGAACCATTGTGAATTTGTTTATGTAATAGGAACGGCTTCTTCTATATTTTGATTGCTAATTAAATTAACAAATTTTTAATGATTAAATAAAATATGTTGTTAAAATATGTGTTAAATAAATAATGTTATTTTGCCACTAAGTGTCTAAATTTTAATTTAGATTGTACAAAATAATTTCTTTTTTCAATGACTTGTTTATTGATGCACCCGCACTATCACTCACATTTGGTGAGTGATAGTGAGATGATTTGATAAAAAATTGTGATTGGTGTATAAAACAAATATGTAGTACTAAAGGTTGAAAAAGATTTAGAATTCAACAACAGAATTATTTTGATAAATTTGATTTTTTTTACTATAGAAAAGATCTTGGAAATCTACAAATCAGAAAGTTTTCATCATGAAAAGAGTTATTGAAAACACTAGAATATTTACCAGCATTATTTTTATAAAAAGCTCTACGTTTTACAAAATTGAATAAAACGAAAAACCTTAATCTACGATATCCTACTCTTATTAAATTGATAATATGCTAACTAATAATACACATATTTATTTTGATTTTTTTCAACATAGACCACCCAAAGAAGATTAAATAAAATATTCCTATGTCAAAAATTTATTATGTACTTACTGATAATTATATACACAAATAATATTCCTCGCGCATTGATATGAAATGATAAATTTGGTATGAAAACAATATAAACGTTTCATGATTCTGCATAAAATTTTATTAGAAGAAGTTTGAAGAGATTCCAAAAATAAATTTTAAAAATATACATACATTTTCAAGAAATCAAAATTGTGATAAAACTACTGAAGTCTTTTTATTAAAATCTCTACTGAAAGCTAAATTATATAGGAATCCATTTTTGGTCAATTGCCAAAATTTGGGTTTTTCTGTTCCGTAATTTCAAAATGAATGAACTTGCTTTCTCTATAAACCAATTGCTTCAATCATAAAAATCGATTAATTCCTTTTACTAAAAATACGATAGATTCATACACACAAATATTTAAATATGTACTTAAATAAACACAATAAACGATGCCCATAACGAACTTTTTTTTTCAGTCACAAAAGTTTTACATAACGAACATTGCTCCACACAACGTCTAAATCGTTGTCATTTGTAGTAACAAAACATATGTTGCTAAAATTAATTCAAAGAGTGGACCTTGAAAATTTGCTTGTTGAAAAAAAGTTATCGACAGTTCCTTGAAAAATTCTGAATCTAAAAGGGCACAAAAGGTAGCAATACGACTCTGATAAAAACTTATTTCATAAATCATATTTTTAATATTTCGTAATATTTTTCAAATGGCTTAATTATATGTAAAACATATCTTATTTTCTATGTCCATTTCAAACTACAGAACGAATTAATATTATTTTCAAGTATTTGTATGGAAAAAAGCGTTTCGCTTAGCAAAATTTTTGCTCAACGAACTTTCTTCCGAAACGAATTAAGTACGAAATGCGGGATATCACTGTATATATATATATATATATATATATATATATATATATATATATATATCATAACGCGAACATTATTACGTTGCCAAAGTTTCAAGTCATTACGTCTACTAATCGACGCCTTTGGCTCGAAAGAACATATATTTCTACGCCATTCCCTTACAATGAAAATGCAAATTACGAACTTCAAGCACATAACTTTAGCTATATTTTTATAAGCTACGTTAATTGTTAACCAGTAATAATTTATTATATTACTGTTTAGTTATTTATCGACGATTACCGTCGACCCATTATACCTAAGAGTTGCCTTGTCACTTTCTAACTAATAATATGCAACAGCCAATTTGCAACGGGAATAAATTCGAATATGTCTTTAGTTGAATGATTTAGCTAAACAATTTTGCATGTAGGTTTATTATTAGAAAATGACTTCATGACTTCAAGCACTTTACGCATCGACCACTTTATTTATGTAAGTGTTAGCAAAACCACTTCTAAAATTGTGAATATCGAACAAGGCAATTGGAACTAATATCATACTATAGATTTCAACATTTTGATACCAGAATCTGTATGCCACATATAATAAAATTGATAAATAATAATTTATAGCAGTATGTTCAATTTACCATATCCATTAATGTGTGAATTTGTATTTCGTCAGCTAGTAATTTCTGAGAATGCAAACTGAGGTTCATAATTGAATATTTTATGTTATATGCATAAGAGATAATCTCAGGAGCACACTCTTGCAGAAGATAAATACAAAAGTTAATTAAGATTATATAGCTTATATACATTTAGTAAATTTAATGCTTAATTAAACATACTGCTATAATAAAATAGATTTATTATCTAATGGATTTATTTATAATTTTGCATAACTCTATATAATAAATACCTCATTTTCCATGGGTACCACAACCTCATATTTGCAAACTGTATATGCATCATTGTGTTGAGGATTACTGAGGGCCATTTCTAAGCCTAAAAATGAAAAAAATATTAACCAATTTTACAAAAAAATTTGAATTATATCTTCACACATTCCTCAACCTTTAACATAAAATTATTATAACTAAATATAGTAGATATAAAGTATTGCATGGCATCAGGCCTTAAGGCCGGAACTTTCCATACCGATAACTAAATTTAAAAAATATACTTTGCAACAATTTGAAAAAGTTAGATTTTTGAGAAATTTTGAAATTTAAAAAAGGACTATTATTATAATTTTTTGTATTTTGATTTTTAGCATCATAGGCGGATTTGGAGTCGAAATACCAAAGCGCGTAAGCGCCGCGTAGTCGTTAACGTGTAAACATAGGTACAGAACTCATTATAATCTTTATAAAATATCTGATAATACGATGTACTTATGTCTAATGTTAATTTTTGACTGCCAAATGGCATTTTTTTTACTCTTTTTATTGCATTTCCGGAGTCGCTGGACCTGCGCCTGTTATTACTTTCGTTGATATTTTTTACCAATGGCTTTCAAAATGCAAACCAATGATTGTCCTTTACTAATTGTTATAATATTATAAACTTTTTGCATTATTGCTCAGAATAAAAATTTATATCCATGAACTATTCAAGTAAAAATTGGTATATCACCATTGCTTTATATTAGGTCGCATGCAATGCAAATATTTGAACTCAATCCTTTGTGGTCGCAAAATATAATAATATAAACTAAATTATATAATATTAATTATAATAATTAACTTATAATTGTCTATTTCTAACTGTAATGTTATTTTAACTTTTTGCAGCAATGCCCAAAAGAAATCTATATTTCTGGTCAATTTTTAAGTAAATATGAGAATATCACTACTTCTTGATATTAGGTCGCATGCAACTCAAAGATTTGAACTCAATCCCTTGGGGTGGCAAAATATAATTACATAAACAATTAATTATATAACCAATAATTGTCTTTTTATCATAATGATAATATTCCAACTTCTTGCAGCAATGGCCAGAAAAGAAATTTATATTTCTGATCTATTTTCAAGTAAAAATGGGAATAACATTATTACTTGATATTAGATCGCATACACCGCAATGATTTGAACTCAAAACCTTGTGGTCGCAAAATATATTTCTAAAGATTCTTCTCCTTTTCTAATTGTGGTAATATTTTAACTTTTGCAGCAACGCACAAAAGAAAAAAATATATTTTTCTATCGAGAATATCACTACTTCTTGATATAAGGTCGCAAGCAAAACAAGAATTTGAACTCAATACCTTGTAATCGCAAATCATAATTATTTAAATAATAGACATGCTATATTATTGATTTATAAATTGTATCAATTTCATTCTGATATATCAATAAAACGCGTAAAGTAAATAAATATGTATAAAAATTTGATAAGTAAACATAAATGTAGGGGAGCTAGAAGAACTATTTCTCTAACATGATTAATTGGGAAATAATAAACAATAGTTATGGAATTATTTTTATTTCATTTGGAAGAGAAATTTAGAGCAACTATCTAAAAAATACTATTACAACTTAAGAAAGAACTGTTACAACAAGCCCCTATCTCCCCTATGTGGAAAAAGTGTGAAGAAAAAAAAATATATATGAATAAAACAACAAAAGTGTAAATGATGTCAGTAACAACTATTGACCAATAGTATTGATTGAAGAATTGTAAAGATCTGCTGTAATTCGGACAAATTTAGTATGTCATTGGGACATAATGTTTGTGTGAGATTGTATATGCATAATAAGTACACTAAAATAATATGAACAAGTGATAACTGTACGTTTATGTTTTTAACTGTCAGTTTATGATTTTTTTTTTATTATTTGAAGAGAAATCAGTGCTACTCTGATGCTGTTATATACTCTGCTATAATATGCCTGACTTTCTTAGAAAGCAACTCTATTTCTATTTGTGACAATTTTTTACTTAACTTTTGATAAACTCGTGGACTTATTCTGCCGCATAACAAACAAATGTTATGGCAAGGCTATGTTAAGAAGAACTTGCCATACAAATCCGTTCTAAATATTACCAAAACCCATGTAGTTGCTGCGTAGTCAGGCGTTTTTCTCAGGTTGTCAGATAGAAAACCTAACCTAGAAACCGTACAAATGTCAAATAAACGATCTTAGATAACAGGGTCTTTCTGACACAGCTTCATAACATACGAGTGACGTTGCAGTGTATGTATAAAACGCCTGAATGAACAACAAGTACATGACATTTTGACAGTATTCAGTATTATTCATTAGCATAATGTATGCAAGTTAGAGCGTAACATGGCCTTGCTATAACATTGGTCTGTTATGAGGCAGAATCGACCCATCGATTCTGTGATTGCAAGTCAGACGCTCTTATTAATTAAATTGATTCTTTTCAATTTTATCACAAGAAAACCTAATTATCGTAGTATGCAATATTTGAATTCAAAAAATTTGCAAAGGAAACAATGTGTAAAACCTGTTTACTATATTTCGAAATGACATTTTTATAACATTAACATCAAGACATGCCGACAAAATCAATATATTACAACATATTTCTTCAAGATACTTTAAATGCACAAGTTTGAATGTATAATAAAAAAAAAATAACAAAAGACAAATTTGTTTACAGAAATAATTGCTAAACAATGACGCTCGTTAATGGTTCTTTTACTTAAAATCAAATAAAATATGGTTATCATTAATAATTTAGGCAAATACCGTAAGCTCATAAATGAAAACTAACAAGGAATATTTACAATTGCACATAATGTAAAATTTAGTAAAAAAGCAATAATTGTGTCGCTTCAAAGTCAGACAACAAAAACATAAAAATAACCAGACGTTTCTGAATATTTTGTTGAAAATAACCAGACGTTTCTGGATATTTTATAAAAAAAATCGTGTTGATGTTTTCATAAGCCGTCGTGTGGGTGTCCCCCTACAATTAATTTCGAATTTATTATCTAAATCAATATTCTGCTACAGATGTTCAGACTATACAGGTTTGCGGAGGAGTGCATAAATTTGTGATCATTAAAATAAAAAATAAACGTTCAATATGATTCTTTTTTTATATTTTGATTGATTTCTAGACATAATTATTTAATCATAATATTTGTGTAAATATTATTATAATAATCTACATTTGACTTTCTAAAGAAGAATTAATGTTATATTTTCTCGACGTCTCAAGTCATTCTGAATCTGGTGAGATCAAATTTGACATGTATGTATGTATGAATCTGGTTTGATCAAATTTTGTAAATGTATGAATGCGAGACAAAATTTAATAACTTGTTTCTACTTTCTCAAAATTGGGCACATGTAATCTAAAATTCAAATAAAAAATCAATCGAAAAGAATCCAAAATCTCGCTTATTATTAGTTTAGTTTTTTTTGCAACGATCGTCCGAGCCGTTTCTGTACAATTAGCAGATGAGTCCAAAACTTCTAGTCCACGTTTTAGTCAATTAACCTTAGTAAAATTGCCTAAAAATCAAGTTTAGGTTTAGAATCGTGCTAATTAGTTTTTGCTAAAAATTGACCTGGCCGTTTCTTTGCAATAAATTCTTATTGATTTGCACATATTGTGGACTTTAATGCAAATTTTCCTAAGGCAAAATGCCACTTATAACTAGTTATATTTTCACAACTCAAAATATTCGACATTAAATCAATTGTAGAAACTTACAATACTAACATTTACAATAGTAATAATAGTAAGAAATGGATATACAACATTACAAGATATACAATTATTACAAAATATACAAGAAAGAAATAATGGATTTAAAAATTTGTTTGATTCTTGATTTAATTCAGAAAAGCTAATTAGGATTTTTTTGTTTCAGAATTGTTCCACTAATTTTCTAGCTAAGTTCTTGGATGTTAAGTCAACTTATTTTTCACTTCCATTTTTAGTTAAATCCATATCCAAGTCTATGAGAAAAATATTATAAATATATAAAATATTAAAATATATAATATTAATCGTCAGATCTATTTGTAAACAATTTTAGAATTATGAGTTTTTTTGGATGTAGATAGTCAATTGACAAATATTATATTAAACAAAGTATTTTCAAAATAGCTAAAAGAAAAGTTTTTACAACGTTGAGTATAGTTTTTCGGATATTTTAGTAAAAAATCATTCTTGCATAAATAACCAATTTTTCAATAATAGCTTGATAAAATTTAAAGATTTATTGAAATTTCACAAACTTTTTGTACCGACTAACAATTTCATTTAAATTTTCTGACTTTTGATCAATGTTTAATAATAGAGGACATTGGCAAAAGAATGGAATTCAGTCCAATCCTAATATGGATTTCAATAACAATATTTCGGCTTTAAAACTAAATGATTTGATTTACAGGTTTCAAATTAGCATTTTATAAAAACATATGTCGCAGTTTAAAATAGTAGTGTGGAGGTGTTAATCATTATTGATTAATTTAAATAAACTGTAAGATTTTGATACAATCGATTATTCAGCAGTTAAATTAAACAAGTGTGAGGAATTTGGAATAGAAATTAGTCAACAATAAAACGTATGTGTGATTGTTAATAATAATAAATTCAAAGTTACAAACCTTATATTTATGTTTTCTAATTTTTAATATTATCAATTAATATTTTTTATTATCATCAATTAGCTTTTTATTTGATTCAAAATAATTTTTCGGAATTCATAAAATTTAAAATAACAGCTAAATGCTATTTATTTAATTTAATATACTATTTTTAAATTGTCAGTTCATTGGTTCAAATGTTTTTCTCTAAAAATATATAAATTTTTGCAATTTTTGTTTGGTTTAATTCGAAATTAACATTCTTAAAAAATGTATATTATCCAATGATTTTTTGTTCAATTTTTTTAAAATCTTATTAATTTAATTAACCCTTGGGTTAATAAGAAAAGAGATGTTATTACCGCCTGCCCTAGGCAATTTTGTTTGAAATCGCACAAAGCATTTTAATTACTATTTAAATATCTAGATCAGATCATATCATATAAGCGCCAGAATTTCTGGTTTATATATATATATATATATATATATATATATATATATATATATATATATATTTATATATAGTATAGACGGATGTGTGGTACAACTATGACATAAAATGTTTCTCAGAACACACACAGTTTTTTTCTTCAATTTAACCAGAACGGAAATTCAAACTCAATCTCTCATTATATAAGTAAGTTGCAATGTCATTCCACAACTATTTTTATGGTACAGCTCTTAAAATGATTTTATAATATTAATTACAATATCAATTAATAAATAATATTAGTTTATTTATTGAAAGAATGAACAATCACATATTTTTATCGACAGTATCCACCCAGTTTTAGAATTTTTTTATCGTGGTTAATCAAGATATTTAGAAACCAGTAAAGGTCTTTTTGGATGCAGATAGTAATTAGCCAAATTAGCAAATAATTTCTTACAATATGCTAATACTAACGTTAAATGTAAATTTTTGGATATTTTTGAAAAATCATCATTTTTGCATCAATGAATCTGTAAGTTTCATATTGTATCTAAATGAAACTTTTATCAAAAACAATATTCTGTCAATCATGTTTTTCTAATTGCAATTTGGAACTTGGCCTCAAAATTCAGCAATATTAACATCAAACGTAAATTTGATAGATCATAAAGTTCTTTAAATACAATAGAATAGAAATAGACTTTAGAACTTATAAATACATTTTTATTCGAATAACCAAGAATTTCATGGCATTTTACTTAACAATAATAAAGGTTTAAGGACTGCTTAATTTGATCAAGTACAACCATGTTTCATTGATGTACTCACTAATTTGTTTTAAAATTTTTCAAAAAGTTTTTTTTAATGTAACCTTTATAAGGGCTTACATGTAGATGGGGATTAAAAGACCAACTGAACGTTTACTTTTTGAAAGGAGTAAATAATGAAAAATTGTGAATAAAAGAGTAAATTAAATTAACAAAAGCAATTTTACAAGAGATATGTTAAATAAATTTCATTTTAAAATATGTTATGATTCCAACTCTGATGATGAATATTTTTGACGAAATAGCAGATCAAGGTTATATACAGTGTAACCTCTGTAAGAAATGTACCCGTGAAATTTATAATTTGCATTGGTTGAATAATATGGCTAATATATCGTTAAATTCCTTAAAAAATAATACATTGGATCTATATGCCTCTATGTGTCCCATTTTACCCCGCCTATGGAGTAAAAAGGACCAAATGACAAATTTTTTAAACATATCTACAATGATAAATTAACTGGGAAATTTACTGAGCAAAGTCAGGTAGTTGTTTATTTGATATGTGTTATTTGTTAAGATATAATTAGTGTAGTTTTCATAATTGATAAAAGTTAAGTTGGACCTTTGTACCCCAACCTATCCTATTGTTAATCTTGACATCTTACTTCTTCAAAAGCGGTTAAAAGCGACGGGACTTGATTTAGATTTGATGATTTTTTGTTATTAGAATTAATCTAATAGGGCTGACATTTTATTGCTGCAGCAATGCCGGGCAAGGGCTTTTTTCACTTGCAAACATTTTCACAGTGGGTATGGAACCCGGGACCTCTGAAACAAGTCCCGTCGCTCTTAACCGCTTACCTACGGGCGAGCCCAGATAGTAATATTTTATGTTTCCAAGTGTAAATAGCCTCACGCGGCATTGCTGCATATAAAAAAATACTCGCCCTATTACAGAAATTGTATTAATAATATATCATACAGAGATGCGTCAACTGATTGGGTTGACATCTGTCAAACATACTAGTATTAAGTCAAATCAGCACAATAGCTTATAGGACTATTAGGCTCTGATTGCTGTTCAAAAATCATAAAAAAACTTCTTCAAAATCTTTCAATATGTTACGATCACCTACTGAAGACAGAATGGGATAATTAATCACGACTTGTTCAGAAAAAAATGATTAAGTTAATAATGCAATTCCAACAGATCATGCATTTTTTCCAAATTTGATTAAGTACTCAAATTTAGTAAAGAAACACTAATGTGCTAGAATTACATGATTACATTGGCAACAATGGTAACAATGGTAATTACATATTTGTACTTTGATCATATCCTTCTATTAAGTTATTTCGAATAAGAAGTTAAATAATAAAAATTCATTATCGTTATTTGACAACATTGTTCTACGCGACAGGTAATCTCACACGCGGCAGAGCAAGAATGCTGAGATCATTTTTTCTCCATGTCATACCAATTATAGACACATAACACAGTACAGAGGCAGACGGTTGCGTCACGAAACATCAAGGATTCCGCGCGTGCTGCTCGATAGTGTCACCAATGCCACGAGCTACGAGCAAAACACCGACAATTAGTTGATATACAATTGATTTGCATTTACCTGCGAACATGACAAACTTTAACTCTAGATAATGGATAGAAAATTCAATTTCAACGACCATATCAAATGCAAAGTTAATCATGCTAATAGATTATTATATTTACTAGGGAATGCAATACCGGTATACGCGATTTTTTGGCGGTATTTTTACCGGTATTTATCCCAAAAATATCGGTATTTTCGGTGTTTCTACATAAGCGCTATTTGATACATAATACACTAAAGTTTAAATTTCTTGAAGCAAATTTATCTTTAAATTCCATAATCGCATAAACAGCTATATCTTCAAGTGATTCTATAAGATAAACAAATGTCAAAATTTATCTCAACTAGTCTGTTTATTTGTGCGTATTTCAAGAATTTACTAAAACTCTTCTTCTTCTTCGATCACTCAGGTTGTTAGGTTATTATTTAACCTTTGTCGCTGTGGACTGTATTAAAAAACTGATTTAATTTTATATTCTGTATTTGTTGCAGTTCTAATCACAATAACTGATGTATTATTAAGTATTAATGAAGAAAAATATATTTATGCGTATAGGTTAGTTACATGTGTTTAAGTCGGCTTCACTTTTAGAACAGAACAACTAGTTCCTTTGAAACACTCCGCTACCCCCTCTCTACCAGGGGTAGCAACCATTCCGTATAAAGCTTAATGCTCTGAAGTTTTGTAAACTTTCATGGCCAATATAATAAAATGAAAAGACGTCCGAACATGCCGGCCGCCTTGAAAAGCTACAGCTTTTAAAAATATAAACATAGATATTTTGAACTAACATTAAGTATAAAAATTGTATAAAGATTTTACGAGTATAAAAATTGATTAAAAATGTAATAGTGATTTGCATGACAATCTAATCTAAAATTATTTAACTTATATTTCTTAATATTATATAAAACTTAAGATATTTCATTATTGATTGGTAGAATGCACACTTTGTTTAGTGCCCTTTTTAATTCTCCATTGGGGCCCTTCAGTGTAACAACCCGTACGACACCATCATTGCCTGGGTGTATCTCTGTGATCCGTCCAAGACGCCATTTTAATGGTGGTAGATTGTCATCCTTTATAAGCACCAGTTTGCCTATAAGATTATCTTGTTCCATTGGTCTTCTCCATTTGGTCCGGGATTGTAATTCTCCTAGATATTCCTTGTGCCATCTTGCCCAAAAATGCTGCCTTAGCTTTTCAAGATGCTGGAGTTTTGTTAGTCTGTTTTCTGGGATGTGGGAAAGTGAATTTTCTGGAAGTGATGTTAATGATCTGCCGATCAGGAAATGTGCTGGAGTTAGTGGATTGAGATCAGATGGATCAGAGGATAAGGGAGTTAACGGACGAGAATTCAAAATTGCTTCGATTTGTGTTAATAATGTATACATTGAATTGTAACATAGTTTTGTCTCGCGTAACACCCTACGAAGATGGTATTTTAAACTTTTTACCCCAGCTTCCCACAGTCCGCCGAAATGAGGAGATCTAGCTGGTATAAAATGCCAGCTAATATTTTGACTTATTAATTTGCTTCTAATCTCTTCGTTAGATTCCAATAAAAATTTATATAAATCTTTTAAATGATTGTTTGCTCCAACGAATGTTGTTGCATTGTCCGAAAATATATTACTAGGAAGACCTCTTCTAGCACTGAATCGTTTTAATGTTTGTAAAAAGGATTCTGTCGATAAATCGCAGACCAGATCCAAATGAATAGCCTTGGTGCACATGCAAATAAAAATACAAATATAAACCTTAATAAATTTGGCACCGCGTGTTATTCGATCTTTGATAATAAACGGTCCAGCATAATCAAGGCCGACATTGTTAAATGGAAAATCTTGATTAACTCTACTACTAGGCAAATTTCCCATTAGATAATCATTTGACGATGGTTTTGCTTTGAAACAAGTAACGCATTTCCGAATAATTTCTTTACAAGCGTTACGTCCAGAAATTGGCCAAAATCGTTCTCTAATACTTGCGAGAAGTTGTTGAGCACCACAGTGAAGTAATCGGTGATGCTCTTGTTGCAATATTAACGTAGTTAATTTATGTTTTGAGCATAATATTATAGGATGAATTTTATCAAATGAATAATTTGTGTTTTTTAATCGACCGCTTACTCGTATAATTTTCGAATTATCCATAAAAGGATTTAAACATAAAATTCTGCTCTCTTTACTGAGCGATTTAGAATTGACAAGATTCTTATAATCTAATTGGAAAGATTGTTTTTGTGCAATTACTATCAATACTTTAAAAGCTTGATCTAATTCTTGTGTTGTAAGTGGTCCAAACTTCCGTTTATTCTTATCCTTTTTAAGTCTACAATTCGTAATAAATCTATTTACATATGCCATTGTTGATTGTAATTTTCGCAATGATGAAAACCGAGAAAATAAATCAAATTCTAAATTAGTGACTAATAAATTAATTGCTCTTGTTTCTGGTATGTTTTTGTCATTAAAATTTAAATTGTCTAAAGAATTCAAAGTTGTAATATTTTGAGAAAGCCATAAAGGTCCTTCCCACCATAGCTTACAATTGATTAAAGTTGATATTTGAACTCCGCGTGATATTAAGTCGCTTGGATTATCTGCAGATTTGACATGTTTCCAATGTGCTATTTTAGTTAATGACTGAATATTACTTACTCTATTTGCTACAAAGGTTTTCCATTTTGATGGATGAGCTCGAATCCAGCAGAGTGTAATCGTTGAATCGGACCACAAATAAATATCATCAATATGAATGCTAAGAGATTCTTTTACTTTTGTCATTAAATTGGCTAGAAGATTTGCCGCGGATAGTTCTAACTTTGGTAAGGATATTTGCTTTACTGGAGCTACCTTTGACTTTGCACAAAGTAACCGTACGCATATTGAGTCGTTTGAAATGGTCCTAACGTAAATACAGGCGCCATATGCTTTTTCGGAAGCATCTGAAAACCCATGCAATTCTAATCTACTATCATAATTTGCTTGTCGCGTACATCGTTCAATTGAGATATGTTTTAATAATTGTAAACCGTCATAAAAATTAGACCACTCCTTAACTAAATTTTCGGGAAGTTGTTCGTCCCACCCTATACCCAATTTCCATAGTTGTTGCATAATCATTTTTCCCACTATAGTAATTGGACCTACTAATCCTAGGGGATCAAAAATTTGACTAACGTGTGATAAAACAGTTCGCTTTGTTGGAATATTGTTATTCTTAATGAAATGTTTATTGATGTAGCTAATTGTATCTAATTTGTAATTCCACATTATTCCAAGACTTTTATTTACTTCTGATTGCATTAGTTCTAGCGTATTAGTTTCTTCATAATTAAGGTTATATTCGCGTTTTTCATATTCGTTAATATCTATATTTGATAGCCATTTTCGTAACTCAAATCCACCGCTTTTTAAAATGTCATATACTTCATTTTTTATTTTCATTAAATCGCTAATAGTTTCCGCCCCTGTCATCAAGTCATCTACATAAAAATCTTTATCAATTATTTTACAAGCGGAAGGCAAACGTGTTTCATTTTCTTTTGCCAATTCTTTAAGGCAACGTATAGCTAAAAACGGCGCAGATGCTGTGCCATATGTGACCGTATTTAATTTATAAGTTTTCAAATCATCTGTTGGATTGGCCCGCCAAACAATCAATTGCCAGTCCCTGTCGTCCTCATTAATTAATATTTGCCGATACATTTTTGAGATATCGCCTAACAAAACATATTTATGTATTCTAAATCTTAAAATAATTGAAAATAAATCATTTTGAATTGATGGTCCCGTATATTGGACATCATTTAATGACAAGCCACTTGAGGTTTTTGCCGACCCATCAAAGACAACTCTCGTTTTTGTTGTTGAACTATATTCATTTTTTACAGCGTGATGTGGCAAAAAATATTGATTATTTGACTTAATCTTAAAATTACTAACTTCAGACATATGACCTAATTGAATATATTCGTTAATAAAATTTACGTAATCTACTTTTAATAAACTATTTTTGTGAAATTTACGTTCAAGTGTCAGAAATCTTTGAACAGCATGACTTTTAGAATCTCCTAAGTGAACTTTGTTATCTTTAAAAGGAATTTTCACTATAAATCTACCAGTAGAATCGCGTTTGAAATTTGTTATAAAATGATTTTCACAAAACGTTTCGTCGTCAGTTAAATTACTAATATCGTTTTTTATTTCTTCTAATTGCCAAAATTTTTCTAATTGTTGACTGAGATCACAATTATTCAATGCCAATAAATTTGTTGAATGTTTTGAATTTTTTGAATACGTGCAATTCGGAGAAAACGACCCAACTAATATCCAACCTAATAAAGTTTTCTGTAAAAACGGTGCGTTATCACCTAATTTAATTCTACCTACCGATAAAAGTTTCCAAAACATATCAGCCCCTAAAAGTATATCTATATTCCGCGTCTTATTGTATTCCGGATCAGCTAAGAAAATATTTGTCGGAATTTTAAAATTGTTACCTATGGAAACTAATGGAAGTGGTTCTGTTATTTTTTCTAGCACTAAACAATTTATATTGGATTTAAATGAGTTATTTGTAGATTTAAAATTAACATTTGTTGAGAACCGAATATTGGTCTCTATCTGCCCGACGCCCATAACTGTGTAATTTGTTTTGTCTAGTTTTGTACCTAGCCTTTTGCAGGTATCTGCCGTAATAAAATTACTCTGTGCCCCGCAATCTAAAAGACACCGACATTCTATGAACTCCCCGCACGAGTTTTCTACTTTTATAACAGCTGTTGCTAAAATTACTTGTGGCTGTAATTTTGTATTAATATTTTTCGTCGAATAATTAGCCACCGTCATATTTGAACCCGATGTGCTAGGAATTGTATTAGTCTCTTCAAAATGAACCAATGTATTATGTTTCATTTTGCATATTTTACACGGAAATGCCAAACAAACGTCTACCTTATGCCCTCGCTTGAAACAATTTATACATAAATTCAATTCTTTGATTTTATTTATCCTATCATTAATAGATAGCGCTTTGAATTGCTTACAGTAATATAAAGAGTGATTTTCTTCACATAAATAGCAAGTTTGCCGCCCCGTTGACAGATAATTAATTGATGGATTATGATTATTATTTGTGCTCTTGTATTTTGTGTGTTGAGCCAAAGATTTATTAATATTATTAGGAAAAGGTTTACTACTAATATTTGTGGATAATTTTTCTAACATATCACATTTTTGTTTAATAAAATTATTAATATCTGTCAACGTCGGCTTGTCTTTGCTACAGGTAAAGGATTCCCAATCCCGTAACGTACGCGTATCGAATTTATTTGTGAATATAAATATAATAATTGTGTCCCATTTATCTGTGGGTTCGCCTAATGACTCTAATGAGCGTAGATGCCTAGAAATCGTTTCTAATAACGTTCTTAATTCTGAATGAGATTCGCGACTACATTTCGGACTATCAAAAATTGCCTTTATGTGATTATGTATGATTAACCGTTTATTTTCAAACCTGTCTTTTAAAATTTGCCATGCTATATCATAATTAGAATCGGATGCTTCTATAGCTGCAATGCTATTTTTGGCATCTTTTTCTAATGATGATTTTAAATAATAAAATTTTTGAATTTTGCTTAAAGTATTGTCGCTATGCACCAAAGCGTTAAATGAATCATGAAATTCTAACCATTTATCGTAACTTCCATCAAACGTGGGAAGTTTAATTGTTGGTAATTTAATATTTTTGATATTTGTATACGAATCAATGCTAGACGGCCCTATTGTTTGTTGATCGTCTTTACATTTTTTCGTGTCATTGAAATTTTGAATTATAAATTTTAATTTAGCTATTGTTCTATAATAATCACTTTCGAAAGATTCCTTATCGCTTTCTGATACACTCTCAATTAATTCAATTTCATATTGTATCGTTTCAAATTCATCAATAATTGGTAATATCTTTTCGAGTCTGGTATTTAATTCAATAATTATATTTTCATCTAGTATTGTGGAATCTAATGAATTTACAAAATTTTGCACTCGCGTCAATTTGGATTTAATGAATCCACGCTTTGCTTTAAGTTCCGCCATTTTGAATACAATATTAAACACAACCGAGCAATATGTGAAATTATTGGGATATTATGAAAGGAATGAAAACAGACTTACTTGTAATACAGGTGTGTAGATGTTGTAATTGTCCTCAGCCTTCGTTCCCTTGTTTGCTCTGGTCTGACCGCCACGTGGTTTTAAAGTTTAGCCGCTTTGGAATGTTTTTTCTTCACAACACTTAGAAATTTGTTATCACTATTGTACTTTAATTAACTGCTTGTAATTCACGATACGGGTCGAAGTACCAAAATGTTTATTTGTGCGTATTTCAAGAATTTACTAAAACTCTTCTTCTTCTTCGATCACTCAGGTTGTTAGGTTATTATTTAACCTTTGTCGCTGTGGACTGTATTAAAAAACTGATTTAATTTTATATTCTGTATTTGTTGCAGTTCTAATCACAATAACTGATGTATTATTAAGTATTAATGAAGAAAAATATATTTATGCGTATAGGTTAGTTACATGTGTTTAAGTCGGCTTCACTTTTAGAACAGAACAACTAGTTCCTTTGAAACACTCCGCTACCCCCTCTCTACCAGGGGTAGCAACCATTCCGTATAAAGCTTAATGCTCTGAAGTTTTGTAAACTTTCATGGCCAATATAATAAAATGAAAAGACGTCCGAACATAGTCATTAAACTGAATATTTATTGCTTTACTAAGGGCTTCATATCGTGTTACAATAAATAGAATTGGACTGATATATTATGATGTTTGTTTTATCTGTTGCAAAAATGTAACGATTTTTAAGTGATATTTGCGCCAAAATATTTTATATCATACAGTTTACCCCTGCGTAATCTTTATTATTTCTAACTTTATACATAATAATTATGATAATTACTAAATATTTTTGCTTCTTATTATAATTATAAAATATTATTTTTCGACAACGTTTCGAAGTTTGAAAATACTATAGAAGCATCATATGGTTTTAAATAACAATAATCAACAATTATAGTAACTTATTATTTATCTCGACAAAGTATCCGATCTTAAATTATATATTTGTAGAAAAATTATTTGTTTTAAATATTGGAGATTATGCTAATTTAACACATCGGATACAGACAATACAGTTAATTATAATAATGTAATATGATCTTTTATGAGCTTTTGGTCTTTCTTACATTAGTTTGTTTTCGTGAAAAGTACTCAATATACTCGATAGTTATAATGCATTCATTAATGGATATACTTTTGTTAAATTATTACTTAAAAAAATAAACTTATTGTTTTATTTTACTGTTTTTATTGTTTAGTTGAATATAGTTGTAGTTGTATAGACAATTTTTTTTTATTTGTACTAGTAACTTTCAATTTTGTTTACGTTTGTTTAAGATAATAAAAATACCGGTAATTTACCGGTATTCCGGTTTTAAAATGAAAAATTACCGAAATACCGGTATTGAAATTTTCCATCGGTATTGCATTCCCTAATATTTACTGTACCCCTTACTAAAATTTAGCAAGAATATTGATCTGAAGAATAAGAGAAGACTTTATCTAGCAATGGTAAGATCAACTTTAACCTATGGAGCTCCTGCGTGGTGTATGATAAACATAAATAAATTAGAAATTATATAAAATAATGCATTGAGAATGATACTCGGAATGAAGAGAAACCCTATCACTTATCAGTAAGTATCCCATCACTATCTACACAACCGACTGAATATACCATTTATATATGAAATTATAAAAAAGCAAGCAAGGATATTTTTTGAAAAATGCAAACGTAGTAATAACCCAACTATTACTGATATTGGATCTATAACTCAAGATATATTTTGGTATAACAATTATAACCTACCGACAGTCATTTTTAATAATTAACACTAGATATAAGACACCTCCAAAAATCAACAGTGTAATATGGTTTTTTGTGATTTTTTTCCATTATCTATTTAATTTACTTAATTTATACAATCAATAATGTTTCAAATGTTATTTATCAATGAATCGTATTAGTATATATTAGTATGATAGATATATAAAATCTTATATACTCACTTTTTCTTTTATGTAATATAATATGGAACAAATAAAACTTTTCGAACAAAAACAAAAAAACTTTAACTCTAGATTTTTGTAAATAAATGTTATTTTGAACATCAAAGATTTTTTTCTCTTTTTGTATATTTGCAGCTATTTCATCGTAATCAGCAGATATTTTGGTAGTACTTAGAATGTTTAAATCGGATGCCAACCCATTGATTGGGCGTCCGGGTAAGATGGTATCCTGTTTTGCTGTTAGATATCCGAGAGTGATCGTTTTTGCTTCTAGAAGGTCTTAAACGCATGGATATGAGAGGTTTGCGATTATCTTTTGATAATTGTTGCTATAAATCTGAAATTCCAATGTACTATATGAATACTAAGATCTTATTGTATAAGTCAATTTTGTACATATTTGTGGATCTTATTAATTTCTCATAAATATTCCCATAAAATTGTCCAATTTTTCTGCGTTTCTAAATTTTTATCACACTGGCATGTAGGATTTTGTATTATTCTTGTTCTCCAGTTATGGATTTAGCTCAATATATCTCATGAGAGATGGGTTTTCTTTAATGTATCTCATTTTTGTCTCTCATATATTTGACACTCACAAAAAATGTAGTCCATTGTTTCTGATCCTTCACCACACTAGTACTTTTGTATTATTCCTATTCTCATGAGATGGGGTTTGGCCCAATGTGTCTCATTTTGATTGCTCATAGATTTTATATCCGCAACTAATATAGTTCATTGTTTCTGATCCTTTGCTACACTGCTACTCAGTCTATTGTATACAAATTCTCCAGAAATGGGTTCTAGCTTAATGTACCTCATTTTGCCTTTCAGATTTGACATTCCCTAAAAAGGTGTCCCTTGTTTCTGATCCTTTAATACACTGGTTCGATGGTCTTGGCACCCTTTCCTCTCATGAATTTTACATTCTCAAAAAATATGGTCCATTGTTTCTGATTCTTTACCATTCTGCTACGTAGTATATTGTATTATTGCTATTCCCTAGAGATGAGTTTTAGCTCAACACATCTCATTTTTGACTCTAATAGATTTTACATTCCCAAAAAAAGATCCATTGTTTTTAATCCTTTACCACACTACTGCTTAGGCTTATGTATTATTCCTGTTCTCAAGAGATGAGATTTAGCTGAATGAATCTTATTCTAGTCTCTAATAAATTTAACAATCCCAAAAATATGGTTTATTGTTTCTGATCCGTTGCTATACTGGCACGTAGGATTTTATGTTATTTCTATTCTCCAGAGATGGATTTTAGCTCAACGTATCTGATTTTTACCTCTCATAGATTTTACATTCCCAAAAAATATGAATCATTGTTTCTGATCCTTTTCATACCGCTACCTATCAAATTGTATTTATTACTATTGTCCAGAAAAGGGTTTTGTTCAATGTAAATATGGTCTATCATTTCTGATTTTTCGACACACTGGTACTTAGGATTTTGCATTATTTCTAATCTCCAAAAATAGTTTTTAGCTCAATGCATCACATTTTTGTCTCTCATAAATTTTGCATTCCCAAACAATATGGTGCATTATTTATGATCCTTTTGGACACTGGCACGTAGGTTTTTGCATCATTCCTATTTTCCAGCGATTAGTTTTAGCTCAATGAATCTCCTTCTTGCTTTTCATGAATTTCACACTACCAAAAAGTATGGACTATGGTTTCCGATTCTTTACCAAAACCTCTTCGTAGTATATTGTATCATTACTATTTGCCAAAGATAGGTTTTGCTCCATGTGTCTCATTTTTATCTCTGATAGATTTAACAATACCAACCAAAATGGTCCATTGTTTCTGATCCTTTTCTACACTACTCCAGGTATTTTTATAATATGGTCGATTGTTTCTGATCCTTTACTATACTGCTACGTAGGCTTTTGTATTATTTTGCTCAACGTATATTATTTTTGTCTCAAATTTTATATTCACAAAAAATAATGTTCACTGTTTCTGATTCTATACCACACTGGCTCTTAGAATACATCCCCCCCCATAGATAGGGTTTTAGTTCAATGCATCTAATTTCTGTCTCTCATAGAATACATTGCCAAAAAATATGGTCCATTGTTTCTGATCCTTCACCAAACTGCTACTTTAATTCCTATCTCCAGAGAATTAATGCAATTTCATCCTAGTCTCTCATAGATTTTACTTTCCCAAAAATTGTAAGAAAAGCAATTATTAATTATTTTTCTATTAAGATGCATTCAAAAATATCACAAATTCTTATTTTGTGTTCTGTGGGAACACAAAAGCGGAAGCAAGAACATTATTTAACATATTTATCCTCAATTTCAAATTGATTTTCTATTTATTTTTTAAGCATGTTTAATACATCAAAAATGAAATTATCAAATTATTAACTTTTAGTTTAGTAAATTGATTTTTTATAGTATTTGTTGCAGTTTTCGCCATTTCTTAAAAAATTCATAATAATTTTATATCAAATTCTCAGGCCAATAAATCACTAATGACGTACATGCATAAAATGATTCAGGCTATGATAATAAAATGCTTATTGCATCCGCAATCTATAAGCTGAAGACTAATGTTACTTTCTATAACATTGATACAAGTTAAAATTAATTAATAGAAATATAAATGCGACATTCTACTGATAGAATTCACAAAGGTTTCTTTGAAAACGTGGGAAAATATAAGATTTTGATATTAAAAATTATATACCTGAATCGCATTTTTTAGTCTCTAGGATACCGAATTATTTGAAACCTTAATTAGTATAATTTCTTGATGAATATATCCGTAATTTAATTTATATAAAAAATGTATTAAATAAACATATATTCATATGAAATAACATAATAAATTATCTTCATAGGAAAAGACTGGTAAATGTATCATCTATGATGACAAATTGATATTCTGCTAATTTCAAACAAGTTTTTATGTCTTACAATAAGTTGCGTTAAGATTTTTCAGATTTTTTCAAATTATTAAGAACAGCAATTACTAATAGCAATTAGAATTAATGTGATACAATTTCTTAACTATGGTGAGATTGATGTAGAAGGCAACCCAATGGTTATCTATTCAATATGATTATAGTAGTTTGTAATATTGTTATTTCTTAAACTATTATTTATATTTTTTCAATAGACAAATTTAAAAAAAATTCTAAATTTTAATTAACAAAAATGAGGTTGTGTGGAATATTGAAATATGTTTTTCTATATTGGACCCACAGATGAAACGTAACAGTTCCGAAACATAAATACTTTTTTTTTTAGTTTTGATAGTGTGTTCAGATATAGAAGAAAAAAATCAATAAAAAGGGCATATTCATATTTTTACATAAATATTAATAAAATATAGTATCTTTTTTTCAAATGTGTGCATTTTAAGTATTTTTTTGAATACAATATATATTTAAAATATCGAGAATATTAGATCAGTGCGACATATACTACATCCATGCTACATCATTATCTATAACAAAAATACACAAAACGGCACAATTAAAGAAAAAAACTCAAATATTAGCTACGTGAATTTTAAAGAAACGAAATTACAATTTGTGATATGTATTTCTACAGAAATTCTGACGATTGTATGTAACTATAGTGGCGAAACGTTGTAAACAAATACCATCTTCAAAAAAACTTTAGTTTATTTTTATTTTGGATTAAATTGAGATTGGATCATACATACATTATTATACCATAATCAAAATTGTTATACTATTGTTAATTAAAAAAAACTAATTTTAACTTTGAAGTAAGAAATACTAATGCATATGTATAGAACAAATCTTAGTAATTTATCGAAATTTGCAAGATAGTATATACAAATATACATTATACATTACAAAAAAATTAAAATTTCACTAAATGTGAGTTCATAGACATATGAATCATAACATAGAAGCAAAACGCATGTCGTAAGATCTATATATAACAAAATAATATAAGATCTATCTTAATTATACATTCAAAACATATAAGTATGAATCAACAACCAATAATTTTAAATTTACTTTTATATTGTCATATGCATATTGCACAATAATAAATGTATGAAATGTGAATTTTAATTTCCATTTTGTAGTTTGTAATATTTTTGAATGTATATTGATAATTATCACGTTAATCGCCACTAGAATATCATAAAAAAATTGCATGTGGGTAACTTCAATTCAAATTCCATGGTAACTTTATTAGATAATGTTGTTAAAAATATATCAAGGATACTCAGTGTATCAAAGAATTTTTTTTGTCAAAACTCAAGGAAAAACATTTTTTTATGTCACACATATATGACTGACATAGCCCTATGTTAAAACTCTTTTTCTCGGCAAGCCATGAAATTTTCAGGTCAATTTGTCAGGTAGGGGAGGTAAGGGCTTGTTGTAACAGATTTTTTTATTTTAAATTAATATGTCTAATTAAAAAAAATTAATATGTCTTCAAATCTACTTATTATATTTCTACAAAATAAAGATGGATAGTTGCTGTAACTATTCCTGTACCGAATCAAGTAAAAATATATCCACAAATGTTGTTCATGATTTTATAATCAATGATAATAATAACCATAAATGTTGTTCATTATTTTATAATCAATGATAATAATCTATTTCTAGAAAAAGTGTGTTACCAATTAACTTGTCCTTGGGGCTAGTTGTAACATATACCGAAGCAAAACCGACAAAAAGTCACAAAAATGCTTTTGATAATTCAATATCTGCTTATATTTAAGAAAATTGACTTGTTTCTAAGTATTTTTTTCATACAAAAATGCAAAATGTAATTAATGTAAATAAAATATAAAATGTCTCTTGAAATAAATTTTTAACTTCCTCGAACATTTCGTCACGCTACGGGAAGTTCCAGCAATTTGCCTTAAGGCACGATGCTATACACCCCACTAGTTTCATCATGAATCAACGTAAACTACAATTAATATCATAATACAAATTAAAGCTATAATGTATTTTGTAATACAATTTTTAGTGCTCATATCTTACAAATAATATATTCTGTTCAATTTTCTTCATTGAATTTATATACAATTTTTGAATGGTACAACTAGCCCCAAGATTTTGATTCAACTCACTCCAGTTATACTCTTACATTAATCAAAACCACTAATTAAACCATTTATCAATCATAAAAATTGTTACAAACTATAAAAAAATGATACATTTCAAGCAAATTGAGACATATAAAATTTTCATATAAATTAGAACTAGCTATTTTATATTACACGTCAAAAATGACGGACCTGCACAGTTCTGTTTATTCGTTTATTGCGTTGACCTGTGGGACAATGACCAAAATACACAGGACGACTTACATGTCCAATAAGAGGCAAAAAATATTTTAATGTCGTTTAAGATCATATTGAAAAACGCATGTTCCTAGTTACCCCCGTCACAGATAGCACCTAGTTCTCCTATATATGTCTGACATGGCAAACATGGTCTTAACGTCAGACACATATAACTGACATAGCGATTAAGGTGTTAATATCGAGTGTTTCGAAATAAACTATCATCCATCACCACAAACGTCATTTGCTTACTGATAACGCGCACATGTATCACATCGCCTCACCTTGTCAAATATGTAAACAGTCTTCGCATTTGAGCAACACCACTAATTAATCCAAGAATTTCACGTCAAACCAAACATTTCTCGATCACAAATTTAACTGCACTGGCATAGATTGTAATGTACTTGTAAATTTATATAATACCTTTATAAAAACACAATACAAAATGCACAAAAATTATGGGAATCTGATTGTGAGAAAGACCTCGTGCGTTCTGAGTTCTGAGTTCTGAGTTAGCGACTCGAGCGCCTGTTCGGCTGAGGCCTTCATTCCATCTCAGATGGCGTGGGCTCACTACTAGTTGTTCAACAGTTTGTCCATATACGCGAATAAGAAATCGGCGGTGAACCAGTCGGATACAGGACCGCATTAATAACCCACACTCGGGGCACATTATCTATATTATACATATTTTCTGTTGCTAATTTTCGAATAAAACAGAAATGATAACGCACTGTAATGTTACGAGTCTATATATCAGTATAGACCTCATTATACATGAACTAGTCGAGCACAAAAAGTGTCGAAACAGAGTGGAGAATATTCGTGCACGTAAATATGTTATTCGAGAGTTTTCGAAGGTTTTCGGCAACGCTCGTTCACCCCGTGTCGTCACTATGGCCTTTCATGTTTTAACACTTTTTACCAGGGGACATATATGAGAACTAGCTGTCTATGTATTTACAGGCATTTTACACATAAAACCACATAAAACATATAAAACTAGCTGTAAGTGGAATTCTGTCTCAAGGCAATTAGAGCATCGTGCCTTAAGGCAAATTGCTGGAACTTCCCGTACCGCAATTCAAAATTCGAGTAATTAAAAATAATCAATAATAATAATCAATAAAAGTTGATCAATGATTTGAAACTTTTAATAGAATTTCGAACCATATTCTATTCTATTCTATTCTATAACATTCTATCTTAAATCATTTATTTTAAAATATTTTGGATAATCTGAACTTTTTTTCAAAGCAATTGTGCTGCTTTAATTTCATAAATACGAAATATCAAAGCGCGTAAGCGTCGCGTCACCGTCTAACGCGTAAACATTGGTACGGAACCCATAGTAAGAAAAGAATGTAAACAAAATTTATACTGTGTATATGTCTAATGTTCATTTTTACTGCCAAATGGCTCATATTTTAACTTTTTCCTCCATATCTCCAAAGTCGTTGGACCTGCCTTTTCAAAAATTTGAACAGTTCTTCATTTAGTCAATACAAATAAAATGTTTTTTTGAATTATTCAATCGTTCTCTTAAAAACTGAGTTACCGTTTTCGGCACTTTTTGCCTCATATCTTCGGAACGGCTAGACCTGCCTTTGCCAAAAACTAATCAGCACGTCTCCTTATCAATACAAATCGAATGTTTTTTGAATTATTCAAATCGGTTGATCCGTGTTCCCGAAATCGTCGACGAAAATTTGTATCCGAACATACATACATACACGCACACACACACCCACATACATCCATTCTTCTAAGGTATGCCAAAATGTTCAGAAGGTTTTCAAACGTAAAGATCTATAAAAATTTTCATTTTCGATTTTTTTGCGATTACTATAACTTGCCCTACGGGAAGTTAAAATTTTTTATACTTGTTTATCTATGCATAAGACCTAATTTCCAAAAAGCCCGAGTGTTAAACAACAATTTCATCACAAGTATAACTATCTGATGTCTGGAGAGGAGGAAATTCACCAAAAAATCACGAAATATCACGTGAAGACGAAGAGCTTCAGTATGATATCATGGGTATTTATTTATTTTAAAAATCCAAAATTTTTCCAAATCGGAAAAATTTTACGGTTTTATCCATCTGTACAAGTTAATCATGATATTTTGTCACGAATATGTTATTTCCGTCATATATAATTTAGTTTTATCGTTAAGAATTAGATAGTTTTTTATTATGTGTTATGTATTTTTATGTTACAAATTTTATTATGTTATGTATTGTTATATCATATATTAGTATATTTGTATTATTATAATATGTATTATTAAAATGTATTTTTAAGTCCTCCTGGAGCTACTCTAAAGGCTATATGATAAATAAATGAATAAATATAAACAAAAATACACGTGATGCTTGGAGAATGGGGGTAATTTTAAATATCACAAAGTATCACTAATAAAATTCTTAAAAAACGATCACATAATTAATGTACCCCCCATTAATAATATATAATAGATAAGAAACAAATCAGTTGACCTATCTCTTATTAAATCTTAAATTGCTGCCTACATTTCCAAGTTCAATTCCAATTGATGTCACTACTTCTTGACATCAGGCTATATGAGGTGGGTTTTAGGTTTTATACAAAAACCGACATTTTAGAAAACTGGATTTTGACTTTTATAAATATAAAAAATCGTTTTAAACCGGTTTCGAGTGTTCAAAAAAAAAAACTCTTTGCTCGAATATTTCGAACAAACAATGTTTAACAGAAAATGTCGAGTGATTGAAAGCAGTTTTCGACGGTTTCAATTTTATTGATAATAAATTTTAACTTATTTTAGTAGAACAAAAAAAAATTATTGAACATGATTAACTAATTAATTAATCAAAATTATATATCATTGACTAACAAAATTAATAAAATAATTACTTATAAAATAATTAATTATTCTTTGTTTATGCATAATTTTTACATATAAGGATGTGAATATTTATTTTTGTAAATAATACTGAGATGAAAGGCAGCATCTATTTGCAAATGTGTTTCCATCAGTCTGGTATATTTATGATTTTTAATTTTTTAAAGTGTTTCTATATTGAAATTCAGTATTTTCTACTTGCATATGAGGACGGTGTCATAAGGTTTATGGCTATCAGGCATTTTACACATAAAACCTAACCTCCAAAAACCACGAATGTCAAATAACAATTTTATCACTAATTTCCCAATATGGCCTAAGCACATATAAATTTGCTTCGTCGCATAATTAGCAAGTTTATCACTATTTTGTAAATTAAATAGTTTTAGTTAATATTTCAATTAATAATAATCAAAATGATAAAAATAGTACGCACGTTTTTGTAGAAATTTCAGATTAAAATACAATGAAATGCGAGTCAAACTCGCTTATTGATCTCATTTTTTTCAACAACGATCTGATATATATAAATTGAACTTTATGGTTGACCATTATGATGAGATTTGTAATAAATTTTTTATCTAATTCGGATGAAGATATATATATATATATATATATATATATATATATATATATATATATATATATATATATATATATATATAGCCCCAGCAGACTATTATCACATATTATCATTTTTGGATCTATAACCACAAAGGGAAATCTGACATTACTAGTGCTTTTTATCAAACTGGCAAAGGTGAAATTAAAAAGATATTTCAATTATTAATATTGAAGTTGTTAGAATTTGTTTCATAATTTGGTTCTGATTCTCGTCTATTATATGTATACATGATACGCATTCCAAGTTTCATAACTGAATGAGAAAACAGGTTTCATGTCGGCCCTAAAATCAAATTCCTTTTTTAATAGCGATTAGAACTACATGTTCTATGAGCTGTGTTTCCTATGATATATTACAACCTAGTATTTTTCCCTACAGGGCAACCCAGCGGTCAACCACTCTTCCTTTTTATATGTAGACTATTTGTATATATTAAATCTGTATAGATTCTAATAGTGAATTTTCACTAGATTTCATATTTGAGATCTATAACCTTAACAAATTTTATTATATAGCTTGATTTCGAGCTGATCGAGGTTATGTTCGAACGCAGGACCACGACGGGCACTTAAATTATTTGTTTTTTTTTCCTTATAAACTACAATTCGTCTAAATAGAAAGACATTGAGTAATTAGTTTGAGAAATAACAGACCTTTTATTAATGTACTAAATTATATCTTAATTAAATTTTGGTAAAATTATTTGTCGGACCTTAAATTTTTCTTTATAGAAAGACATACCAAAAGTATTACGACCAGTACCAGTTCAAGTACCAGCAGAAAAGCCAAACTAGTATTGATATTTGTAAATAAATAAAATTAAGTGATATGTTCTTCTATTTTTAGATCCATTGAACCAAGATGCAAATATTTATTTTTAGTTTAAAATTGTGCATTATATATTTAAATAATACGCCGTTCCCTATTGCAAAAATTTATGCAAATTGCATTATCAAAATACTCAGTATTTGTCCTCTGTCTAACCGGCCCTGTTTTAAATCGATTCTAAACATTTGTGAAAATAGGTGTGATGCAGTATTACCTTATATTACCGGCAGCGGAATTTATATCAGATGTTTGGATATAAAAACGATCTTTATTATGTTTTAGCGCGAACAATAAAGGTTGCGTAAACAAAAGATTTATCTAAATCCGAATGCCATAGAAATCATGTCTAAAAGTCGTTAAAGCTGTCGGCGTACCTGTAAATGGACATTTCGTGTTCGATAATTAAGACTCTTATATGCAAAACAGATAGGAACGGAAAGTAAAAACTTACGGATTTTTAAATAAAAGCGATTGTTTAATAAATACTCAAAATTCGTATGCTTATTTGTAATCATTGTGCCGGCCACATCCTAGGATTAGCAAAAACTGGTTTCTGGTTCGATAACCAGCTTGATATTAAGCAGTAGTGATATCAAATTTTCACTTCAAAATATAGATTTAAAATATGATAACATGTGACCAAGTGAAGGCATTATTGCAAAAATGTCTTCTATAATAGTATAATCATTTACATACCTATTTTTCTAGGTCCCCAAAGTTTCCAGACAGCTTTATTATAGTCATCCTATTTTCGTAAGAGGGCGTCCATTAATCACGTGAGCGAGTTTTTAAGGATTTTTTAACCCCCCCTCCCCCTTGGTGACACGTAGTGATATTCAAAATTACACCCCCTCCCCCACGAAACATCACGTGTATTTTTAGTTACGTGATAAAACTATAATTTTTTTGAATTTTTTTTAAAATGTTGTATTTTTTTGAAGGAATCAGTTAAAAAATAAATACACGTGATATCTTACTACACACCTCCCTCCCACACGTGATATATCGTGATTTTTTTGTCAAACCCCCCCTCCCCCTAAAAACCTCACGTGAAAAATGGACGCCCCCTGAAGGCAAAGTACTTACTTTCTTGTAAGAACAAAACAAAATCTATCAAATGAAATATATTGCAACAATGTCCTCCAAAGATTTTTTCACGTATTATCAAACTTTAGTTAGATCGATTAACCGCAAGAGATAATCTGCCAGATAACAAAGTGGTCTAGGTGGAAATCGAACTTGAAAATAGTGGTTTTTACATCAAGTTCTTAAAAGCATAAAAAACAAGATTAGACATTTTGCAGACAAATAACAAACTGAAATGCGTTTTGCACCAATTTTAGGACTCACAGCTTTAGGAGGAAAACGGAATTTGTACAGAAGTTTTTTGTTATCGAGAGGGATTTCGAATTTTCTCCCAAAAAAAAAACGGTAAAAATCTTTTATTTTCAGTTGGATTTGTTTCTTTTTATTTTCAATGTTCGTTCTCCATGTCAATTTCGAATCGATGTGCATGCCTAAATATTTAACAGTGCTGCATAGTGGAATGGTTGAATTGTTTATGGTGATAGGTGGACTGTTGTGGTGTTTTAGTGAAACAATTATGTGCTGAGATTTTTCGATATTGATTTTGATATTCCATTCTAAAAACCATTTTTCGAGACTAGATAAATAGTTATGTAACTGACATGTTGCTGTTGAGAGAACATCATCTGTGGGCATATCGCTTGTAGAAAGGAGATAAAGTACTGGACTTAGCACACTGCCCTGTGGTACCCCGCATTTTATATTTCTAATGCTCAAAGTCACATCTTTAATTTTGATTTTAAATTTTCTATTAAGTAAAAATGAGTTTAAGATGTTAAATTATTTGAAAAAGTTGTTTTGATTTTGATCAAAAGCCTGGCTGACATCTTCAAGACCTAATACTTTGCCCACAATAGATGCTACAGTTTATGATATGAGTTGTAAATTTATGAATTTTTTATTTTATGCAATTTGTTATTAATTTTTTTTAAATTTTGTATATGCCTATTTGAATACTCATTAATAAAAATTGTATTTGGAAATATTGATATCAAACTTGCACCATCAGTTGATGCATATTATATGCATATATATATATATATATATATATATATATATATATATATATATATATATTAATTGTTTAATATGAACAAAACATATATATATATATATATATATATATATATATATATATATATATATATATATATATTAATGTATTATTATATATTAATGTATTATATATATTAATGTATTATCTATATATCTATATATATATCTATATCTATATATATTAATGTATATAAATAATAAAATCTATTCGTATATTACGACAGCAATGCGATTCTGTTTTATTTATTATGCAGATCTGCTCAAGATGTATACGTTTCTTAGTATCAAAACAACGAAATAATTCTTTTATTTTCATCGAATTGACTTAAATTATGTTCAAAAATATGTTTAAAACTGTAAATTAATAATACGATACATCAAATGTGCGATATTGACATTCTGTGTAATAACCTTTTATGGCGTAATATCGCACAAACAGAAACCAGTTATCTTGAATATGATAATGAATTAAAATTATTGAATGAAGTGTCTATTTGCTATTTTTTCTGAAAAGATGAGTTTTTGTTTTGTTGCGTAATAATAATTATAATGTTTGTAAAGATAACTGGTTTTTGTTCTTTCATATCAAATCATTAAAATATTAATAATATTTAATGTGAAAATTGGCATTTGCAAGAATTTGTGAATGATTTAGTATAAAAATTGAAGCAAATTCTAGCAGTTTTATAGTAATCTTAAATATCATTGTTTAATTAAAATTAATATGCCATTAGACCTATTCATTTATTTTAAAACAGCGCATATTACCTTCAACGATCTTACTTGAACTAATCTTAACACGGATAAAAATTTATAATATTTTAGTTTTTGATTCAAACACATATTATATTTTAATGCGAGAATATTTATTTATATACTGCAATTTTAAAATGTAATAATTAAAAATAATAAATAGTAGCAAAACGATTAAACTAGTGGTATATTGCATGATACCTCAAGACAATATACTGTAATCTCCAATTATATATATTATTTTTTAACAAAATGGAGTTCTGGTTCTCAATAATTATAACGTCAGACTTCATAATTCAGCATAAAAAATAAATAGACAATATCTTCAGATATTTAGCACTTCGAAGCAAATTATTAATACAAAGTCAAATTAATAAAATTAAATTTTGTTTTTTATGAACATTTTATTTTTCATTTTTTAAGTAATAATTTTATCTGCAATTTGAATATGAAAATATTCGATATGGTTCAACGAATATATACCATTTAGCCTACATCTAACTAAAATCAATAATAAATTGAGTGAGTATAAAACCTTCTGGAAACTTTTCTAAATTAATGTAACTACTTGAATGACTAGTCAAGTTTATGTTTCCTGAAAATTGTTTTCCTCATTTCCATGATCACCGTTGCCATGGCGGAAATCAAATGTTTTCTATATTTTGTATGACAAGTACTGATTTTATGATAAGTTTCTTTTATATACTATATTTTTGAAAATTTTGTAGGTAAGTGCTATTTATTTACTTTATATTAAATTAGTATTAGTATAATGTCATTTTGAGAAAACGCGGAAGTAGAAAACAATATGTTAATTAAATGGTTAATAATATTCAATATGTTAATAGTAATAGTGTAAATAATTTATAAAGAACATTTATTAACATTTAATTTTAAGGTTTTTGGATTTAGAAAATAAACGTAATATTTCAATGTACCAAATATGAAATATTTCTGAAACAAATTTTGCACGCATACTAATTTTATATGTCAAATGAGTTGTTTGAATTATATGTATATAAAGAAAAATATTTTTACAACTAAAAAAACAAATAAACTTTTTAATAACAAATTCAAAAAAAATTATGCTATTATTAGTCGGTGTCATTATTAAAATAATACAGACATTGATTTTATAATTATGGTTAATGCAATTTGATAGTTTGATTAATTTTATTTATTTTTAATTGTCGCTACAAATTAAAATTTAATTTATAGATTACGATTATTATATAAGTTTGATATAATACAAAGAAAAATATGTATATTCAAAACTTGTCTGCAATCCGTTATAAATTGATAATCATTGTTTCTAAAATAGTTTATTGTTAAAAACATTGATGTAAATCAATTATTAGTTACGCAATTTATTTAATTTGTTTAACCACAAACGTTCACCATATTTTTTGCCGATTAAGTAATAATTATTTTAGAGCATATTTTATGCAATTTTTTCTAAGTGGTACAAATTGTCTAAGTAAAATAATTCTTATTGTTCTATCTATATCTTATAAGAGATTATGATTAATAATTAAAGAAACAGCTTTAAATTATTAAATAAATTCTGAAGTTTTGAGAAATTGAATAAATAATATTAGTTGATTGTCTTGCATCAAATTATTGCATTATGGAAGAAACCATTATTTAATTTTTTAGAACGAACTGCAGGAAAGGATTTTCGTAGATCCCTCAATACAATTTGTTCTAAAAATTATTTTCAATGGGATTCTAGTTAGTTGTAAATTTTAAGTGCAGTATTTTTATATAATAATTAATTATTAAAAAAAGTTTGTATGCGTACTGGGCCTACTTGACAAATTATAGTAATCATATAGTTGTATTACAATTAGAATTGACAATAATACAATCGTATTTAAATAGTGATCAATAGAAATCGTATTTGAAGAGTCCAACTCGCAATTGACTTAATTTTGTCATTCTATATAAGAAAATATGGGAGTCATATATTGTTGTCTCAGAGTTGACAATAATACAAGTACGATAAAAACCTTATTAAACGAGTCCGACTCGAAACTGACTATTTTTTATTCTACTTGAGAAAGTATAGTAGTCATATATTGATACGAGTCCGACTCACAACTGACTAAATTTTTATATTCCACAGCATGCCGCCAGAAAACCTCTCGGAGAGGGTTGTCAACAACGACTGGCGCCCCCATATCAGATCAGAAGGGGTATGGATTAAAGAACTTCCAGGACCACCAGGCTGTCTCAAGCCCTGTACAAAGGACTACCCTGGCACGAACGATTGTCCAATCATCATACATTGGCCAGCATAAGGCAATGCGCTATTTTCGTTCCCAAGCGGTGAGAATTAAATATTTTGCCTGTGATTTATGAAACAACATAGACGTCTCGTTAATTGCCGCTTTGTTAGGAGTAAAATTGAGACGAATTTGCTTGACTTCTAAACCGAAAGGTTTACATCAATATAATAGCAGCATATGCATAGAAAAATTATAGCATTTTTACTACTAATGCCACGAACTTCCACAATCCAAAAGAGAGCATACAATTCCAAAGTTTAAATTTTAGCATTAGATTTATATCACTTCATTCAACAAGTCCATAGGAGAGTTGAGAAAAACAAATTTTTTTTTGGCAAAATTCTATTTTTTATTATTTTTTGTTAGATATAGTTTTCTTCGAAGACGATATACCGATTATAGCGAACTTCAAACTTGTCAAAGCCATTTTTGTTGTACGATTTGCACTTTGCTACAAAATTCGGCTATCATATCATCATTTGGCAAAAATTTCTTCACAGCGAGCTTTCTTTTGAGACCTGAGAAAAGGATATGGTCGCTGTGGAACAGATCTAAAAAATATAGAGAATGGGGAACCAAATTGGAGCCCAAATCATGTTTTTTCGCCACTGTGTTCACGGATTTGTGACTTGGTGCGTTGTCCTGATGGAGTAGCACTGTTTTTCTTTTTCTTTTTCTTTCTTCGGAGTAAAGTGGCGAAGCCAGGTCACATCCATGGTAACATATTGATGCAAAACCTCAGTTTTATCTTGATTAACCAGCTCCAAATACTCTTATGAATCATCAACTAGTTATGCTTTTGGTCTAATGTAAGTTCGCGCGGCACCCATTTAGCACAGAGATTTTTCCAATCCAAATATTTGCGAACAATATGTCCAACATATTCTATTGATACCTTTAGAGTGGCAGCTGTCTCAGACATTTTCACTTTTCGGTTTACCAAAACGATTCGGTGGACTTTTTATATTTTCCAGTGTAACCATCACAATTGTCCTTTCAGAGCGTTCAGCACCATCATTTCCCATATGATTAAAATCAGCAAACCACTTTTTCTCCGATTGCCTCGACTTGGCAAGGTCCAGATAACACTTATCAAACGATACTTTGGCTGTGTTGGTATTTTTACCTATCAAAAATCAATCATAAATTAACACACGAAATTGCTTTGAATTCATGGTTTCAATGAAAAACGAAAGTGGCATCACTTGAACCTCTGTAACTTGTAAACTAATCGTCGGATTGTAATTAAATTTTTACATATATCTTCTTAAAGTTATTTCTTCCTACAAATCATATGGATGATTGCATAGCTACATCATCTATATGTTATCCTACGGACTTATTGAGTGACGATATTCTAGTTATCATGAGTTGTAACAAGTCGTTAATTTATTTTATCCATTTTTCGTTCTCTTAGAGTCCCACTTGACAGCTTAGACAATAAAATGATGTCAAACTACAACCATAGTTTGGAATTGTTTCCTGATCCTGTAGATATAGTCCTGCAACAGGACACCATTAGCAATGTGGCCGAATTGGCACCACCATGCGTGGAGTATGGCGATAATTATACAAATGCAAGAGGGAAACCGTGGAGGAGATTGACAAACACCAGGGAACTGAAACGGGAACGAATATTGCTTTGGTAAAATTGAAAATGGATTTTTCAATGTACAAATAATTTAATAATTAAATGCTATAAAGCAGATTATGGTAGGACTCTTTCAAACATGAAGAAGTAATAAACATATATATATATAAATAATTTTTAGTTACACAATCAACTCCAGCATAAAGAAATTATGTTTATAAGTCAGATTAAAACTTTTCACCAACTTCAGTCCACCATCTGTCCTAGTAGTACCACCATCAGTCCTAGCAATAGAAAGCAGTAAAAAGCTCATTTTAAAATCATTCCTATTATAATCTACTTTTCCTTCACTTTCTGCAGTACTTCCATTTTAGTTACTTTGCCAACTCAATTTATCTCCTCCATATCATTTTCCAGCACCTTTCACATATTGGCCGTCCTTAGACCAGGCCTATGAGTCATAGAATCAGATTCCAAAAAAATTAAGTTTAAGCCCCGTTTTTCAGGCAGACTCATAATTATATAATGATTGATTAATTTATTATTTTTACAGGCATCCACTTCAAATAGCAGGACTAAAAGAAAAGATGTCGCCACATCAAGTAAAGTTGATGAACAGTGGACACCATTCACCACTTACTAATCCAGGATATTCTAGACAACCGGCCGATGGTACAGTTTTCCGCTATTGACTTCTAATAACAATTATCTAAATTTCTGATAATTGTACTTTAAATACTAGACAATATAAATCATGGTTCAAACGATTATATAATAAAGTTATAAATAATTAGTGTATGGTATTATCATGCATTTTGTATAAATAATTTACATACGTAAATGAATGTACATATTATCATTGTATCACCAATTGAAAATAGAAAAATTTAGTTGTAATACATTCATTAGATCTATACATTCCGATCTATATTTAGTAAAATTTAAAAAAATATTTATGCGAAACAATTGGACTAATACATAATAATATGAAAAATTTTTATTCAGGTTTCCACACAATAATTAAAAGCAGAAACTTAGGTTTAATAATTTTAATCTTGAAGACGTTTCGAGTTTTTATTTGTGTAGTCTCCGGTGCGAATACACAAAATAATTTAAAAATTGTGGAAACATACTCCTGAAATGATGTTAAACTAGCTGTAAGTGAATTCTGTCTTAAGGCAATTAGGGCATCGTGCCTTAAGGCAAATTGCTGGAACTTCCCGTACCAAAAATTATTTTAAAAACGATTAACTTTTTGAAAAAAATTTACTTCGAAAAAATAAGATTTTTGAGAAACTATAAATTGACAAAAATTACTTTTTTTGAAAAAAAAATTTTTTTTTTAATTCTTTTTTTTTTAATTTTTTTTAAAAAATGTTTTCTTTATTTTGACATATTTTGGAAGATCTGAACTTTTTTTCAAAGCAATCGTACTGCTTTAATTGCATAGAGACAAATATAAAGCGCGTAAGCGCGGCGTCGCTGTCTAACGGATAACATTGATACGGAACCCATAGGAGAATAAACAAATGTATACTTATTGTTAAAGTCTCTATAAATTCTGAAAATTTGATGTGCATATGTCTAATGATCATTTTTGTCCTCCAAATGGCATTTTTTTTACTTTTTCGTTAGATCTCCGAAACCGCTAGACCTGCCTTTATGAAAATTTGATCAATTATTTATCTTGTCAATACAAGTAAATGTTTTTTGAATTATTAAAATCGGACGCTCGTTCTCTAAAAAACTGAGTTACCGTTTTCAGCACTTTTTGCCCCGTATCTTCGGAACGGCTAGACCTACTCGCCAAAACTAATCAGCACGTCTCCTTATCAATACAAATCGAATTTTTTTGAATTATTCAAATCGGTTGATCCGTGTTTCCGAATCGTCGACGAAAATTTGTATCCGCACATACATACACACACGTACATACACACACACACACACAACACACACACACAACACACACACATACATCCATTTTTCTAAGGTATGCCAAAATGTTCAGAACCTCTGAAACGTAAGATATATAAAATTTTCATTTTCGTTTTTTTGCGTTACTATAACTTACCCTATGGGAAGTAATTACCCTATGGGAGTTAAAAATAAATGACCTAAAAATAAACGGCGATATTGAGTTAAAAATGCAATTGTGTCAAACGAAAAAATGTTATGTGGATAAAAGATGCAGAACATATATACATAGTTAAGTTTATACATATAATTTTTTCGAGATTTTCCAGTTGTACCTGCAACTCGCCTGTAGGCCACACCGTGCGGAATTCGAAGTTGCGATTTATAGGAAAAGAACTAAGAATTTTGAAACATTTCTAACGATGTATTATACTTTATATGGTTTCTTTAGAGAAAAATGGAATAGAATGACTTGTTGCTTAAACCTAACCGTACTTTGCATTTGAACATTTGAATATTCACACAAATTCCAACCTACAGGTTAAACCGTAATTTTTAGACATATTCGAAACCAGTAAAACTAAAAAATAAACTTATAAGAAATATCATTGATTGCTATAATTCATTTATTAATTTCTGTAGTTAATAACCACAACATATTTGTTTTAAATATTTAGTTGTTAAACATTAAGTTCAAGAGTAATATATCAATTGTTTGAGGCCTTTATAAATGGATAGCATGTTTCATGAATGAAAAAAAGTAAGAAAATGAGTAAAGTACAAAAAATCATTTTATCGACCTGAATAAATTTAAACAACAATCATATGAAATTGGACTAATTTTTTTTTTTTAATATTTTTGTAATTAGGTTTGTAGAAAACAAGTGAGAGAATTATTGATGAAAAGTCTTTTCAATGTACAAATTACAAATATGAATATATCATATACACAAATTTTTTGCACACATCTATTTTTATTGTTCGTTAATCTAATAGAGCGATAAAATTATAATAACTTAATATATAATAATGTTTTGAAATACTGATTTATTATCTCATCTTGATATTGATATGATATCTTTGTTTAGAGTATTATTCATATATTTTATCATTAAGATTATGATTACAATATCAAAACAACGTTACATATCCTATTGTGCGCAAACAAGGCTTTTATACATACGATAAAACACATACGACAAATTAATGTGTTATATTTAATGAGTGTTTTGCTGTTTAATTATCGTATTAAACTGATATAGTGCTAATAAATTATTTGAAATATATTGTGTGTAAACATAAATTGTTGCAGAACACTTTGGTAAGCGGTAAGTTGATCTAAATTATAAACAAAATCAAATTTTTAATTCATAGGATTGCAAATTTATTGTTTAAGCAATAAATTCACACACATCATGTCATTATTCATAATTCATATTATTCATCATTAGTTGAAACTATAAGTTATCTACAGACGAATTATAAATAATTTCTAATAAATAAACGCCATTTAAAATAATTTCTACTGAGTTTCCCATGAGTTTATCATAGTGGGAAGTATTTACAATGACAGTTTTGAGCTTCATAATTTGCAATCATTATTAAAGTAATAAAAGTGTATTAATAGTGTGTGAAATTATGCCTATTGACAAATTATCAAAACTCGCCAAATGTAAATAAAGCTGTTCAAATGAATTAATCACCAAACAAAAATATAGTACTCCAAATAATGATATGAGAAGTGAAGCCGTAACAAATTATATGCCAAAAAATGAAAGCAAAGCCCGAAACAAAATTGATGTCTTCCAAATTTTGGAAATAATTGTTATAAAATTATTGAAATATTGAAACTATTGAAATGTTTGAAAACTTGATATGAATGTCCTGATAATGTGGCATTCGATTTTCAAAACGACTCTAAACCTCCTAAATATGCATTTTTCAAGGAAACTGCTTTATAGCTTTTTATATCAAAAGCAAGTCCAGAAGATTCGGAGATACCGAGCTAAACGTGCAAAAAATTAGTTAGTTTTGAAAAAAAAATTTGAATATCAAAAATGATTAGAATTTTAATTTTTTTCTCGCTAAATAATTTTAACTTTGCAATTCAGTTTATATAATTCTTATAAATATTAGACTTGTGTCCTTAATTTTAAATTCAATTGATGTATTGTTTATTTAGTTTTCTGTAAACAAATATAAGTTACAGTATTTGAAAAATAATCTATTGAAAACATTTAATATTCCTCGAATATTTCATTGCGGTACGGGAAGTTCCAGCAATTCGCCTTAAAACGCGATGCCATTCATCATTAGTTTATTTAATTAAGATAGTTTCTGATTTATTTTCAAAACCTTGTGTTATTCATGTAAAATACATAATTGAGTTAAAATTATGTAGCAGTTGATATATTTTTTATCATCTTTGATCTAATAATATAAAGTAATTAAGACCAGTTGATATCTTTTTATCATCTTTTTTATCATCCGTAATACCAAATATTTCGATATTAAATTATGTAATTTATTATTTTAATAAAACCATTCATTAAAATAATGTAATAAGATTTATAAATATTTGAACCCTTTTCACATCTAACTATTTTATAAACAATTATATATCTTAACTGCATAAAAGCTCAAGTTGATTAATTTTGGATCATTTGCAGGTGAAAAGTACTTCAGAATTTTATTATACATAACCAAATATGTTAAATGGTTATATATCATCGCTTTTGTAATCTTGTTAGAACAAAATGCGATCAATGCACAGTTTGATGCTCATCATGTACCAGGACGATCAGGAATCGTTCATTTATTCGAATGGACATGGCGCGATGTTGCACAGAAATGCGAGAGATTTTTGGCACCTAATGGTTTTGCTGGTGTCCAAGTATGTATTTGTAATAAATTAAGGAATCGTACGTTAGATTTTCGTAATTCTTACATATCAAGTTACATATCAGTGCTATCACAATATTCACATATTGTTATGTTTCAAATAATATCCCAGTGGATTCGTAGTCGTACTCATGCCCTGGGCATCTTATCCGATATAAGAAATTGAAAAAGATATATATCTCTAAGATTTTTATCTTATTGAGACCAAAGTCAAATGATTACTTATAGGTTTTATCAATTAAATTACAATATAGGTTTCATCCATAAAATAATCGAGCCGCGAATATAATATTCAAGATTGAATTTGAGTGTATTCTACGATGATGCTTTCTAAAATATGAATAAACAAACTACCAATACGATTGGAAATTATATATTTAACTAACAAAAACTACTGAATAAGGTTGAATAGAAAATCGCCACTGAATGATCTAGGTCGAGAATTTAGTTCTCGAGAAGGGTCAATTAATTAAAAAAAAATTATTTATAGTCAATAAAATATCCTTCTAATTTATTCATTTAATGGTCTATTGAGTTGATTTTTCAACATCTCATTATATATAATTAAGGTGGCCATATTTTTTTTGTAAATCAAAACCTGGACGGCAATTTTTAGTTATGCTAATCCAGGACGAAGGGTATATAATAAAGAATTGCGGACTTTTAGTAAGAACTTTAGTATTCAATTATATGCAATACTTTTTATCTATGATATTATATCTTATATGAATTTATATGTTTTTGCGCTTTTGAGCCTTGTATAATATTCTATTCATTTTATTCATAAATAATTTAGAAAATTAACACTTGTTTATTTGTTTTCATAGTTTTTGTTAATTGATCTGTTAAATTCTGAAAAACCGGGACAATCCGAGACAAAAGATCTAAATCCGATACAAATAATGCTTTTAAAAAAACCGGGACACAAGGTGAAAATCGGAGACTGTCCCGGTCAAACCAGGACCTATGGTCACCTTAATATAATATCTTTTATACAGCTTGCATCAGTAAATCATGATATTTGCTAATATTCCTACACTGGACAGTTGCAAATCTATTGATGAAAATTAAAATAACTATTATATTTGGCAGGTGTCGCCAGTTAACGAAAATATAGTTATTGAAAATAGACCATGGTGGGAACGATATCAGCCAATTTCGTACAAAATAGTAACACGTTCTGGAAATGAAGGAGATTTTGCTGATATGGTCAGGCGATGTAATCAAGTAGGAGTAAGGTATGTGGAGATCATTTACAAATAAATCACGAAAAAAATATTATAGTAATACTTTTTATCTGTCTTTATTTTATATAAATGGAATTCATACTAAGCAGTCGCATATATATATAAATCCTATAAAATAAATTAATATTGAAAATCATCGCAAGAGCTTAAAGAACACTGAGAAAAGTTTTGAGTTCTATTATTATCACTATAAAAAATTAAATTCACATTTTTTTCGCTAGCTTCTGTATTTTTTAAATTTGTTGTATGTTCAGTAATTCAGTAATTAAGAACATATCCCAAAAATATTTTTTCAGTAAAAAATGGATTGAAGATAGAAAATGCCCAAATTTTGGTTCTGTTCAAGTTTTGTTTTTAAACTTTCTAGCTTCCATAGCTTCACAATTCATAAAAATAATTTTACCTTAATTACCTTATTTAACTTATCTTAATCTTTATTAGAATTTATGTAGATGTGGTTATTAATCACATGTGCGGAAACCATGGCCATGCCACTGGAACTGGAGGAGGTACAGCAGTACCAGAAGAGCGCCAATATCCAGAAGGTACAATATTATTAGACAAATCGATAAATTTGTTAATAAAAAATCACGCTTCTTCCAATATCTGATTTTATTTAAATCTTTTATCTAGTGCCTTATGGTCCAGGAGATTTCCACCCACCATGTACAATTACTGATTATACAAACGCACAAGAGGTTAGAAACTGCGAATTAGTAGGTTTGCATGATTTGGATCAATCCAAGGATTGGACAAGGAAGAA
>NW_020536999.1:55752315-55775236 GCF_003426905.1 Ctenocephalides felis | reverse complement strand
CACTATTAATTATTTATTTCAACTTACTGAAGGAAGTTTATGTTTTTCCCAAAAAATCTGATTTTAGAACTCTAATTTTGTGTTCTTCGACGTTTAAAGTCATTATATATCGTGTGATACCAAAATTGGAAATTATATATAGATAATGTCAAATAATGCAAAATTTGGCCTTTTCTCTGCTTTTTTCTGAAAAACGTCTGCACTGATTTAAAAAATTTAGAATCCCTCTGATGAAACTTGATAAGGACTGACATTCATTAGTTTGCACGAATTACCAGTTTACCAGATGAGTGCAAGATTTCTTCCAAAATCCTGAATTCGTAATCAAGATTTTTTTAAAAATATTGAACCGATTAATAAAATTCAAATACTTTTTGAGAGATATCAGTTGAAAATTGCGCAGATCAGCTCTTGGTAAAGATTGGTCTAGCGATTTTATGGTAATTGACTGTTAATTTTTTTTTTTGACGATTTTAATGAAATCATAAAATGTTATTTTATAGAGTTTATGGTCTTCACGAATATCCTTAAATTTTGTAGGTCTATGAAAAGTAGTTTAATTATAAAAATCATTGAAGGATCATTAAAAAAATTATTAAAATCCTGAACCGATTATCAAAATTCAAATACTTTTTGAGAGATATTGAGAGTTAGGAATTGTGCTGATCAGCTCTTGGTAAAGATTGGTCAAACTATGTTATGGTAATTGACCGTTAATTTTTTTTTTTTTTGACGATTTTAATGAAATTGTTATTTTATAGAGTTTATGGTCTTCACGAATATCCTTAAATTGAAGGATCATTCAAATATTTAGGATATTGCAACGACGATAGGTATTATCGCCAAAGGTTCTACAACCCTTAGTGTATAGTGTATAGTACACTCCCATTTGCCTATAATAGAGAATCCTGCAGTATTTGATGTCAGTTTTGAAGCAGGTTTTGAACCCAAAGTCTTCTGGTCGCAAGGTCAGACTTTACTACTACTCCACGAATAAATAATTCAATAAAAAAAGCAAAAAGTTAAATAATACTCCCAGAACTCATGAATAATCATATCCACAACATAGATATTTCAAACGATAATCTTATTACGTAAAAGTTTAAAAATAGAAGTCATTGCATGCACAACTTTTTCTATGAAATAGTGGAAAATTAATTGATTACAATCTTGAAAAGGGAAATATTTCTTGGTGTAAAAACAAACTTTTCTCAGTGAAAATTCAAAATTCATTCGTTTATAACTATAAAACTTTGCTTATTATAGGAACCAAAATTTGGACCAAAAGTATATGTAAAAAATTAGTTTCGATTAAAAGTTCATATTATATGTATATTAGTTTCGATTTTGTTCAAAATTCAGGCTCAAACAAAATTAACAAGTATATTTATCATATAAATCAAGTACATTTACTATTTAAATTATTTGTATATATTGACGTGCAATGGAAGAAAAATATAAATATGTTCGCACATGCGGATGTTCATGTATAAAGAAGTAAAATTTCATTTTAATTTTTGTACCAAAATATTTTTGATACTTTTCATATGGTTAAATGGCAAACACATTCAAAATGTACAGAAGTGCTGATGATTAAATATTTTGATTATCATGATTGAATATTCAAGTATGTGATTCTTACCAAATGATATACATACATACATACATATTTCTTTTATGCAATAATTATAATTATTAACTTCCCGAAGGAGAAGTTTATGTTTTGGTCTTGTAAAACATACTAAAATGTTGAGGCTTTACGATAAATAATTTGATGTTAAAAATTTAACAACGTTTGAGAAGATATTATAGTCAAAATTAGTATCAAAGTTACTTTTGTGATCTGATGAGTCAAATATTAAGAATCCATAAAATTTAAAATAAGACGCTACAATTTTAGGGCATAAGCCACTTGTCTGTGCAATATAATTAATATAATTACAGTTAATTCAAATGTTTGAAAAAATTCTATTGGAAATCGCAATGTTTAGATTTAATTGAAAATAATAACTTTATTTTTGAATAAACAGTTGAAAATTTTATCTAAATTCCTAAGTTTTAATTTCGATTGATTAAGACAATTTTTACACATTTCGAGAAGTTCATGCAACTTAGCTTAAGGCTAAATGCCACTTTCAACTAGTTGTTATATATTACTAACGAATGTAATTTGGGTACAAGTTTCCGACGCGCAAGGCGCAAGAGAAGATTGTAGATTAATTAGACCCCAGACCTAAAGTTGGCAAATACTGACTTCGATCCAATATTGATTTTACGGCTGATCATCGGCGCACATTGTATTATTTATTATTTTGAATAGCGTAATATTAATTAGAAATACAGCAATCGTTTTAAATCGTGATAGCTTTCTAAAAACTTTCTATGCATGTATAAAAAAAACTCAGCATTATATTCAATAACTATGATGTGACCATCATTTATCTTAATCTACAGTCTCTTATGAACGATTCATGAGGTTTACACATTTGTCATTTTATTAGCATAATTGAAAATAAAACAAACATGTTTTATAATTTTCTCACGAGTGTGATTCGTTTTAACATTTGATAATATTTAATAACCATGTAATAATCGTGATCTTAGTCATTTAAAATTTCTCTGAGAACACGATACAATATTTGTATTCAACAAACAGTAATCAGATGCAATGCATGATGACAGTTATTTTGCAATAATAATGAATCCAGATGATATATAGAAAATGTAGTATTTTTCAAAAAAAAGTACAAATCGCGTAATGTGGAAATGATGCCATAAAAACTCGGATTTAATACTCAAACCTAATTCGCGTTTTATGTAAACCAACTGTCGCATTGTATGAGAACCGCGCTATAAAGAAACTCAAAATTATAGCAAATCAAATCTCTTGTTCTGCGTTATATGGTGATATGGAAAATGGCTGTAGCATTGTACGGGAACCGCGCTATGAGAAACTCGGAATTATTACAAATCAATTGTTCCGTGTTATATGGGACCAATAAATAAAAAAAACATGATAGATTATAGATCGTTTTTAAATGAGTTTGCGTAAACATACGAAAAGATGTTGCATTAAAAGATTTTTTATAAGGATTTGATAAAAAATGAAACAAACTAAGCAAAAATTTGGTTTCAAACTATAATTTAAGGTAGAATTTTTTTAAGAAAGAATGAAGTGCTTTGAAAGAGCTCTGACACTACTAAAACCGATGTGGTACATATCTATAACATAAACTGGCATATTTTTAAAAATATATTATTAAATATAAAGTAGATAATAAAACTTATATTATGGATATATATAATAGATAATAAAACTTATATACATATAATGACGTGCCTGGTGGAAAATATCCCATATCGAATGATTCTAATCAGGAAAAAAAATTATGATGGAGATCAACTCGAATCAAGCTTATATATGAACAAATATAAACAAAAAATCCAATTAATGCATTTATTTAGTAAATGTTATAAAAAATTATTATGAAAACTAGAAAATATTGAATTTGACCAATATACTCACAGTTTTTATTGTCAGCGATATAAAGTATAATTAAAATTCTTTTACAATATCTTGTAAACGAACTTAGGGGCTTTTGAACAGAAACAGCGGTATAGTAGCACCGCGTTATAGGAGAGCTTTTTTGCATTACAATTCCGTGTAATATGGAAATTGTATTCCCAGGCCGCGTTATAGGTGGTTCTACAGCATAGTAGACCATACAGCATAGTAGTTAATCATTTTTGACCATTTGGGTATGGTTCCATGGGCCATTCCAAGAAATTTTCCTGGAGAAATTTTGAAAGAAAATTTCGAGCCAGCGAAATCTTCAATATAGTTTTTCTCCATATATTTAAAAGAGGAGTATAGCTTTGCTCGTCTAGAAAATTAAATAAATAAAAAATATTTATTAATCAAAATATTACATAATTGAAATATATAGAACGTATTGAACTAGTGTATCAATTTCTCCAATTTGTATTTAATATGATACATTTGATATCATTACCAATTTATACAATTTGTTGTTTATTTAATTGGCTTTTAAAACCATTTCTAAAAAAATTAATTATGGGAGCACATAATGTCTATAGTGTTTTATCCAAGCATTTAATTTGTTTAATTATAACGAATGCTCTTGAAATTCTTGTAAGGTCGGTAAAGTGGTCAAAAACTGTTTTATGTGAATGTCAGACAATTAATTTAGCTATGACGCAATTTGTTACGTTTTTTTCTGTTACTACATTACTTGGTACGTTGTTAGTACGTTGAAAATTTCTATTATGATAAAAATGAAATTAATTTTGAACTAAATATATAAAAATAGATGGAAATAAAATTTAATTAAAAATGAGCACAATACAATTACAACATACACAATTAGTCTACTCAAATGTAGACTCTTTTTGAGATCACAAATTAATTTAAATCACTTGATTATATGCAAAATTAAAAGAGAGAATAAAAAGTTCTCAAAATTTGCAGGTAGCCAATGTGATTGTTTACTGAATTTTATCGAAAATTTTTGTTTCTAATAATTTAAATTTGCTAGTTGGGTGATTAATTAATTATCGACGATGCAAAGTCAATGCATGAAATGAAATTTATATATAACTTAAAAAACTAAGTGCTTTAAATTGTTCGTTTTTTTTAAGATAGTTGCATGTTGCATTAGTTTTTTTCTGGGATGTAGAACTTAATTAAAATTGTAATTTTAAACATCTGACTTTACATGACTATTTAAACTTTAAATCCTTATCCTTACCCTGTGAAGTAGTGAAAATTTACTGTACTTGAAAATATACATACAATAATAACTTCTTACTGATTTTAAGTCAATATCTTCTTTTAATTATTTAATTCAAATTATCATTGCATGATTTGAGATATATAAAATCTTAGGGTCAAACTATTTGGTTAACAAAACAAAATTATTCTTCTTTATTTATAATAGCGAACTTCTAAATCCTAACCTCCAAATGGTGAGTGACATTTCAAGTTCATGACAGTGTCAAGTAACAATGTTATCACAAGAGCAATTTTTGTTGACACTTACACACGTGAAGTCAAACTTATATTGATTTTGAAGTTTGTGCCATTTGGAGGTTATAATATAGAAGTAGAGATGTGTGAAACGCCCGATCGAACAGTTTATTCTTATATTTATTTGAACATAAATCAGAACTTTAGAGTCCTATTGGCTTTTTTGCAAATTAGACTTACTATCGACTAGTCGATATACCAAGTCGATCTTTCATTTATATTTTTGTTTCTTACTTAATTTTTATTATCTTTCTTTAATTTCTTAATTTTTGTTACTCATTATGTATATTGAACTCTTTATTTTATTGTTCTTTTTATTACCTAATCAAGCAGTTTTGTACTATAAAACTTGATAAGTCTTAATTAACGAAATAATAAATAAGAATAAAAACAGAAATTAGACTTAATACTAGGCAATTCTACAGGTGGCAACACAAACAGTTTTCTCATCTTTGTGTAATGAACTATTATTACAATTTCTGTAATAAGACAAATATTTATTGATGGGCTATTTTACGTAGAACCATAGCTATCTATATTTACTAGTAAAAACCGTTGTTACTACTGCTTGACAACTTGACTTGCTCGAAGCAGGATCGAACCCAGGACCTCTGATTCATATCGAATTGTTATAGACATTTACCTACAAACAAGCCCTTTGATCGAACAGTAAAGATAGTTTTCTTGATAATTGACTACCAACTAATTGATATTTAAAAAAAAAAGACTTAATACTGTTCGGTTCTACAGGTGGCAACCCAAACAGTTGTACAATCTCTGTGTAATGAATTATTAGTACAATTTCTGTAATTTGGCAAATATTTATTGATGCAGCAATGCCGGACGAGATATTTTTATTTGAAACATGGCTATGTATTTTTACTAGTAGAAACTGTTGTTACTACTGCTTGGCATTAGGTTGCTCTAAGCAGGATCAAACCCAGGATCTCTGATTCAGATCAGATCCTCTGAATTAGTGTTCTTGACACTCACCTACAAGCATACCCTTCGATCAAACAGTAAAGATAGTTTTTTTAATAACTTCTGACTACCAACTTATTGCTAATTTTTTTTTCAAAAAAATTAGACTTAGTACTAATCAGGTCTACAGGTGGCCACCTAAACTGTTGTCTCATCTTTGTGTAATAAATTATTATTACAATTTCTGTAATAGAACAAATATTTATTGATGTTTGCGATAAATAGCGATTGCTGGATAAAAGCTATTTTTTCTTGGAAACATAGCTATGTATATTTAGTAGTGAAAAAACTGTTACTACTGCTTGACAACAGGTTGCTCGAAGCAGGATCGAACCCAGGACCTATGATTTGGGTCCAGACAAACATTTATTAATGCACTAATGACGGATAAGCAATTTTCACTTGGAATCATAGCTATCTATATTTCCAAGTAAAAACCGTTGTTACCTGCTTAAAAGCAGGTTGCTTGAAGCAGGATCGAACTCAGGAGCTCTGATTCGGGTGCAGGCAAATATTTATTGAGGCAGCAATTCCAAGTCAAAACCGTTGTTACTACTGCTTGAAAGCAGGTTGTTCGAAGCGGGATTGATTCAGGTCCAGTTGTCCTACTAGCAAGTCGATTGTAGAGTAAAGATAGTTTTTAGGCAGTTTGTAACAATACTACCAACTCATACTACTTTTTAGCAAATGCAACCGGTATAACAATTTTATCCGGAGAATTGATTCCTCATGTACTTCGTATACTTCATTTTTTCCTTGAAATTCTACATATTCGGCATATTATGAAACTCAAGCAAGTCATTTTATATTCCTATATGTAAATGAAGATTTTCCAAAAATAGGCTTATAAATATTGATCTAAAGCTATTGTTCTTTTGACTTATTTTCTAACGTCTCAACTGTTTCGTCTCTGGTGTACGCAGAATGCAGAATGGCAAATATCTTGGTGTTCTTCGATGTTGGTTAACATTTCTTGCGACCTTCCCATCGAAGTGTCTGAGAGGCGATCTCCGAACGAAACGGACAGTCATTCCTTCACGCCAGTGCAAGGGAGTCACGTAAGAATCCCAACGCGTTCTCTCGTACTCGTACTCGTACGTCGAGTCGAATGTTAATACTAACTAACTATAAGACATCGTCTTCGTCGTTCTCAAACAATCTCAATTCTTCTTCAGTAACATAACATAACATCGTCGAACAACTTGTTATTTGTGTACAGTTTTGCACGTCGACGTCTTCTAGGCGATGCTGCCCGATGTGCGCTTTTTCTGTTATTAACTCCGCCGGAATGGAATAATTCAGAACTTGAATCATTTACCGATTTATTATGTTCACGGTTGATTGAACTGTGTGATGTACGAGTTTTGTGTTGGTGACAATATTTTGTTCTTTGCGATCTTCGAATTGATTGATTCGAATTGGACATAATAATAAATACATGTAAGTAAAGAAACCCTATTCAGATACATGTAATATATATATATATATATATATATATTCAGTGCTGGATTTACAGTAGGGGCAATCGGGGCTACTGCCCAGGGCGGCAAATTTTTGGGGGCGGCAAAATTTGAAAACTGAGAAAAAAATTCTATACAATATAATCAACTTTTTTTCAACAACATTTTTTATTTCAAGAAATGTAATTAACAAAACATAATATGATTGCAATGCAAAATTATGGTTGAAATAACCGATTATTAAAATTTATTATTTTGCCTTGCCTCCCTCTCCGGACGTAAATTATCATGATTTGCAAATTGGTTAATAAGTCATTATCAAATTTGTCAATTTGGCTAATATAAAGATCCGTAAACAAGCTGAAAGTTTAAGAAAAATATTTTCTCCAGTTTTCGAGCCTTCTTAAAATGACGAATTTCTGCACTTCCATGCTTAAAGCGTTGAAAAAAAAATTAAACTAGTGACGCATGGCATTGTGCCTTAAGACAAATTATTGAAACATCCCGTACTGAAAATTACATTTTATAAAGAGCTTTAAAATTGAAAAAATTGAAAATGAAAAAATTGACTTTTAAAACACATTATGTATTTGTATTCTGAAATTTTTTGAAAATTATGAACTTTTTGCAAAGCAATCACGCTGCGTAGCTGTTTCAGAAAAGAAATATCAAATCTCAATTACCATTTTTCATAATTCGTGCCAAAAACTAATCAGCACGTCTCCCCATCAATACAAATCTAATATTTTTTTATTATTCAAGTGAACACGGATCAACCGATTTAAATGATTCAATTCAATTCAATGATTGTTAAGGAGACGTGCTGATTAGTTATTGACCAAGGCAGGTCCAACTGTTTTGAAAATACGGGCCAAAATGCCAAAAATGATAATTTAGTTGTTGAGAAAAGAAGCGTCCAATATCATTCAAAAAAAATAGAATAAATAACTGCAAATTTGTGGGAGGCAGGTTTCGATGATCCAATATAAAAATTTGAAAAAGAAACATTTGGTGGACAAAAGTGATCATAAGACATATGTACATCAAGTTATCAGATATTTTAAAAATATTTTAATAATTAGTATTAATTTTGTTTAAATTTATATGGGTTATGTAACATTGTTTATTCGTTAGACTGCGACGAGGCGCTTACGCGCTTCTATATTTTGTCCCTGCGCAGCTGAAGCAGCGCGATTGCTTTAAAAAAAGTTCGAAAGTTCGTAAAATTTCAGGGATGGGGCGGCATTTTTGTCAGTGCCCCGAGGCGCCAAATTTTTAAATCCAGCCCTGAATATATATATATATATATATATATATATATATATATTAATCCGCAACTGTTATTATATTTATCTGAGATGAACAAAGTTTTCTTGAATCATGTGCCTGAAGTGAACTTATATACACTCCTTTCTTTCGTAAAGCTTACTAAATGATTTATTTCAGTTGCCGGTTATCGTATAAGAGCGTATTATATTAGTGGATAATAGGCTTGGTGTTTCAAAACCATTCATACACACAAATTATATTACATTTTCTTTATATTTACATTTTTTCTTCAGTAAGTAATCTATTAATTTACGTACAACATTTTTCTGATAACAAGTTGAGCACATACAAGAATGTAAAAGATACCAAGACTAATATTAAGGTGTCCATACGACCCGGTTCAGCCGGGATAGTCCCGGATTTTCTTGTGTCCAGGATTTAGATCTTTTGTTCCGGATTTTCGAAAAGTATAGGTTTGAATTGCATCGCAGTTTACTAATAATAAAATTACAACTATAGTGTCCCGGGTACACCTACCCAGCAAATATTTGAAAATGAACACAACGTGTAGGTATATCATCTGAAACAATACATTTTAAATGTGTAAACTGTCGTATACTATTTCCAAAAGCGAGTTAGAATAGCCTCTCACATTAATAAATTCGAACATTTTTAAATTTTTTTTGTCTCGCTTACTCTGAGCATTTGGCCACCTACAACATTTTTATTTATTTTTATCATATATCATATTCAATCTATATAATCCTATTCTATACTCCTTCTTAATTTTTCTTCTTTTTATTATCTTCAATTTTTACTTTATTTCATATCAAATTTCTAAATCTATTCGACTTCTATCTTTATTCAATTTTTTTTCTTTATTCTTCTTTTAATCTCAGCACATTCCATTTTTCTTATTCCTAATACAATTCAGCTATTCGAATTCTGTAATTCCTGTTTTTTTATTCAATTTCCACTTGATAAACACTATTTTATTTAATTTCAAAGTAACTTATATATTTTCTTAAATTCTAAGTTAATGACAGGATTCGATTCAAAGATTCCTGCCGAGTAAATTGAACACACTACTAAGTGAACTATGCTCGCCACATTCGAACATTTATTTTCTTAAATTGATAAAGAGCTCGCCCGTAGGTAAGCGGTTAAGAGCGACAGGACTTGTTTCAGAGGTCCCGGGTTCGATACCCACTTCGAGCAGCCTGTTATCAGGCAATAGTGACAACAATTTTCACTTGGAAATATAGATAACAATATGTTTCCAAGTGAAAATAGCCCTCACCCGGAGAAATTGTAATAATAATTTATCATACAGAGATTTATGATAAATACAGAGTATCAAGTCGAAATCAGCACAACAGCTTATAGGACTAAAAGGTTGTGATTGCTGTTCAAAAATAAAACAAAAAAATGATAATAATTAGGGTAACAAGTGCTAACAAGTGCGAAATTTAATACAATTTTATTACTTAACTATGTTTTCTGGACGTGTCAAGTCATTCTGAACTCTTTGCAACCAAAATCGTAAAAAGCACGTAACATGAACATCAGTCATGAACAATTAATATAAGCACCAAAAAAATTATCAAATGTGGCATATATCAATGAGCTCTTCAGGACAAATTTAGCCTCAACTATATTTACACTAATAAGAAATTATAAAATATGTTAGAGATTTTCATTAAAAGAAGAAATTTATGTTTTCGCCAGATACGATTTGTTCATTTTCTCGACGTTTCAAGTCATTCTGAGTCGTTTGTTGACACTAAAATTAATTACATCATGTATGTATATGTGTGAGCCAAAACTTGACGTTGTCTATAAACAATAAAAATTTCATTGCCATTTTATGAATCCTCATAAGTCCTCATTTTAATTAGTTTTGCACAATGATCATCTGATTCGTTTTTTTATAATTAACAGATAAGTGCAAAATTTTTATTCAACATTCTTGCCAAAAACTTTGCATCTAAAATTTAAAACCATTCGAAAGATATCAATTGATAATCGTGGTGATATACATAGTTTTTGGTGAAGATCGTCCCGGTTCTTCATGATTAAGTGTTGATTTTTTTGCCGATTTGAATGTAACTTTGCTTAGTGATTGGGTATAAGTTAAAATATTATAGGTATATGCGAAAAATGGTTTAATATAAAAAATTAATAAAGTTTGGAACAATTAAGAGTTGAACATTTTATTGTCAATCACGATTTGAAAAGCTCATTAATTCCTATTGATTAGGTGGATTTACTCATTTTCCGATATGTGCTTAGCAACTTCAACTTTCCTTAAAGCAAAATGCCACCTACGTCTTTAAAATTTTTATGGATTTACTTTTAATTCTTTAACGAATATTTTTTCTATTTTTATAATATATAATAATATATATTTTATAGATATCTACAAATAATAAAAGTATTCTTCCTTCTACTATTTGTATTCGATTTTAAATATGCATGTAAGTAAGATTTACTTATTTGAAAACATAAACTCTTCAAAAAAATGCAAATTTAGCCCAAAATAAATATTTAATAATTTTATTAAAATTTTTTAATAATTTGATAAATCAAATTTTTAATAAATACTTTAAAAAATATATAGTGAATTACTATTGATGGTGAACAAAATTAGGTTTTTACAGATCTGCTGTATTACTTACTATTATATTAGTAAAAAATCAGCGATATGACATAGATTTTTATAGATTTGCTGTATTACTTATTATTACATTAGTAAAAACTTAGCAATGTTGCACGTCAATCATGCTTAAAGTACATTAAACAGTTTTATGAAACTCTTTTTTATTAAAACTAATCAGAAAAAATATACTGAATAAATGGTAAAAATTGATTACATTGATATTATGACATGAGTTTTTGCCTAACAATTTTAGTTAATTTTATCATAGAAGAATGTATGCATACAAATACATTTTAAAATAATTTTAATTGAACAGTTTGTTCAAAGGTTGCACAATGAAAATATCAAATGTGACAAGGTAGCTTCTGGCGAACTGACATTCATTAATTAAAATTTTATTCGATACTAAAACTAATTTAATTGTTATTTTTTTGTGACAAATTTAATTGGACATTCGCATAGTTCTTTGGAATAAGTTAATTTTCTATTTCATTTTATTTTGAATATTTTTATTCAATTTTGGATTAAATCATTTTAAAAAATGATATTTATGCTTAAATTTATGATGTAATTTAAAATACCTACCAAAATTGCATAAAAAATGAAATTCCTTCTTAGATGGAATTTGCAATGATATATGTAACTTCCAATATCCTGTATAAATAGTAACTGTATGAACAGAGAGCCTTCTAATAATATTTTCCTTAAAGCCATTGTTTACTTAACATTGTTTCTTTAATAAAAAGTTCTTTTTTCTTTATACATGAAAAGTTTAAATTTGTTTAAGCTGTACTTGCCGAAAACATGCATATTCTTTGGCAAAACAAGTCCAGCAGGAAAAAATAATGGTTTCTTCAAAAAAATATGTTTTATGGACAATTAGTGTTGCAATTCACATTATTGTGTGAGTTTCCATGAAATATATGTGATTACATGTGGAAAAAATAATACAAACTTTAATGTAATATGTTGACTTCTTACTGATAATTATCTCGTGTAAAACTTATGGAAAAGAGTGTCTTCAGTTTTTTTTCAGCATTTTTCAAATTTAATACAAATATAATAATTATAATTAAATATAATATTATAGTTGAATCATATGATTTATATCAGTATTCAAATTACATGAATAGTAAGAAACTTCTATACTATTTTTGTTAAATCATTAAATCAACAGTTTATCCATAAATTTATCAAATCAATTAATTTTCAAAGTAATGATAATGTTATAATAATATAATTATTTCACTTTTTCGGTTAGGACATTCAAAAAATTTCAATTCTAATGTTTACTATATTTATTTTTTTAAATTCAAAACAATAATGCTCAAAATTGATTTTAGTTGACTTTAATTTGAATCTTTCTCATATCGATTATTTATCAATATAGTCACCCGAAGGCTAGTTGGTAATTTAATATTGCAACAAATTGATCATACTTAAACAATATTTTTATATTTTATGTTTTATAAATTTAATTTTTGTTGTTTGATATCTTTATCTAAGTATATTTATCTTACAATTGTAAAATAAATATTTAATTTTTAATAATAATAATAAATTATTCTTCTCTTTTCCCGCGTTTTTTAAATCATTCACAAACGAATTTTATTAATAGTCGTTTATAGCAGTTTTTTGTGAACTATAATATTTTAATTTAAATTGTTTTATTTATAAAAGAAATTTTAAAATATCTTGAAATTTATTTATTGCAACATTTAATTTAATGTGTAGTTTGTGTAGTGTTACATACAATGAGTAGTGCGAATATATAAAAAATATTGTTGTTATTTAGATTTGTTAGCATTTTCTTTGAAGTATGAATAATGAATTTAAAAAATATAAAATATCTATTATAAAACAGTGATTATTCAAATATTTACCTGAAAAAACATTAAATATTAAATTGTATGCCACGACCTACATTACTAAAATCGAGGTTTGTTATGATAACAGTATCTATCTAATTAAATTATACATACTTAATTAATTTAATTATTTACTCAACTACTCTGAATTTGAACTCTTAAAAGAGCACAAAGGTATAAAGGGCACAAATATCATATTTAGTAAATGAGATATATGATTTAAGTTCAACAAATACACACGCATCTATTTTTTCTAGGATTCGCCAAAATGTTCAGAAACCTCTGAAACGTAAAGATATGCAAAAAATTTCAATTTCGATTTTTGGACAATTACAATAACGTATCCTACGGGAAGTTAATAATTAAAATCACAATTAGTAATTGTTTTAAACTTTGTAGAGAAATTTAGCAGAAAATTAAGTCATAAGGTCAGTAATTTGAAATATTCTTTATTCTTGTTCTAGAAGATCATTTACTTCGCATGAATTATGTTATAGCAAATAAATGAGGTATTTGATAATATTTGATATTCAATCTATAATCTATAAAATAAAAAACAATAGCTGTATTCAAATAGCCAAAATATGAATAAAATTGCGATGACATAACCCTTGTTAAAATATAAATTTTAAGAAAAAATCGTTCGAAAAGGAAATGGACAATATACTGTACTGTCGAAAAATCCAAATTTTAAAATTTATTATTATTTAATTTCCTTAATGACTTTAATGATTATTTAACTACAATTATGTAACAAAGTTCTTCGTTTGATATGTAAAATAATATTAGCCTCAAGCAATTCGTTGGCAATGCCTTTGTTGAAAAGTTCAACATTTGTGTAAGGTTGAATTAAAATGCTTGTTCGTGTTATTATCAGATATATATATTTTCAGTCGACTAAGATTTCACAATCTTTTTTCACTCTCTGTCAGTTCTTCCTACATTGAGTTCAACAAAAATAAATCCAGTCTTTTATTTACAAGAAGAAATGATAAAAAATGCATTTTAAAGTTCAGATGTTCAATATTTCTCTATTTTAATATTAATGTTTTTTTAATTATGCATATTAATGTTTATACTATTGTCATCAAAAATTCTGAATATTAGGAAGAGCAAATGCTTTTAGAAATGAGCTTTTACGTTTTTTTCGGAATGGAAGCAACCATTTTTTTATCCTCTCATGTAGAAAATATAAGTAGTTAATTAAAATCATACAAAAGTGCACTTACTATTAGATATCCACACATTATTATTGGAATAATATATTGTTTTAAATAAGAATTAAAATTTTGCATTTTATAAGTTGTTATTGTTATTAATTTTACTTCTGGCTAGAAGGCTACCCAATGCTCATCTTATTTTATTTTTTATATGTTTTTATTAAAATGCAACCCAATGGTCGTTTTCTACTTACGCCGATAATTTGCCTTTATCTAATATTAGTTTCCAATTGAAAATAGACCAGATGGGCGGGTACATCTGTTTTCAGAATACTATTTTTTATAAAAAAAGATAAAAAAAATTGAAATGTTATTGAAAAATAAACAAAAAATGATTAGGTTTTATACATATTTTTACATAATATTGCATATTAATATGTAGTCTAATAATATCAGTTGAGTATTTATAAACATAAATTGATAAAAAAATTAAGGGGGGCACAACATTTTTTTTATTCGAGAGGGAGGGGGGGCACGGTGCAGAAAAGGTTGGAAACCACTGCATTTAATTTTTGATAGAATTCGGAATTGCATATCATTTACCACTTTCTTTTCATTTTTTTCCATATTTTGTACAAAATACATGTGAATGAAAATTCCTTAGTATTATGAATAAAATCTAGAACATAAAATCAAGTGGAAAAGAAGAAAAAGTTTTTATGAAATTTTTAATTTCTTAGACATCTTGACATAAAATTTTATGTCATCATTAGTGGATATGAATAACCTAGAAAAAAACAAACATACTAAGTACAAAAAATGTAAAGTCCATCATTAGTACTAATCTATACAACTTTCGTTGTTTGTGAAGTAATAACTTTTAACTAATTTTTGTTCAAAAACACAGTATAAACGATGCATCTGAGGCATATTCAAAATCTGGATTAAAAAGTTTTTAATACAAATTCCGAATTTTCATCGGATGATTCGTTTAGGTTTTGTTCCCAAACAAAATTAGTTAAAACTTATATATTAACATGACATAGTATTATACATATATATATGACCTTAAAGCATGTTATATTTTTTAATTGGTTTTATGTTATATTATCATTTTGTGGGTTGTAGTATATTATTATTATCTGGATAGTAGTATATAGTATAGGGGTCAATAGATATATACTTTCGTTTATTTATTATATGTTGTATACAACACAATAATCCTTGATTATTGTGGCAGGGATTCTAATTTACCAAAACTTTATTAAATGCAGCTTTAAAATCTTTATTTATCGATTATTTTTTAAAATCAATATGAAAATGAACAATCTTTAATTTTGAATTATTAAATGAATATAATTATAAATTTCTCTAAACTGGCTCTCAGTCTATCTTAATGTCATAACGATTGCATAATTATTTAAAATAACAGCAGATATTACTATCTAGAAACTTTAAGCCAAGTGAATAATTCTAACAAGATATTACACAGAATCATTATAATCTTTATCGTTGCAAAACAGGAGATAAGTGTTTATCTCGATATATATATATATATATATATATATATATATATATATATATTTAATGATAAAATTTTATGTGATCAACTAACACATTCTTATTAATTTTACTATGATACAAACTTCTTAGTGTTGAATACCTTTCTTATTCATATTGTCTTCAACTTACTATGAAGTGAAAAGAAAATCTATAAACATAACTAGATATATATTAAAATATATTAAATATTAAACTATATGCAAATCTATTTCTTTGTTTGTTTGTTTATTTATATAGAAAGCCTAATCGGATGTGTATAGTAAGTTTTCCAAATAGTTTTGTAGTTATCTATTCATTTAAATTATATGTTAAAGTTTAACATTTGTAACGTATTTCATTATTTTCTAGTTTTCATATACATAATTTATTTGTATTCTATTAATTTTCCATCAATTTTCTGTACACCCGGTTCGCTAGATAAATCTAGGTAGATATAAAATTTAATCCAAATATTTTTTATATATATTAGAGAATACAAAAAATGGTTTATTTGTCAAAATTTATTAAGTTTATTCCATTAACAGAATGGGAGAATTAGTGAATGTATGAACAAAAGTCATTATGGTATTTTTTGTGGAGTAGATTGAACTTTCAGCCCTAAGGGTCGTAGATAACTTGCAAGTTATCCAAGATTCCTAGGGATTCATATAGTCCACTTTGGGAATCACTGGAAAAATCTATGCTTAATAGAATCTAGGCATTATCGATGATCCACAAATTTTCCTTAAAACTGTTGATAAAACATTTAAAAAACATAAATTTCAAAGTAGTGATGCATGGTATCGCGCCTTCAGGCAAATTCCTGGAATCCCGTATCAATAATTAAAATTTCTGAAAAAAAACTTACTTTGAAAAATTAGTTTTTCGAGAATTTTGAATTTTGTTTTGAGACGAATTTTTTTTAAATTATGCAAATCGGTTGATTCGTGTTCACGAAATCGTGGACAAAAAATTGTATCCAAACATACATATTCACACACACATACATTCATTTTTTCTAAGGTATGCCAAAATGTTCAAAAACCTCTGAAATGTAGATATGCAAAAATTTAACCTACGGGAAGTTAAAAAATATAAAATTTTGATACTACTATTACTAAGGGACCATACGTCCCGGTTTGGGAGGGACTTGTTTGCAGGGTTTTGTTTAAGAGCAATAATTGTCCCGGATTTAGAACTTTTACCCGGATTGTCCTGGATTTTCGAAAAAATACAAAAATGTTCTAATTGAAACTTCGTAATTACTTGGTAATAAAATTACAGTTACTAATGAAACTCACATTGGTATAAAACGAATATATTCTATATATTATTTTATATTTATACAATACGTTTCCGAATTCGAGATTTTAAAGAAGGGCTAATATAGCCTAAATATTACAACATAATCAAATAATAAAGTTCTTACTAAAAGTCAGTAATTTCGATTTAAAAATCAATCGAAATTTTAAAAAATCGATTTATTTTAAAAAATGCTTTTATGACATCTTTAAATAGTATTTATTACTTTAAATCATATTTGAGTTATTAAATTCTGGGAGGAGAAGTTTGTCTTTTTATCATAAAGATTATTAAATATTAAATTATTTTTGATATACAAAAAATGAAAAAAAAATTGAAATAAGAATTGTTTTTCTCCAAAAGCAATCATTTTGCCAAAGCAAGCAAAAAGTTTTTTTTGAATCATTCGAATCTGATGCTTAGTTCTTTGAAAAACTGCCATCTTGCCAACTGTCATTACAAATTGAATGTTTTTTGGATCATTCAAATCGGATGCTCAGTTCTCTCAAAAACTCGATTTCTATTTTTTGCATTTTTTGCTCTGTATCTGTATCTATAATGGCTGGACCTGCCTTGCCAAAAACGAATCAGCACATCTTTCTGTCAATAGGAATCGAATATTTTTTAACCATTCAAATCGGTTGATCCGTGCGCCCGAAAACTTTGACGAAAAAATGCAGACATACAAAACACACATACATCCATTTTTTCTGACATAAGGTATGCCAAAATGTGAAAGATATGTAAAAAAAAATATTTTCTATTTTTGGTCCATTACTATATATTACCCTACGGAAAGTTAAAATTATGGTCACCTTACTATTACTTGTTGGCAAAAGTTGAAGGTCCTATATACCTATACTAATTGAAAATCTTAATATTACATCTTGAAATGATATATTTTTCAATAAGTATTTATGTATTATATACTACAGTACAAAATTTTCGTTTTTGGAACTACTTTTTTCACTTCTTGCTGATTCCTCCCCATCTGTGTCCATAAATGATTCAAAGAGTTGCTTTTCTCCACTTTTTTCTGAAGTTTCTGAATTTTCGCCAGCTTCTCTTGGAATTGCGTGTGGTTTGAGAGCCATCTTAATAAATATAAAAATTAAATTATAAAATTATAATAAAATTATTAATACTTAAATAAAAGTCTCGTGTCTGCATTGGTTGCCAATTACTGTAAATAATGTAAGAACTTAGTTTGGTAAAAGATACTCCGTATTACAAAGTTCTTTTCAATGTTGATCCCAGAAGAATTCATGGATATAAGAATGCTATATTAATTCTATAAGCATGTACTTTTTTACACTTTTGCAAATTAACTTAGAGAAAAGTTTGTTTATTCGTGTAAAAAGTCTAACGAAGTGAAATTAGCAGAGGCAGTTTTATATATTACAGATCGTGCGCCTGTGCTAGAACTTTGCAATTTGATTCCCAACATGCCAATTATAACAGCAAATACTAAAATTGATTTTACTTTTAATGTAATATAAATGTAATTAAATGTGTATAAATAGCATGGCACAAAAATCACTTTCGTGATCATGTTAGTGCAAAAGAATAAAAAGTATTTAATATAAAAAACTAGTAGGGTGCATGGCATCGTGCCTTAAAGGAAATTGCTGAAACTTCCCGTACCGTAATTAAAAATCTTGGTACGATCCCTATAAAAATTTACACAAAATTTGTACACATTATTAAAATATCTGATAATTTGATGTACATATGTCCAATAAACATTTTTGACAGCCAAATGACATACTTGTAACTTATTTTTATTGAGAGTCCATAACCGCTGGACCTGCCTTCCCAAAAATTTAATCAGTTTTTTATCTTATCAGTACAAGTAAAATGTTTTTTGAAGTATTAAAATTGGAAGCTCCGTTCTCTTAGAAAATGAGTTACCATTTTTGGCATTTTTTCCGTATTTCGGAACGGCTAGACCTGTCTTCGCCAAAAACTAATCAGCACGTCTCCTTATCAATACGAATCAATTTTTTTTTAATTATTCAAATCAGTTGATCGGTATTCCCGAAATTGTCATTTTCGATTTTTTGCGATTACTATAACTTACTTAGTTAATTGAATTCAATATATAAATAGAAATTTTAAATTATAACTACTATATAATTCTCACGACAAATATCGAATCGAAAGGGCGTCATTTATATACAAATTATACATTAATTATATTTTTTCATAATTTTTTCAATAAATATTTTCTGTTCTAATATGATCTTTATATATTAGCATAGTCTAATATTGAAAAATGTTCTTTTTCACATGTTTATTACAAAATTAGAATTCAATTTAGAATTAATTTTGGCTGTAGTCCTAACCTTTATTCAATGGATTTTGTCTACCTAATATTCAAAATAGAACAAACACTTACCAATGGTTTAAGAGCATATATCTTATACTATACAATTCAGTATAAAATATTTTAAGAAGAAATCAGAAAAATTATTAGAAATCATCATTTGCACATCAAATTAATTCTACATTACCTTAAGAGTAATATCCGGCAAAGCTCGAAAACCATCTTTGTCAACAATGACAACTCGGAAATTGGTCAAGTTTGTGAAAAAATACGGATGCATTTGGTAGAGGCATGATCTTAGTAAAATGTAAGCTGCATCAGGCAAAGATTTTTCGTAATAATATTCGCGAATCACAGCTTGTCCTATAGAACCAGCAAGGCCGCCTGTGCACAAGTATGGCACCCTTACGGTCCCAACCAGATGTTCGATAAAGTACAGCAGAAACCCTGGAAAATGAATTGCTAATTGATTTAAAGGATATAAGAATACATTTTTTGTTATATTTTTTTTAATACTGATGATGTTTTTAATTTGCTGCAGCTATGTCTGGGAAGGGCTGTTTTTATTTGTGGCTTACACCACTACTGCTCGAAATCAAGCTGTAAGACATGGGCATCCAATAAAGAGCCCCATAGTTACAAAACTATAGCTCGTATTACTGAACTACGATAAGCATTTATAGCAAGTTACCTTTATCTTTGTCAAATCCTCCCAGAAGAACATCAACATGGCAGTCCTGATTCTTTTCTTCTGCTATTGTGAGTACTTCTCGAACAACTTGGGTTATTTGTCCAATACTCATGTCATAGCCATGTTTAATTTTATATAAATTTATCTCTCTTTTGATCAGTCCACTCACAAATGCTTTGTCTGCTGCTCTTCCAAGGGCGGTCATAGTGACATACTTGTTTAATTTAACAATATTTTGACGAGCGTTTTGGGTCAATACCTAAAAGTTGGATATATAAATGTTTTTAACTTCTCATAGGGTAAGTTATTGTAATGGGCCGAAAATCGAAATTGAAAATTTTTACATTTCTCGACGTTTTGAAGGTTTCTGAACGTTTTGGCATACCTCAGAAAAAATGGATGTGTGTGTGTGTATGTATGTATGGATACAAATTTCGGATTCAAAACCGATTTGAATGGTTCAAAAAACATTCGATTCCTATTGATAGGGAGAAGAGCTGATTAGTTTTTTGGCAAAGGCAGGTTCAGCCGTTTCGGAGATACGGAACAAAGAGTGCAGTAAATAGAAATCGATTTTTTGAGAATACGGAGCATCCGATTTGAATGATCTAAGAAACATTCAATTAGTTATGATTGGGAGAAGTGTTTATTAGTTTTTGGCAAAGGCAGGCCAAGCCATTTCAAAGATACGGAGCAAAATATGTAAAAAATTGCAGTTTTTGAGAGAACTAAGCGCCCGATTTAAATGATTCAAAGAACTTTATGCTTATCTTAACAAAATAATTGATTTTGAAAAAAAAAATTGTTTCAACTTTTTTTTTTCAAAACAAAATTTTTTTGTATATCGAAAATAATTCAGATTTTATTTTTAATTCTGACTATAGTTCTAATATACTTTAAACAACTAATTTCAACTTTGCAATTCAGTTTATATAATTCTTATAAATATTAGACAATGTTAAAATATTAATAATAATCTATTTGAAAACATTCATTATTCCTCGAACATTTCGTTACGGTACGGAAGTTCCAGCAATTTGCCTTAAGGCACGATGCCATACACTCCGCTAGTTTTATATTACTTGCTTCAAGCAAATAAGTAGGTAAGTTCAAAATGTTCAAGCAATTATTAATATAATTATTATTATCGTGACGATTATATTTTTGATAGAGTTAATTTTTTTTAACTTCTCACCAACATTGAAGGAGCACATGTCATATCCGTCGCCATTATCACAAACTCCTGATACTGTATTCCAAGCACACAACCCATTTGTAATATTTATTTTATTGGTTTAATATAAGATATGATTTGATTTGAAAGGTTTTTGTTTAGCAAATTATTTTGACAGAAAGTGGGAAAGTATTATAAATCGATGTTTATAATGTTTATTCGTGATTTCATTGGAGATATGGGCATAAATCAGCTATAAAAAATAATTATTCCCAAGAAAAATTGTATTAATAAGCTATTTTTTTTCTTTATTTTAAGCTTATTAGACGTTTGTAGACAGATAATAATTCATAAAAGAAGCAAATTGCATCATGAAATAGTACAAACCACAATATAATGTTGCAATCTTAAAGGCTTTTTATAGTAGTTTTAAATACATCTGTTTTATGAATCAAGTAACTCGTTATTACACATTTTTTAATATTACACTATTTTTTTATTATTATATTTTTAACAGCAATCAGAATCTTACGTTCTATGAGCTGTTGGGCTGAAACTTCTCCTTACTTTGTATTTTTTAAATGGTAACCCAATGGTTAATCCATCCATATTTGATGATTTCTGTTATTAGAATAAATCTAATAGGGCTGACATTTTATTGATGCAGCAATTCCGGGCAAGGGCTATTTTCACTTGGAAACATATTGCTATCTATATTTCCAAGTGAAAATCGTTGTCACTGCTGCCTGACAACAGGCTGCTCGAAGTGGGTATCGAACCCGGGACCTCTGAAACAAGTCCCGTCGCTCTTAACCGCTTACCTACGGGCGAGCCCAGAAGTTATGATGTACGAGATCATTAAACCTTCAAGAAATATATTTTTTAAATTATGTAGGTTCCAAAAGCTCTTTTTATAACGAAAATACTTCATAATTGATAGAAAAAGTTAAAATTATCCATGATATTAAGCATCATGGTGTAAATTGCTAACCAAAATTGACAGTTTTTTCGCTATTATATAATAAAGAAATTATATGAAATAAGTTTTCATAACAAACTAAAAACCAATATTTAAATGGATTTAAGATTATTATATAGAACAATCGACAAGCTAGTCTGAAGTCAACCATCATTAGTCTTTTTTGTTTGCATAGCATTCTCAAATGCTAGTTTTAATTTAGTTAATGAGTTATTTTGCTCTGATTCTTATTTAGTACTTAAACGAAAAATTTTATTACGATATGTTTCAGTCCTACCTGAATGCCGTTCGATCAGGTGCCAAAGATTTACGCCCTTTACTGGAAAGCGCTCTGAGGCCGACGGGCGGCCCGCGAGTTATAAGACATACAACTAATACAAATCGAGTAGCTGACACTGAAAATACGAATTTGCGAAGTACGGCTCTGTCTGATGGACGTATTATCACCGAAAAACAAACGACC
>NW_020536999.1:55730205-55751315 GCF_003426905.1 Ctenocephalides felis | reverse complement strand
AAAGAAAAAAGTATATTATTGCCAGAATATCCGATTTGGTAATTTTACAGCCTAGAAGGCTTTTACATGCACGCACTATAATTATTTATTTCAAACTTACTGAAGGAGAAGTTTATGTTTTTCCCAAAAAATCTGATTTAGACTCTAATTTTGTGTTTTTCGACGTTTAAAGTCATTATATATCGTGTGATACCAAATTGGAAATTATATATAGCACGTCAAATAATGCAAAATTTGGCCTTTTCTCTGCTTTTTTCTCAAAAACGTCTGCACTGATTTAAAAAAAATTAGAACCCTTCTGATGAAACTTGATAAAGACTTGCATTAATTAGTTCTGCACGAATTACCAGATGAGTGCAAGATTTTTTCAAAAATCCTGAATTCGTAATCAAGATTTTTTTAAAAAATTTGAACCGATTAATAAAATTCAAATACTTTTTGAGAGATATCAGTTGAATTGCGCATCAGCTCTTGGTAAAGATTGGTCTAGCGATTTTATGGTAATTGACTGTTAATTTTTTTTTTGACGATTTTAATGAAATCATATTTTATAGAGTTTATGGTCTTCACGAATATCCTTAAATTTTGTAGGTCTATGAAAAGTAGTTTAATTATAAAAAATCATTGAAGGATCATTAAAAAAATTATTAAAAATCCTGAACCGATTATCAAAATTCAAATACTTTTTGAGAGATATTGAGAGTTAGGAATTGTGCTGATCAGCTCTTGGTAAAGATTGGTCAAACTATGTTATGGTAATTGACCGTTAATTTTTTTTTTTTTTTGACGATTTTAATGAAATTTGTTATTTTATAGAGTATTTATGGTCTTCACGAATATCCTTAAATTGAAGGATCATTCAAATATTTAGGATATTGCAACGACGATAGGTATTATCGCCAAAAGGTTCTACAACCCTTAGTGTATAGTATAGTACAACTCCCATTTGCCTATAATAGAGAATCCTGCAGTATTTGATGTCAGTTTTTGAAGCAGGTTTTGAACCCAAAGTCTTCTGGTCGCAAGGTCAGACTTTACTACTACTCCACGAATAAATAATTCAATAAATAAAAAGCAAAAAGTTAAATAATACTCCCAGAACTCATGAATAATCATATCCACAACATAGATATTTCAAACGATAATCTTATTACGTAAAAGTTTAAAAATAGAAGTCATTGCATGCACAACTTTTTCTATGAATAGTGGAAAATTAATTGATTACAATCTTGAAAAGGGAAATATTTCTTGGTGTAAAAACAAACTTTTCTCAGTGAAAATTCAAAATTCATTCGTTTATAACTATAAAACATTACTGATTATAGGAACCAAAATTTGGACCAAAAGTATATGTAAAAAATTAGTTTCGATTAAAAGTTCATATTATATGTATATTAGTTTCGATTTTGTTCAAAATTCAGGCTCAAACAAAATTAACAAGTATATTTATCATATAAATCAAGTACATTTACTATTTAAATTATTTGTATATATTGACGTGCAATGGAAGAAAAATATAAATATGTTCGCACATGCGGATGTTCATGTATAAAGAAGTAAAATTTCATTTTAATTTTTGTACCAAAATATTTTTGATACTTTTCATATGGTTAAATGGCAAACACATTCAAAATGTACAGAAGTGCTGATGATTAAATATTTTGATTATCATGATTGAATATTCAAGTATGTGATTCTTACCAAATGATATACATACATACATACATATTTCTTTTATGCAATAATTATAATTATTAACTTCCCGAAGGAGAAGTTTATGTTTTGGTCTTGTAAAACATACTAAAATGTTGAGGCTTTACGATAAATAATTTGATGTTAAAATTTAACAACGTTTGAGAAGATATTATAGTCAAAATTAGTATCAAAGTTACTTTTGTGATCTGATGAGTCAAATATTAAGAATCCATAAAAATTTAAAATAAGACGCTACAATTTTAGGGCATAAGCCACTTGTCTGTGCAATATAATTAATATAATTACAGTTAATTCAAATGTTTGAAAAAATTCTATTGGAAATCGCAATGTTTAGATTTAATTGAAAATAATAACTTTATTTTTGAAATAAACAGTTGAAAATTTTATCTAAATTCCTAAGTTTTAATTTCGATTGATTAAGACAATTTTTACACATTTCGAGAAGTTCATGCAACTTAGCTTAAGGCTAAATGCCACTTTCAACTAGTTGTTATATATTACTAACGAATGTAATTTGGGTACAAGTTTCCGACGCGCAAGGCGCAAGAGAAGATTGTAGATTAATTAGACCCCAGACCTAAAGTTGGCAAATACTGACTTCGATCCAATATTGATTTTACGGCTGATCATCGGCGCACATTGTATTATTTATTATTTTGAATAGCGTAATATTAATTAGAAATACAGCAATCGTTTTAAATCGTGATAGCTTTCTAAAAACTTTCTATGCATGTATAAAAAAAACTCAGCATTATATTCAATAACTATGATGTGACCATCATTTATCTTAATCTACAGTCTCTTATGAACGATTCATGAGGTTTACACATTTGTCATTTTATTAGCATAATTGAAAATAAAACAAACATGTTTTATAATTTTCTCACGAGTGTGATTCGTTTTAACATTTGATAATATTTAATAACCATGTAATAATCGTGATCTTAGTCATTTAAAATTTTCTCTGAGAACACGATACAATATTTGTATTCAACAAACAGTAATCAGATGCAATGCATGATGACAGTTATTTTGCAATAATAATGAATCCAGATGATATATAGAAAATGTAGTATTTTTCAAAAAAAAGTACAAATCGCGTAATGTGGAAATGATGCCATAAAAACTCGGATTTAATACTCAAACCTAATTCGCGTTTTATGTAAACCAACTGTCGCATTGTATGAGAACCGCGCTATAAGAAACTCAAAATTATAGCAAATCAAATCTCTTGTTCTGCGTTATATGGTGATATGGAAAATGGCTGTAGCATTGTACGGGAACCGCGCTATGAGAAACTCGGAATTATTACAAATCAATTGTTCCGTGTTATATGGGGACCAATAAATAAAAAAAAACATGATAGATTATAGATCGTTTTTAAATGAGTTTGCGTAAACATACGAAAAGATGTTGCATTAAAAGATTTTTTATAAGGATTTGATAAAAAATGAAACAAACTAAGCAAAAATTTGGTTTCAAACTATAATTTAAGGTAGAATTTTTTTAAGAAAGAATGAAGTGCTTTGAAAGAGCTCTGACACTACTAAAACCGATGTGGTACATATCTATAACATAAACTGGCATATTTTTAAAAATATATTATTAAATATAAAGTAGATAATAAAACTTATATTATGGATATATATAATAGATAATAAAACTTATATACATATAATGACGTGCCTGGTGGAAAATATCCCATATCGAATGATTCTAATCAGGAAAAAAAATTATGATGGAGATCAACTCGAATCAAGCTTATATATGAACAAATATAAACAAAAAATCCAATTAATGCATTTATTTAGTAAATGTTATAAAAAATTATTATGAAAACTAGAAAATATTGAATTTGACCAATATACTCACAGTTTTTATTGTCAGCGATATAAAGTATAATTAAAATTCTTTTACAATATCTTGTAAACGAACTTAGGGGCTTTTGAACAGAAACAGCGGTATAGTAGCACCGCGTTATAGGAGAGCTTTTTTGCATTACAATTCCGTGTAATATGGAAATTGTATTCCCAGGCCGCGTTATAGGTGGTTCTACAGCATAGTAGACCATACAGCATAGTAGTTAATCATTTTTGACCATTTGGGTATGGTTCCATGGGCCATTCCAAGAAATTTTCCTGGAGAAATTTTGAAAGAAAATTTCGAGCCAGCGAAATCTTCAATATAGTTTTTCTCCATATATTTAAAAGAGGAGTATAGCTTTGCTCGTCTAGAAAATTAAATAAATAAAAAATATTTATTAATCAAAATATTACATAATTGAAATATATAGAACGTATTGAACTAGTGTATCAATTTCTCCAATTTGTATTTAATATGATACATTTGATATCATTACCAATTTATACAATTTGTTGTTTATTTAATTGGCTTTTAAAACCATTTCTAAAAAAATTAATTATGGGAGCACATAATGTCTATAGTGTTTTATCCAAGCATTTAATTTGTTTAATTATAACGAATGCTCTTGAAATTCTTGTAAGGTCGGTAAAGTGGTCAAAAACTGTTTTATGTGAATGTCAGACAATTAATTTAGCTATGACGCAATTTGTTACGTTTTTTTCTGTTACTACATTACTTGGTACGTTGTTAGTACGTTGAAAATTTCTATTATGATAAAAATGAAATTAATTTTGAACTAAATATATAAAAAATAGATGGAAATAAAATTTAATTAAAAATGAGCACAATACAATTACAACATACACAATTAGTCTACTCAAATGTAGACTCTTTTTGAGATCACAAATTAATTTAAATCACTTGATTATATGCAAAATTAAAAGAGAGAATAAAAAGTTCTCAAAATTTGCAGGTAGCCAATGTGATTGTTTACTGATTTTTTTCGAGAATTTTTGTTTTTAATAATTCAAGTTTGCTAGTTGGGTGATTAATTAATTATCAGCGATGCAAAGTCAATGCATGAAATGAATTTTATATATAACTTTTAAAACTAAGTGTTTTAATTTGTTCGGTTTTTTTTAAGATTGTTGCATTAGTTTTTTTCTGGGATGTTGAACTTAATTAAAATTGTAATTTTAAACATCTGACTTTACATGACTATTTAAACTTTAAATCCTTATCCTTACCCTGTGAAGTAGTGAAAATTTACTGTACTTGAAAATATACATACAATAATAACTTCTTACTGATTTTAAGTCAATATCTTCTTTTAATTATTTAATTCAAATTATCATTGCATGATTTGAGATATATAAAATCTTAGGGTCAAACTATTTGGTTAACAAAACAAAATTATTCTTCTTTATTTATAATAGCGAACTTCTAAATCCTAACCTCCAAATGGTGAGTGACATTTCAAGTTCATGACAGTGTCAAGTAACAATGTTATCACAAGAGCAATTTTTGTTGACACTTACACACGTGAAGTCAAACTTATATTGATTTTGAAGTTTGTGCCATTTGGAGGTTATAATATAGAAGTAGAGATGTGTGAAACGCCCGATCGAACAGTTTATTCTTATATTTATTTGAACATAAATCAGAACTTTAGAGTCCTATTGGCTTTTTTGCAAATTAGACTTACTATCGACTAGTCGATATACCAAGTCGATCTTTCATTTATATTTTTGTTTCTTACTTAATTTTTATTATCTTTCTTTAATTTCTTAATTTTTGTTACTCATTATGTATATTGAACTCTTTATTTTATTGTTCTTTTTATTACCTAATCAAGCAGTTTTGTACTATAAAACTTGATAAGTCTTAATTAACGAAATAATAAATAAGAATAAAAACAGAAATTAGACTTAATACTAGGCAATTCTACAGGTGGCAACACAAACAGTTTTCTCATCTTTGTGTAATGAACTATTATTACAATTTCTGTAATAAGACAAATATTTATTGATGGGCTATTTTACGTAGAACCATAGCTATCTATATTTACTAGTAAAAACCGTTGTTACTACTGCTTGACAACTTGACTTGCTCGAAGCAGGATCGAACCCAGGACCTCTGATTCATATCGAATTGTTATAGACATTTACCTACAAACAAGCCCTTTGATCGAACAGTAAAGATAGTTTTCTTGATAATTGACTACCAACTAATTGATATTTAAAAAAAAAGACTTAATACTGTTCGGTTCTACAGGTGGCAACCCAAACAGTTGTACAATCTCTGTGTAATGAATTATTAGTACAATTTCTGTAATTTGGCAAATATTTATTGATGCAGCAATGCCGGACGAGATATTTTTATTTGAAACATGGCTATGTATTTTTACTAGTAGAAACTGTTGTTACTACTGCTTGGCATTAGGTTGCTCTAAGCAGGATCAAACCCAGGATCTCTGATTCAGATCAGATCCTCTGAATTAGTGTTCTTGACACTCACCTACAAGCATACCCTTCGATCAAACAGTAAAGATAGTTTTTTTAATAACTTCTGACTACCAACTTATTGCTAATTTTTTTTTCAAAAAAATTAGACTTAATACTAATCAGGTCTACAGGTGGCCACCTAAACTGTTGTCTCATCTTTGTGTAATAAATTATTATTACAATTTCTGTAATAGAACAAATATTTATTGATGTTTGCGATAAATAGCGATTGCTGGATAAAAGCTATTTTTTCTTGGAAACATAGCTATGTATATTTAGTAGTGAAAACTGTTGTTACTACTGCTTGACAACAGGTTGCTCGAAGCAGGATCGAACCCAGGACCTATGATTTGGGTCCAGACAAACATTTATTAATGCACTAATGACGGATAAGCAATTTTCACTTGGAATCATAGCTATCTATATTTCCAAGTAAAAACCGTTGTTACCTGCTTAAAAGCAGGTTGCTTGAAGCAGGATCGAACTCAGGAGCTCTGATTCGGGTGCAGGCAAATATTTATTGAGGCAGCAATTCCAAGTCAAAACCGTTGTTACTACTGCTTGAAAGCAGGTTGTTCGAAGCGGGATTGATTCAGGTCCAGTTGTCCTACTAGCAAGTCGATTGTAGAGTAAAGATAGTTTTTAGGCAGTTTGTAACAATACTACCAACTCATACTACTTTTTAGCAAATGCAACCGGTATAACAATTTTATCCGGAGAATTGATTCCTCATGTACTTCGTATACTTCATTTTTTCCTTGAAATTCTACATATTCGGCATATTATGAAACTCAAGCAAGTCATTTTATATTCCTATATGTAAATGAAGATTTTCCAAAAATAGGCTTATAAATATTGATCTAAAGCTATTGTTCTTTTGACTTATTTTCTAACGTCTCAACTGTTTCGTCTCTGGTGTACGCAGAATGCAGAATGGCAAATATCTTGGTGTTCTTCGATGTTGGTTAACATTTCTTGCGACCTTCCCATCGAAGTGTCTGAGAGGCGATCTCCGAACGAAACGGACAGTCATTCCTTCACGCCAGTGCAAGGGAGTCACGTAAGAATCCCAACGCGTTCTCTCGTACTCGTACTCGTACGTCGAGTCGAATGTTAATACTAACTAACTATAAGACATCGTCTTCGTCGTTCTCAAACAATCTCAATTCTTCTTCAGTAACATAACATAACATCGTCGAACAACTTGTTATTTGTGTACAGTTTTGCACGTCGACGTCTTCTAGGCGATGCTGCCCGATGTGCGCTTTTTCTGTTATTAACTCCGCCGGAATGGAATAATTCAGAACTTGAATCATTTACCGATTTATTATGTGCACGGTTGATTGAACTGTGTGATGTACGAGTTTTGTGTTGGTGACAATATTTTGTTCTTTGCGATCTTCGAATTGATTGATTCGAATTGGACATAATAATAAATACATGTAAGTAAAGAAACCCTATTCAGATACATGTAATATATATATATATATATATATATATATTCAGTGCTGGATTTACAGTAGGGGCAATCGGGGCTACTGCCCAGGGCGGCAAATTTTTGGGGGCGGCAAAATTTGAAAACTGAGAAAAAAATTCTATACAATATAATCAACTTTTTTTCAACAACATTTTTTATTTCAAGAAATGTAATTAACAAAACATAATATGATTGCAATGCAAAATTATGGTTGAAATAACCGATTATTAAAATTTATTATTTTGCCTTGCCTCCCTCTCCGGACGTAAATTATCATGATTTGCAAATTGGTTAATAAGTCATTATCAAATTTGTCAATTTGGCTAATATAAAGATCCGTAAACAAGCTGAAAGTTTAAGAAAAATATTTTCTCCAGTTTTCGAGCCTTCTTAAAATGACGAATTTCTGCACTTCCATGCTTAAAGCGTTGAAAAAAAAATTAAACTAGTGACGCATGGCATTGTGCCTTAAGACAAATTATTGAAACATCCCGTACTGAAAATTACATTTTATAAAGAGCTTTAAAATTGAAAAAAATTGAAAATGAAAAAATTGACTTTTAAAACACATTATGTATTTGTATTCTGAAATTTTTTGAAAATTATGAACTTTTTGCAAAGCAATCACGCTGCGTAGCTGTTTCAGAAAAGAAATATCAAATCTCAATTACCATTTTTCATAATTCGTGCCAAAAACTAATCAGCACGTCTCCCCATCAATACAAATCTAATATTTTTTTATTATTCAAGTGAACACGGATCAACCGATTTAAATGATTCAATTCAATTCAATGATTGTTAAGGAGACGTGCTGATTAGTTATTGACCAAGGCAGGTCCAACTGTTTTGAAAATACGGGCCAAAATGCCAAAAATGATAATTTAGTTGTTGAGAAAAGAAGCGTCCAATATCATTCAAAAAAAAATAGAATAAATAACTGCAAATTTGTGGGAGGCAGGTTTCGATGATCCAATATAAAAATTTGAAAAAGAAACATTTGGTGGACAAAAGTGATCATAAGACATATGTACATCAAGTTATCAGATATTTTAAAAATATTTTAATAATTAGTATTAATTTTGTTTAAATTTATATGGGTTATGTAACATTGTTTATTCGTTAGACTGCGACGAGGCGCTTACGCGCTTCTATATTTTGTCCCTGCGCAGCTGAAGCAGCGCGATTGCTTTAAAAAAAGTTCGAAAGTTCGTAAAATTTCAGGGATGGGGCGGCATTTTTGTCAGTGCCCCGAGGCGCCAAATTTTTAAATCCAGCCCTGAATATATATATATATATATATATATATATATATATATATAATCCGCAACTGTTATTATATTTATCTGAGATGAACAAAGTTTTCTTGAATCATGTGCCTGAAGTGAACTTATATACACTCCTTTCTTTCGTAAAGCTTACTAAATGATTTATTTCAGTTGCCGGTTATCGTATAAGAGCGTATTATATTAGTGGATAATAGGCTTGGTGTTTCAAAACCATTCATACACACAAATTATATTACATTTTCTTTATATTTACATTTTTTTCTTCAGTAAGTAATCTATTAATTTACGTACAACATTTTTCTGATAACAAGTTGAGCACATACAAGAATGTAAAAGATACCAAGACTAATATTAAGGTGTCCATACGACCCGGTTCAGCCGGGATAGTCCCGGATTTTCTTGTGTCCAGGATTTAGATCTTTTGTTCCGGATTTTCGAAAAGTATAGGTTTGAATTGCATCGCAGTTTACTAATAATAAAATTACAACTATAGTGTCCCGGGTACACCTACCCAGCAAATATTTGAAAATGAACACAACGTGTAGGTATATCATCTGAAACAATACATTTTAAATGTGTAAACTGTCGTATACTATTTCCAAAAGCGAGTTAGAATAGCCTCTCACATTAATAAATTCGAACATTTTTAAATTTTTTTTTGTCTCGCTTACTCTGAGCATTTGGCCACCTACAACATTTTTATTTATTTTTATCATATATCATATTCAATCTATATAATCCTATTCTATACTCCTTCTTAATTTTTCTTCTTTTTATTATCTTCAATTTTTACTTTATTTCATATCAAATTTCTAAATCTATTCGACTTCTATCTTTATTCAATTTATTTTCTTTATTCTTCTTTTAATCTCAGCACATTCCATTTTTCTTATTCCTAATACAATTCAGCTATTCGAATTCTGTAATTCCTGTTTTTTTATTCAATTTCCACTTGATAAACACTATTTTATTTAATTTCAAAGTAACTTATATATTTTCTTAAATTCTAAGTTAATGACAGGATTCGATTCAAAGATTCCTGCCGAGTAAATTGAACACACTACTAAGTGAACTATGCTCGCCACATTCGAACATTTATTTTCTTAAATTGATAAAGAGCTCGCCCTGTTATCAGGCAATAGTGACAACAATTTTCACTTGGAAATATAGATAACAATATGTTTCCAAGTGAAAATAGCCCTCACCCGGAGAAATTGTAATAATAATTTATCATACAGAGATTTATGATAAATACAGAGTATCAAGTCGAAATCAGCACAACAGCTTATAGGACTAAAAGGTTGTGATTGCTGTTCAAAAATAAAACAAAAAAATGATAATAATTAGGGTAACAAGTGCTAACAAGTGCGAAATTTAATACAATTTTATTACTTAACTATGTTTTCTGGACGTGTCAAGTCATTCTGAACTCTTTGCAACCAAAATCGTAAAAAGCACGTAACATGAACATCAGTCATGAACAATTAATATAAGCACCAAAAAAATTATCAAATGTGGCATATATCAATGAGCTCTTCAGGACAAATTTAGCCTCAACTATATTTACACTAATAAGAAATTATAAAATATGTTAGAGATTTTCATTAAAAGAAGAAATTTATGTTTTCGCCAGATACGATTTGTTCATTTTCTCGACGTTTCAAGTCATTCTGAGTCGTTTGTTGACACTAAAATTAATTACATCATGTATGTATATGTGTGAGCCAAAACTTGACGTTGTCTATAAACAATAAAAATTTCATTGCCATTTTATGAATCCTCATAAGTCCTCATTTTAATTAGTTTTGCACAATGATCATCTGATTCGTTTTTTTATAATTAACAGATAAGTGCAAAATTTTTATTCAACATTCTTGCCAAAAACTTTGCATCTAAAATTTAAAACCATTCGAAAGATATCAATTGATAATCGTGGTGATATACATAGTTTTTGGTGAAGATCGTCCCGGTTCTTCATGATTAAGTGTTGATTTTTTTGCCGATTTGAATGTAACTTTGCTTAGTGATTGGGTATAAGTTAAAATATTATAGGTATATGCGAAAAATGGTTTAATTATAAAAAATTAATAAAGTTTGGAACAATTAAGAGTTGAACATTTTATTGTCAATCACGATTTGAAAAGCTCATTAATTCCTATTGATTAGGTGGATTTACTCATTTTCCGATATGTGCTTAGCAACTTCAACTTTCCTTAAAGCAAAATGCCACCTACGTCTTTAAAATTTTTATGGATTTACTTTTAATTATTTAACGAATATTTTTTCTATTTTTATAATATATAATAATATATATTTTATAGATATCTACAAATAATAAAAGTATTCTTCCTTCTACTATTTGTATTCGATTTTAAATATGCATGTAAGTAAGATTTACTTATTTGAAAACATAAACTCTTCAAAAAAATGCAAATTTAGCCCAAAATAAATATTTAATAATTTTATTAAAATTTTTTAATAATTTAATAAATCAAATTTTTAATAAATACTTTAAAAAATATATAGTGAATTACTATTGATGGTGAACAAAATTAGGTTTTTACAGATCTGCTGTATTACTTACTATTATATTAGTAAAAAATCAGCGATATGACATAGATTTTTATAGATTTGCTGTATTACTTATTATTACATTAGTAAAAACTTAGCAATGTTGCACGTCAATCATGCTTAAAGTACATTAAACAGTTTTATGAAACTCTTTTTTATTAAAACTAATCAGAAAAAATATACTGAATAAATGGTAAAAATTGATTACATTGATATTATGACATGAGTTTTTGCCTAACAATTTTAGTTAATTTTATCATAGAAGAATGTATGCATACAAATACATTTTAAAATAATTTTAATTGAACAGTTTGTTCAAAGGTTGCACAATGAAAATATCAAATGTGACAAGGTAGCTTCTGGCGAACTGGCATTCATTAATTAAAATTTTATTCGATACTAAAACTAATTTAATTGTTATTTTTTTTGTGACAAATTTAATTGGACATTCGCATAGTTCTTTGGAATAAGTTAATTTTCTATTTCATTTTATTTTGAATATTTTTATTCAATTTTGGATTAAATCATTTTAAAAAATGATATTTATGCTTAAATTTATGTTGTAATTTAAAATACCTACCAAAATTGCATAAAAAATGAAATTCCTTCTTAGATGGAATTTGCAATGATATATGTAACTTCCAATATCCTGTATAAATAGTAACTGTATGAACAGAGAGCCTTCTAATAATATTTTCCTTAAAGTCATTGTTTACTTAACATTGTTTCTTTAATAAAAAGTTTTTTTCTCTTTATACATGAAAAGTTTAAATTTGTTTGCTGTACTTGCCGAAAACATGCATATTCTTTGGCAAAACAAGTCCAGCAGCAAAAAATAATGGTTTCTTCAAAATAATTCGTTTTATGGACAATTAGTGTTGCAATTCACATTATTGTGTGTTTCCATGAAATATATGTGATTACATGTGGAAAAAATAATACAAACTTTATTGTAATATGTTGACTTCTTACTGATAATTATCTCGTGTAAAACTTATGGAAAAGAGTGTCTTCAGGTTTTTTTGAGCATTTTTCAAATTTAATACAAATATAATAATTATAATTAAATATAATATTATAATTGAATCATATGATTTATATCAATATACAAATTACATGAATAGTAAGAAAATTCTATACTATTTTTGTTAAATCATTACATCAATCATTACATCTATAAATTTATCAAATCAATTAATTTTCAAAGTAATGATAATGTTATAATAATATAATTATTTCACTTTTTCAGTTAGGATATTTAAAAAATTTCAATTCTAATGTTTACTATATTTATTTCTTTAAATTCAAAACAATAATGCCAAAATTGATTTTAGTTGACTTTAATTTGAATCTTTCTAATATCGATTATTTATCAATATAGTCACCCGAAGGCTATTTGGTAATTTAATATTACAACAAATTGATCATACTTGAACAATATTTTTACGTTTTATAAATTTAATTTTTGTTGTTTGATATCTTTATCTAAGTATATTTATCTTACAATTGTAAAATAAATATTTAATTTTTAATAATAATAATAAATTATTCTTCTCTTCTCCCGTCGTTTTTTAAATCATTCACAAACGAATTTTATTAATAGTCGTTTATAGCAGTTTTTTGTGAACGATAATATTTTAATTTAAATTGTTTTAATTCTAAAAGAAATTTTAAAATATCTTGAAATTTATTTATTGCAACATTTAATTTAATGTGCAGTTTGTGTAGTGTTACATACAATGAGTAGTGCGAATATATAAAAAATATTGTTGTGATTTAGATTTGTTAGCATTCTTTTTAAAGTATAAATAGTGAATTCAGAAAATATAAAATATCTATTATAAAACAGTGATTATTCAAATATTTGCCGGAAAAACATTAAATTGTATGCCACGACCTACATTACTGAATTCGAGGTTTGTTATGATAACAGCATCTACCTAATTAAATTATACATACTTAATTAATTTAATTATTTACTCAACTACTCTAAATTTAAACTCGTAAAAGTGCACAAAGGTAATTTCATATCAGATTTAGTGACTGAAATATATGATTTAAATTCAACACACACACATTTTTTCTAGGGTATGCCAAAATGTTCAGAATCCTCTGAAACGTAAAGATATGCAATTGTCAATTTTTGGACAATTACAATAACAATTAGTAAAACTTTTTTAAACTTTGTAGAGAAATCTAGCAAAAAATTAAGTCATAAGATCAGTAATTTGAAATGTTCTAGAAGATCATTTACTTTGCATGAATTATGTTATAGCAATTAAATGAGGTATCACTAATATTAGATATTTAATCGATAATTTATAAAATAAAAATAATAGCTGTTTAAAAATAGAATAAAATATGAATATAATCGCAATGATATAAAACTTCTTAAAATATAAATTTTAAGGAGGAATTTTTAGGAGAAATCGTTCGAAAAGGAAATGTGCAATATAAGTACTGTCGAAAAATCTAAATTTTAAAATTTATTATTATTTTAATTTCTTTAATGGTTAATGACTTTAATTATTATTTAACTACAATTATGTAACAAAATTCTTCGTTTGATATGTAAAATAATATCAGCCTCAAGCAATTCGTTGGCAATACCTTTGTTGAAAAGTTCAGCATTTGTGTAAGGTTGAATTAAAATGCTTGTTCGTGCTATTATCAGATTTATATTTTCAGTCGACTAAGATTTCACAATCTTTTTTTACTCTCTGTCAGTTCTTCCTACATTGAGTTCAACAGAAATAAATCCAGTCTTTTATTTACAAGAAAAAATGATAAAAAATTCATTTTAAAATTCAGATGTTCAATATTCATCAATTTTAATATAAATGTTTTTTTAATTATGCATATTAATGTATATACTATTGTCATCAAAAATTCTGAATATTAGGAAGAGCAAATACTTTTAGAAATGACCTTTTACGTTTTTTTCGGAATGGAAGCAACCATTTTTTTTATCTTCTCATGTAGAAAATATAAGTAGTTAATTAAAATCATACAAAAGTGCACTTACTATTAGATATGCACACATTATTATTGGAATAATATATTGTTTTAAATAAGACTTAAAATTTTGCATTTTATAAGTTGTTATTGTTATTAATTTTACTTCTGGCTAGAAGGCTACCCAGTGCTCATCTTACTTTATTTTTTATATGTTTTTATTAAAATGCAACCCAATGGTCGTTTTCTACTTACGCCGATAATTTGCCTTTATCTAATATTAGTTTCCAATTGAAAATAGACCAGATGGGCGGATACATCTGTTTTCGAATACTATTTTTTATAAAAAAAGATAAAAAAAATTGAAATGTTATTAAAAAATAAACAAAAAATGATTGGGTTTTATACATATTTTTACATATTAATATGTAATACATATTAATATGTAGTCTAATAATATCAGTTGAGTATTTATAAACATAAATTGATGAAAAAATTAAGGGTGGCACAACATTTTTTTTATTCGAGAGGGAGGGGGGGCACGGTGCAGAAAAGGTTGGAAACCACTGCATTTAATTTTTGATAGAATTCGGAATTGCATATCATTTACTACTTTCTTTTTATTTTTTTTTCATATTTTGTACAAAATACAACATGTGAATGAAAATTCCTTAGTATTATGAATAAAATCTAGAACATAAAATCAAGTGGAAAAGAAGAAAAAGTTTTTATGAAATTTTTAATTTCTTAGACATATTGACATAAAATTTTATGTCATCATTAGTGGATATGAATAATCTAGAAAAAAACAAACATACTAAGTACAAAAAATGTAAAGTCCATCATTAGTACTAATCTATACAACTTTCGTTGTTTGTGAATTAATATTTGTGAAGTAATAACTTTTAACTAATTTTTGTTCAAAAACACAGACTAAACGATGCATCTGAGGCAAATTCAAAATCTGGATTAAAAAGTTTTTAATACAAATTCCGAATTTTCCTCGGATGCATCGTTTAGGTTGTGTTCCCAAACAAAATTTAGTTAAAACTTATTAACATGATACATAGTATTATACATATATATGACCTTAAAGCACATTCTATTTTTTAATTGGGGAGTAATATATTATCCACAAAATGATAATATAATATAAAGCCTTGTTAATATATTATTATCTAGATAGTAATATATAGTATAGTGGTCAATGGATATATACTTTTGCTTATTTATTATAAGTTCTATATAAAACAATAATCTAAAATAATAATAAGATGTTTATTAAATATTGTGGCAAGAATTCTAATTAAACAAAATTTCATTAAATTCAGGTTTAAATTCTTTGTCGATTATTTTTTTAAATCAATATGAAAATAAACAATTCAATCTTTAATTTTGAATTATCAAATGAATATAATTATAAATTTCTCTAAACTGGCTCTCAGTCTATCTTAATGTCGATTGCATAATTATTTAAAATAACAGCAGATATTACTATCTAGAAACTTTAAACCAAGTGAATAATTCTAACAAGATATTACACAGAATCATTATAATCTTTATCGTTGCAAAACAGGAAATAAGTGTTTATCTCGATATATATATATATATATATATATATATATATATAATATATATATATATATATTTAATGATGAAATTTTATGTGATCAACTAACACATTCTTATTATTTTTACTATGATACAAACTTCTTAGTGTTGAATACCTTTCTTATTCATATTGTTTTCAACTTACTATGAAGTGAAAAGAAAATCCATAAACATAACTAGATATATATTAAAATATATTAAATATTAAACTATATGCAAATCTATTTCTTTGTTTGTTTGTTTATTTATATAGAAAGGCTAATCGGATGTGTATAGTAAGTTTTCCAAATAGTTTTGTAGTTATCTATTCATTTAAATTATACGTTGAAGTTAAACATTTGTAACGTATTTCATTATTTTCTAGTTTTCATATACATAATTTATTTGTATTCTATTAATTTTCCATCAATTTTCTGTACACCCGGTTCGCTAGATAAATCTAGATAGACATAAAATTTTATCAAAATATTTTTTATATACATTAGAGAATACAAAAAATGATTTATTTGTCAAAATTTATTAAGTTTACTTCATTAATAGAATGGGAGAATATGTGAATGTATGAACAGAAGTCATTATGGTATGTTTTTGTGACGTAGATTGCACTTTCAAGTTAGTATTGAGCCCTAAGGGTCGTAAATAACTTGCAAGTTGTCAAAGACCTCTAGGGATTCATATAGTCCACTTTGGGAATCGCAGAAATCTGTGCTTAATAGAATTTAGGCTTTATTGACGACGCATAAATTTTCCTTAACATTTAAAAGACATAAATTGCAAACTAGTGGTGCATAGTATCAAGCCTTCAGGCAAATTGCTGGAATCCCGTATCAATAATTAAAATTTCTGAAAAAAAACTTACTTTGAAAAATTAGTTTTTCGAGAATTTTGAATTTTGTTTTGAGACGAATTTTTTTTAAATTATGCAAATCGGTTGATTCGTGTTCACGAACTCGTGGACAAAAAATTGTATCCAAACATACATATTCACACACACATACATTCATTTTTTCTAAGGTATGCCAAAATGTTCAAAAACCTCTGAAATGTAGATATGCAAAAATTTAACCTACGGGAAGTTAAAAAATATAAAATTTTAATACTACTATTACTAAGGGACCATACGTTCCGGTTTGGAAGGGATTTGTTTGCAGGGTTTTGTTTAAGAGCAATAATTGTCCCGGATTTAGAACTTTTACCCGGATTGTCGTCCTGGATTTTCGAAAAAATACAAAAATGTTCAAATTGAAACTTCGTAATTACTTGGTAATAAAATTACAGTTACCAATAAAACTCACATTGGTAATGAATATATTCTATATATTATTTTATATTTATACAATACGTTTCCGAATTCAAGATTTTAAAGAAGAACTAATATAGCCTAGATATTACAACATAATCAAATAATAAAGTTCTTACTAAAAGTCAGTAATTTCGATTTAAAAATCAATCGAAATTTTAAAAAATCGATTTATTTTGAAAAATCCTGCCTTTTATGACATCCTTAAATAGTATTTATTACTTTAAATCATATTTGAGTTATTAAATTCTGGGAGGAGAAGTTTGTTGAAAATATTAAATTATTTTTGATATACAAAAAATGAAAAAAAATTGAAATAAAAATTGTTTTTCTCCAAAAGCAATCATTTTGCCAAAGCAAGCAAAAAGTTTTTTTTGAATCATTCGAATCTGATGCTTAGTTCCTTGAAAAACTGCCATCTTGCCAACTGTCATTACAAATTGAATGTTTTTTGGATCATTCAAATCGGATGCTCAGTTCTCTCAAAAACTCGATTTCTATTTTTTGCATTTTTTGCTCTGTATCTGTATCTATAATGGCTGGACCTGCCTTGCCAAAAAGGAATCAGCACATCTTTCTGTCAATAGGAATCGAATATTTTTTAACCATTCAAATCGGTTGATCCGTGCGCTACGGAAAGTTAAAAAATATGGTCACCTTACTATTACCTGTTGGCAAAAATTGAAAGTCCTATATACCTATACTAATTGAAAATCTTAATATTACATCTTGAAATGATATATTTTTCAATAAGTATTTATGTATTATATACTACATACAGTACAAATTTTCTAGTTTTTGGAACTACTTTTTTCACTTCTTGCTGATTCGCCCTCCCATCTGTGTCCATAAATGATTCAAAGAGTTGCTTTCTCCACTTTTTTTCTGAAGTTTCTGAAGTTTCGCCAGCTTCTCTTTGGAATTGCGTGTGGTTTGAGAGCCATCTTAATAAATATAAAAATTAAATTATATAATTATTAATAAAATTATTAATACTTAAATAAAAGTCTCGTGTCTGCATTGGTTGCCAATTACTGTAAAGAATGTAAGAACTTAGTTTAGTAAAAGATACTCCGTATTACAAAGTTCTTGTTCTTGTTCTTCTTCAATGTTGATCCCAGAAGAATTCATGGATATAAGAATGCAATCTTAATTCTATAAGCATGTACTTTTTTACACTTCTGCAAATTAACTTTAAAAAAGTTTGTTTAATCCTGTAAAAAGTTTAACGAAGTGAAATTAGCAGAGGCTGTTTTATATATTACAGATCGTGCGCCTGTACTAGAACTTTGCAATTTGATTCCCAACATGCCTATTATAACAGGAAATACTAAAATTGATTTTACTTTTAATGTAATATAAATGTAATTAAATGTCTATAAATGGCGTAGCACAAAAATCACCTTCCAGATCATGTTAGTGCAAAAGAATAAAAAGTATTTAATATAAAAAAACTAGTAGGGTGCATGGCATCGTGCCTTAAAGGAAATTGCTGGAACTTCCCGTACCGTAATTAAAAACATTGGTACGAAACCCTAAAAAATTTACACAAAATGTGTACACATTATTAAAATATCTGATAATTTGATGTACATATGTCCAATAAACATTTTTGACCGCCAAATGACATACTTGTAACTTATTTTTATTGAGAGTCCATAACATCTGGACCTGCCTTCCCAAAAATTTAATCAGTTCTTTATCTTGTCAATACAAGTAAAATGTTTTTTGAAGTATTAAAATCGGAAGCTCCGTTCTCTTAAAAACTGAGTTACCATTTTTAGCACTTTTTGTCCCGTATCTTCGGAACGGCTAGACCTGCCTTCGCCAAAAACTAATCAGCACGTCTCCTTATCAATACGAATTGAATTTTTTTTTAATTATTCAAATCAGTTAATCGGTATTCCCGAAATCGTCGACGAAAATTTGTATCCGCACACACACACACACATTAACACACACATACATTTCTAAAGTATGCCAAAATGTTCAAAGACCTCTGAAACGTAAAGATATATAAAAATTTTCGATTTTCATTTTAGATTTTTTTCGATTACTATAACTTACTAAGTTAATTGAATTTAATATATAAATGAAAATTTTAAATTATAACTACTATATAATTCTCGCGACAAATATCGAATCGAAAGGGCGTTTATACAAATTATATATTAATTATATTTTTTTTCAATAAATATTTTCTGTTTTAACATGATCTTTATATATTAGCATAGTCTACTATTCAAAATTGTTCTTTTTTACAAGTTTATTTCAAAATTAATACATTTTTGAAATTAATTTTGGCTATAGTCTTAACCTTTATTCAATGAATTTTGTCTTCCTAATATTAAAAATAGAACAAACACTTACCAATGGTTTAAGAGCATATACCTTATACTATACAATATACACAATTCAGTATAAAATATTTTAAGAAGATATCAGAAAAAATATTAGAAACCATCATTTGCAAATTAAATAAATTCTACGTTACCTTAAGAGTAATATCCGGCAAAGCTCGAAAACCATCTTTGTCAACAATGACAACTCGGAAATTGGTTAAGTTTGTGAAAAAGTACGGATGCATTTGGTAGAGGCATGATCTTAGTAAAATGTAAGCTGCATCTGGCAAAGATTTTTCATAGTAATATTCGCGAATCACAGCTTGTCCTATAGAACCAGCAAGGCCGCCTGTGCACAAGTATGGCACCCTTACGGTTCCGACCAGATGTTCGATAAAGTACAGCAGAAACCCTGAAAATTGAGATTTTTTTATATGATTTATCTAATGCTGATATGTGTGCTAATTTGCTGCAGCTATGCCTGGAAAGAGCCATTGGTGAATTTCCAGTATAAACTGACACCACTACTGCTTGAAATCAGGCTGTAAGCATCCAATATTGAACCCCATAGTTATAAAACTAAAGCTCCTGTTACTGAACTACGACAAGCCTTTATAACAAGTTACCTTTATCTTTATCAAATCCTCCCAGAAGAACATCCACATGGCAGTCCTGATTCTTTTCCTCTGCCGTTGTGAGAACTTCTCGAACAACTTGGGTAATTTGTCCAATGCTCATGTCATAGCCGTGTTTAATTTTGTATAAATTTATCTCTCTTTTGATCAATCCACTCACAAATGCTTTGTCTGCTGCTCTTCCAAGGGCGGTCATAGTAACAAACTTGTTTAATTTAACAATATTTTGACGTGCGTTTTGTGTCAATACCTAAAAGTTGGATTTTTAATTATTTTTTTTTGTTTACTTCAGGCAAATAAATGAATTTAAAATGTGTAAATCTGTTTAAACATTAAATTTTTGATGGAGTTAATTTTTTTTTTTTCAACATCTTACCAACATTGAAGGAGCACATGTCATATCCGTCGCCATTATGACGAACTCTTGATACTGTATTCCAAGCACACAACCCATTTGGAATATTTATTTTATTTGTTTGATATAAGATCTGATTTGATTTGAAAGGTTTTTGTTTAGCAAATTTTTATTTTGACAGAAAGTGGAAAAGTATTATAAATCGATGTTTATAATTTTTTTCATGATTTCATTGGAGATATGGGCATGAATCAGCTACAAAAAATAATTATTTCCAAGAAAAATTGTATTAATAAGCTATATTTTTCTTCATTTTAAGCTTATTAGACGTTTGTAGACAAATAATAATTCATAAAAGAAGCAAATTGCATCATGAAATAGTACAAACCACAATATAATGTTGCAATCTTAAAGGCTTTTTATACTAGTTTTAAATACATCTGTTTTATGAATCAAGTAACTCCTTATTACCACATTTTTTAATATAACACTTTT
>NW_020536999.1:55712961-55729205 GCF_003426905.1 Ctenocephalides felis | reverse complement strand
TCCTCTATTAAAGTTCAAATTCACACGCCTCCCATTCCCTGTTTCCCAATCAGTACTAAGGAAAAATTTTACAGGTATGTAGTGCTTTTATATATGTACATTCATTTTATTATTTGTGTTACATATAAATCATTTTTGTAGGTACACCATCAAGGAAATCCAGAATAAGATGTCCACTCCCTCCCTGCTCCTCTGTTTTTTCTAGGTACACAGGTTTATACGATATCATATTGAGTTTTATCACAAAACTACAATTGATTATGAACAGTTTGTGTTTCAAAACATTAAAGGTTTGAAGTCTTCTCTCTCATAATTTATAACCCCAATTACACAATTACCTACATTTTTGACTTTGTAGATTTTGAATTGTGGAAAACGGACATAGAGCGGAAAGAGTTTTCGCATTATGTAAAATGCAATTCAGGATATAAATCAAAAACTGATGACAAGACAATTTATTTCGATTGCCACAGGTCATATACAAATGACCAAAAACCCACTGTACGCTTGTTTACTAAAACGAGCAAAAAACCGGATATGCTTGCCCATCAAGGATTGGTTGTACTATTAATCACAATGGAACAGTTCATGTTGAATTTTGGAAGACACATGTGGGACACAGTCAAGATATAAAATTTATTTCGTTAGATAAGAACCTGAAAGAACATATCAAGGGTAAATTTTTAATTGACTTGTATGATTATAAAACTAAATACATTTTTGTTTTATTAATAACTTCTACAAAAAATACGGTTTTTCGGTTGGTGGAAGTTATATAACAAGGGTTCTGTCCATACTTCCATTTAAATTTAAAATTCAGTTTTCATTATTGTTCGGTTTACTTTGTTTGGTTTGGCTAATCATTTCTTCAAAATGCAATTTTTTTCTCTTTTTTATGTTTAATTTCAATGTTTATATTTATTCTATATTTTTATATTTATTCTATATTATTTATATTTATTCTATATTATTTATTACATGTTTCCTGTGACATGCTTTTATTGTAAATAGTGTGTATATATTTTGAATAAAAATATTTGATGAAATAAATAGATGGTTTTAATTGTGTTCCTTATTACCTATGTTAATCATTGTTAGAAAAAGTAATCAGATCACTTAAAGATAAAAATAGGCAAAAATATCGGACTGAACTTAAGTTTATTACATTACTATACATATGCTAGCATTTAATATATATATATATATATATATATATATATATATATATATACATGCATACATATGAGTTAAGTTCTAATAATCAGATGTTACATGCTACAAGACTCTTGTAGCTATTTTGATTGTTCAGGCTGAAGTCCTAATCTTAATTCAGTGAACCCTACAATAGAATTAAAACACACTAAGCAAACAAAAACAACCTGAATAACATTTACCTGGGTAAATAAAATAACTACACTAAAACACTCTGCGAAGCCCTAATTAAAAATTCCTAATAATTTCTAACAAAACTGTACTAGGTTTTGAATAACTATATGTTTGGTTCCCTGAAATAATATGGTTGTGAAGAGACAATGTATGACCATGTAAATGTAAAAGAACGCTTTCGTAAATAATTATATACTTACATTTGGGATTTCTATTTAACTGTCTAAAAGGTGTCTAAATGTGAGAGGTGAGAGACAATATAACAATGGGTGTACTATTTTGACGTTTGACAGTTTTGTTTTTTTGTTTGACAGTTTTGTTTGACGCACATAGGTTTTTGTCTTTCAATGTTGTTACACTTTTTTTATTCTCGGTTGAGCGTCGTATGTTGGTATGACAAAGAAATGTGATATTATCATAAATTAGCTTCGTGTAAGTAAACATAAACGCGCCTGAGAAGTTCCCAGAAGAGCCTTTAGCTTTCAATGTGATCAATTTGGTTTAGAAAGCCTAGACAATATTAGAATACCCCGTACCCCGTGTTAGAAAGGATGCATTTCTCAAATCATTTACATATTCTGATGTAAAATTAAGACAAACAAAATATTTAGCATATAAAATGTTTAGCCTTCTTGGTACTTTAAATTTATATTTAATATTATTTTATATCAAATTAAATCATACTTTAACATTTAAATTTCTTCATTTTTCTATATATTTGGTATAAAAACATAATGAAATATCTAATAATAATGTTCAATATAAAAAATATTTTCATCATTTCAACGAGATTCGCCAGAGTGCTCTGACACAGGCGATGAATGTATATGAGCAAAGATTTACATATGATTTTCGTCGAGAATAATTGTATATTATCATCAAGTAATAAAATATAACTTTTTCCCCCATTTGTTTATATTCATCAATTAATTATTGAGCAATGAATTGATTATTTGACTGCATGGTTGGTTTTGTGTGCCATTTTGAATTGTTTTTATAACCGTGTGATCATGTTACTTGTTTTTGCAGTATAACCAAATTGTAATTCCACGGTGCAATTAAATTAGCTTATCGCTCGTGTGCTTATCTTCTTTCATACAGTAAATGACACAACGTATATTAGAAAGGGTTAGGAAAATGTTGCCCCAAGTCATTTTCGTTCTGGGAGGACCTGGATCAGGTAGAATATTAATGAAATATATCACTATTATGCGTTTTTGAATCTTTCACTTTTTTCTTAGGAAAGGGTACTCAATGCCAAAGAATTGCCAATGAATTCGGTTTTGAACATCTTTCGGCCGGCGAGCTTTTACGTCAAGCTAGATCTGATGAACATACGCCTCACAGGGCCATTATTGATGATTGTATTGTTACTGGAAAAATTGTACCGGTTGCAGTAACATGCAGTTTACTAGAAGAAGCTATGATTAAATCGGGAAAGTCAAAGTTTCTCATAGATGGATTTCCACGAAATTATGATAACTTAGAAGGTTAGTTGAACAATGCTCTTAACTGAACAACCCATTTGCCTATCTTTCACTAGGGGTAATTTGAAAATAATTTACATTTACAATTGAAAATGAATTGTAAAAATCTGATACACTATTATAAAACCTAATAAACTTGAATTAAGTGATTTTGTTTTTTGTTCTAGGGTGGAATGCCACAATGGCTGATAAGTAAAATTATTGTTTGTTTTGTTTTTCGAGTGTTCTGAAGAAACTTGTACCCAAAGATGTTTAGCGAGAGAAGTGCTGGCTCTGGCCGAACCGATGACAACCTTGAAAGTTTGAAAAAAAGATTTGAAACTCATATGAATCAAACAATGCCCATTATTAATCATTATGAAAAAATGAACTTAGTGCATAGAATTGATGCTATGAATTCTGTAGATGAAGTGTTTAATAGAGTCAAACTGTTTACAAAAAAGTTTAGCAGAAAGTGGAGATTCTTAGAGATTCAATTATTTTAATTTATTGAATTATAAGGCATATGTGTTTATATTTAAATTAATTTTATATCAAATGCCATGTAAACAGCAGATTTTACCAAATCCTACTTCACGTATACTTTAATGTATTGCTAGAAAAAATTTGATATTTTTAAAAATAGGCATGCCAATGTGGTTGCCTTCCCATTAGTACAAATTTGGGTTTTATATACTTATTGATACAAAACAAATTGTATTGATTTTTATTATATTGTACAACAGCAATAAATTAATAAACCCTTGCTTTTACTTTTATGTAATATAAAATTTGCAATACATGCTTGCAAATTAGTCAGTTGACTAAACTAATTGAAAATGTTAAAGCAATGTTAGGTTGTGCAAAAATAAATTAGTAAAGGGCATTAATAATGCTATTAGTTAACTAATAGTGTCTTAATAGAATTGCTCAAATTTTTTATGATGCTCTGCTATTTTACTTGATTAGAAAGTGCTGCGAATTCAAAGAATGAACACAATTTTCATTATATATTGAGTAATATTTGTTTAATTTTGGATTGCTGTAATTATTCACTCCGCTTCTAAATAAATGAAAAGATAGAAAAAAGTACAATTAGTTGTAAAGGTCATAATGATTCTAAACTTGTATGTTCTTTTGCAAATTTATATGTTAAAGAAAGTCTTTTTTAAGAAATGTATATTTAGATTAACTTACAAGAATTATAATACCTATAGTAAAACTTACTTATACAATTTAAAACTAATTTTTATCATTATGCAGTGTCAAAAGAAATATGTATATTTTTAAAACGTACCAGTTTCTGTATTTCCTGAATCTGTAATAAAAAGTAAAAGTTTATTCAAAAATATATTTAAAAAATCTAAAACAAAACTTTGACAAAGAAGTCTTAGAATAACCTGTATATTATTACTTATGGAAATTGGTATCTATTTACAATTAATTAATCTATGGCGGCCATTGCTCTTGCTTGTGCTTTTACCCTTTTATCATATTCCATTCGATTTTGGCTGAAAAAACAAGTCAAAGCTATTTTATTCAGGTTAAATAAGTATTTATATATATGTTGAGATTCTCAAATTACTGCTACTTAAGAATATGTTTAAAGATAGATTTTAAAGTATCATTAGCTTGGATATAAAGAATGAACTGTGTATTTAGCAATAGTGTTGAATAAAATTATTAAGTAATTATTAAGTGTTATTTCAATCCTAATAAAATCTAGATTATGCCTTAAATGAATTTATAGAATATTACTCTGTTTATTAATACCCTTACCAGTATATAGTATATGCTTCTGCTTGAGCGGGATCTTTTACATTAGGCTCATTTAACAAATCCTGAATCCCCAATAAAATTTGTTTAATAGTAATTGCGGGACGCCAATCTTTGTCCTCATCCAGCAAGGACAAACACACAGTTCCTGACGGGTATACATTTGGATGAAATAATGGTGGATCAAACTTACATTTTGGAGGTGTTGTTGGATAGTCATCCTTGAAAATCATTTTTAGCTTGTATAAACCTCCTTCCCAAGATGTCTGAAAATTACAAAAACTTTTAAATGTATAATAAAATAAATATGAAATATTTCACAGTAAAGTAATATTTATTTATTTATAAAAACTTGACACAACTTAGTTAAAATCTGGGTACTCCGATTTATGAATTTGTAAAGCGATCGGTGAATTCTAAAACTAACTGTATAATGGAATATACAGATTATTATAAAGTATAAACATTTGAAATATTGAATATATAAAATTACTTTTATTATTAGTTTATTCCCATGTGAGATAGAATGTCACTTACAGACATATATTGTTACATACATAATTCAAGAATGCTCATTCGTAGGGAATGGCTATAATATATGAATTATATAAACCTCAATTTTAGCAAACTTACCGCTTTCTTGCCTGGAATAGCGCAATCCCATGTCATGAGATTTAATGTACCATCGGCATTTTTCATCGGCCTGGCGACGAAGCCCTATAGAAATTTCCAGGTTATGTTTTATGAAATAATGACAACCATTCGATTTGTTCGAAATATACAAACATATAATTCATAAACGGTGTATATAATGAAAGTGTACTTACAAATGGGTGATCTTTTCGCCATGCTTTTCTTTCTTCGCCAAGTCTTGTAACCGCTATTCCTGACATATTTCAAATGATGCAAAAATATAACAATGGCAAACTTAGGAATGCACTCGGTGGGAAAAAACTTTGGCGGACTAATACTTTTGTAGGTCAGGTAAGTTGAAATTTGTTTTACAGTTGTAGTTCCCAAAGTAGTTGAATTTTCCAAATATCTAGTTTTCGATGGCGCTAAATTTTATAACAATAGTGCAAAATGGCTGAATTTACTTGGAAATGTAATCTGTACTACACAGTCCTACGTTCTGACTGGTGGTGAGATTGCTTTTTCACTTTTATGGCATTTAGTAATGACTTCCTTATGTTGGCTACCCTTACAGGAAGAATGAATACTGTCAGGTAAAACAAAACACGCGGGATTTTTAAATTGATATTCACCTTTTTAATTATTTCGAACGTGGTGTGCTTTCGAATGCTATTTAAATAATGTATTGCATTTATTCTCGCCTTCTAACATACGCCAAACTACCCTTTTACTTGAATTAACCTTTCTAAATCTGATTGTATTCAATATTATTGTAGATTTCAAGTAAAAAATAGTATGTTTTCTAATGATTTTCTGTAAAATATAGATGCTAAATTGATTAGTAACAAAAATAACAATTGATAATAAAAAAAAACTAGTGGTATATGGTATCGTCCTTAAGGCAAATTGCTGGAACTTCCCGCAGCATAACGAAATCGAGGAGTATTAGATGTTTTCAAATAGATTATTATAAATAATGTTACAATTGTCTAATATTTATTTAAAAGAATTAATATTATATAAACTGAATTACAGAGTTAAAATTATTTATTTGAAGTATGCAACTGAGCTTTAGAAATTCAGCCAAAATTAACATTAAAATTTAAATTAATTTCGATATACAAAAAAAAAAAAAAATTTAAAAAAAATAATATTGAAAAAAAAATGAAACAAATTTTTTTTTCAAAAGCAATTATTTTTATCAAACTTATTTTATCAAAACGAGCAGAAAGTTTTTTGAATCATTCAAATCATATGCATTTAGCTCTGTATCTTCGAAATGGCTGGACCTGTCTCTGCCAAAAACTAATCACCTCTTCTCTCATTACAAATTGAATATTATTTAGATCATTCATATCGGATACTCCGTTCTCTCAAAAACTCGATTTATATTTTCTGCAGTCTTTGCTCCGTATCTCTGTAACGGCTGGACCTGCCTTTGCCAAAAACTAATCAGCACATCTGCCAAAATGTTCAGAAACCTTCAAAACGTGAAGATGCGCAAAAATTTTCATTTTCGATTTTCGCCCATTACTAAATATAACTACCCTACTGGAAGTTAATAAGTATGAAATTCTTTATTTGTTTCATCTTGTTCATTTGATGTAACAAATTGATGTAATGAATAAGTACTCATATTGGATACATATATAGAATATGTACAGCGGATATGTAATTAATATAGCAATTAAAAATGTTAAAATATACGACTAAAACAGATAAAAAAAACTAGTGGGGTGTATGACATCGTACCTTAAGGCCAATTGCTGGAACTTCCCGTACCGTAACGAAATGTTCGACGAATACTGAATGTTATTATGTAACATTGTCTAATATTTATAAGAATTATATAAACTGAATTGCAAAGTTAAAATTATTTGTTTAAAGTATATTAGAACTATAGTCAGAATTAAAATAAAATCTGAATTATTTTCGATATACGAAAAATTTTTGTTTTGAAAAAAAAAATTGAAACAATTTTTTTTTCCAAAATCAATTATTTTGTTAAGACAAGCAGAAAGTTCTTTGAATAATTTAAATCGGACGCTTAGTTCTCTCAAAAACTGCCATTTTTTGCACATTTAGCTCCGTATCTGGGAAATGGCTGGGCATGCCTTTGCCAGAATCTGATACACACTTCTCCCAATCATTACTAATTGAATGTTTTTTAGTACATTCAAATCGGATGCTCCGTTCTCTCAAAAACTCGATTTTTATTGTCTGCACTCTTTGCTCTTTATCTCCGTAACTGCTGGACCTGCCTTTGTCAAAAACTAATCAGCTCATCTCCCTATCAATAGTAATCGAGTGTTTTTTGAACCATTGAAATTGGTTGATCCGTACGCCCGAAAACGTGAGTGGAAATTTGTATCCATACATACATACATACACACACACACAAACACATACACATCCATTTTCTGAGGTATGCCAAAATGTTCAGAAACCTTCAAAACGTCGAGAAATGTAAAAATTTTCAATTTCGATTTTCGACCCATTACAATAACTTACCTTACGGGAAGTTAAAAATGTATAATCCGCTAACAAACTTAACTAAAGGTAAGTGCAAGAAGAAAAATCCTCCCGATATTTGTAAATAATCAATTTAATCAATACAAAAATGAGATTTAGCAACTTTCAAACTAGAGGCCCGCACGTTTGTATATTTCAGTGTACTTAGGATCACGAATTTTATCATCATCAAAATTGTGATATATTTTTTATTTTCCAATACTTTACTCTATTTTTGTATCAAAAGATTCAGAATGACTTTGAACATAAAATTAGAAAATTGGATTTTCTGGCAAAAACATATGCTGCTTCTTCTTCAGACTTAGCTTCAGACATAGCTTGAAAACTATAATCAGAAAAGCTAAAAATAAACGTGAAAAAATGAATAGTGAAACACAAACGTTGAAATTTAACTATAAAAAATGGAAAATAAGTTTGTTATGATTAATTATATTGTCAACAGTACTGCGTGGATTCTTTGTAAATTGAGAAAATGTTGCCTTAGGTTATGTAAGTTAAATACATAAATGTACAAATATATTCAAAAATAATTATTATCAATGGCCTGTAATACATGCAGAAGATTTTAATATGAGTTTTGTTACCTGCAGCTAAAACAGGTAACATGAGTAAAACTTCCATACATAAAAGCACAGTAACCTTCTTTAACCAGTTAACTGTGGCGTTCCATTCAAACAGTTTTGTGAATATATTTGTCAATCGCAGAGTAAATTCATCTGGTATCGAATAAAAAATATGGGTTATTTTACAAAATGGAAAAGTATTATTATTACATTTTACTTCTATGTTTAAATAAGCATATATTACATACAAATTAAATGAAAAACGTAATAAATTCAATTAAATATTATACATATATATATATATATATATATATATATATATATATATATATGAATTCAAATTCTTGCTGCAAAATGTTACGAACAATATAAAATATTATTAGAAGTCCATTAATAACGTTAGCAATTTCTAAGAATTTTTGGACCCACGCTTTCCCTTGGCGATAGGTGGTAGTATTTGAAAAATAAATACACTAGACCCCCCTCCCCTATGTGATATTTCGTGATTTTTTGCCAACCCCCCTGCTCCCCTTTAAAGATCACGTGATTAATGGACGTCCCCTCATAGGCCTACGGAGGGTAGATTAATAAAAAAAGCAAAAGTTTGGAATTATTACAGGTGCTCGAGGATTACTGCAGCAGGGGTAAGTAGAAACAAGCATTTTTCAATAGGATCTTGAACGATATTAAAAATATTTTTTAGTCTCGTTCGAACCGGTAAACCATTCTACATAATATTATCATAGCTACTGCCCCGCAGGCCGATGCAATACATAAACTAATATACAGAACTGCGCAGGCCCATCACTTTTGACACGCAGTATAATTGCACTATCATAAAATTTTGGTTTGTGTTATTATTATCGACCAATTTATTTTTATAATTATAATTTAAATTTATTTATTTTTATTTTTGATAATATGTAACAATTATTGTGATTGCTAAATTGTTTAAATAGTTATCCTAATCACACCTGGGGTTACAATATGCCCCAAATTTTGATGTAGATTGCTTTCTTTCTGCAGTAGGAAATTTATAAATTAATTCAGCAACCGAGTTTCTTCATTCTACAAAAAGCCTTTTTTGCCATCTAAGATTAGACCACATTGGTTTTGGTAGGCAAAGATTTAAGATTAGTACTACACTTAGCATACACGAAAGAAAATCTACACCTATAGTATTGATGCATATTCCTGGAAAATAAATTTTTCAAATAAAAAATGAAGAAAAGATAAAAAAACAATAAATATGATAAAAGTAAAGAAAAATGTAAATGAAAGGCGAAGTGGAAACTCAAAGGTGAATCAACAAAAATAAAACCTAAGTAGATAGAACTAAAAAAATATGATATTCGAATTCAGAAACTGAATCAGCAGAGTGGTATTTTCTGGTTTGTGATAAATATTACACACAAACAAAGTAGATTGAGTAGATTGTATCAGGAAAATTTGTGTCAGGAAAAATAGATAATTAAAGGTATTGTCATTACTACTTGCTCCGGTAGATGTTACAACTATCCCCAAACACAAGGCAAGTTGTAATATCAATTTTTTTTCTAGAAAATGATTTATTGTGATCAGGACCGTGCTGGATATGCGGCCGCCTGCGTGCGAGCATTTTTTGGCCGCCCTTGAAAATAACACAATAGAAAAATATCAAGTATATTCTCACAAAAAAAATCGACTTGTAATTTTTATGTTTTCTCAACGTTTCTAATCATTCTGAATCGTTTGAGACTAAATTTGAAAAAGAAGTGTGTATATGAGCCGATTTTTGACTTTTTGCCAACATTTTCTTAAAAAACGGTTAAATCGATTTCAAAAATTTAAAAGTTATTTGATATAACTAGATAACGACTACCGTCTGTCAGTTTTGTGCAACAATCGGCCAAGTCGTTTCTAATCAACAGAAAAGTGTACAAATTTTCGTACACGTTTTAGCCAAAAATTCTACATCGTTTTTAAACATTCAGAAACTGTTTGAAAGATATTTGGGAATCGTGCTGATTAGTTTTAAGAGATCGGTTGGATCGTTTCTTCGTATTTAATTGTTAAATATTTTTTTACGATGAAAGTTATAAAATTTGACGATTGGGATCATGATCTCAAATTTAAATAAATATTTCGACCCTACGACAAGTCGTTTTAATTTTCAAAATATCAAAGTGTGAAAAAATGAGGAGCACTTTTTTACCTAAGGCAAAATTTCCGCTTTGGTCGTCGGTTTTCTTAAAAATGCGCAATCCTATTTGAAAATTCGATAAATTTCGATAAACACGTGCTGGTTCGTGCTCGTTAATTTTGCCTCACGATCGGCCTAGCCGTTTCTTCAGATTTGTCAAAAAAGTGTCAAATTTTTTGTTCACGTTTTAGCCTAAATTCGTGAATCGATTTTGAAAATTCAAAAACCATTACAAAGAAACCATTTGAGAATTTGAGAATTCGATTAGTTTTTGTTTTTGTCAATGATCGGTCGAGTCGTTTCTCAGTTATTGATTAACAATTTTTTTGGCGATTTTGGATCCTGTTCTTAATGAACATACTACACGTTTATTTCTTGTTCAATAATATATAATTTTTCAACCATTTTTAAAAAATAACTAACATGTTTAGAAAATTTGTACAAAATTGTATAATCCGCGATAGTTTTTCACATTGCAATTCATTCATAAATTAATATATTTTTATAGTTATGTCGATTATTTACACATGTTTAAAAAATTAAGCATCTTGCTTTAAGGCAACGTTGCCACTTACACCGAGATTATACACTTAATAATGATTTGGAAACAAAGCTTTCAATAGCCGCTTTTTGATTTGATCTCGCTTTCAATACGACCGCCTTCGGCTGATTTTCCTACGGTCGTCTTTTAACTCAGCGGATTTTCAATACAGCCGCGAATGATTTCAGGGTACTTTTAGTTTGGCCGCCTCTTAATCCGCCTGCGGTCTTGCAATGTGGCCGCCTTTACATTCAGTGGACTTTCAATGCGATCACTTTATATTACGGCTGCTTTTCGTTATGGCCGCCTTTGAATTTGTTCTTTTTTTCGATTTGGCCGCCTCTCGGCCGCCCCAAAAGGCCCTGATTGTGGTATAATGAACATTTTTTATGGAATTATTTCTACTTGATTAGATAGAGGAGTAGTTCGTAGAGTAGTGGTGAGATCGTTGCAACCACACGGTTTTGAGTTGAAAACCTGCCCTACTGCGAATAATAACTGTTTTCATATAAATACATATTCAGGATTTGGACAAAAATTTTCTGCTAATTTTAAAGAAACATCTCTGCCGATCATCGCCTTTAACGTGCACTTATTGAGTTGAATCGAATGGCTTTTAAATATTTGAAACCGGCGCAATCGATGTTTCAGTTGAAAAGCCGATGAAAGGCTATACATCGGCTCAAAAATACACACAAATACTGTTTTTAATGCTGGTCTCAAAACATTCTAAGTGATGAAATTCTGAGGAAACTTAAAATTAGCAAGTCAGCGAAAGAAAACTTCTCCTTCGGGAACTTAAAAACTAATAACAATATATCTTGAATAGATATCTCTGAATTCCCATTATGTATTACATTGACGGGTTTTGTTCATGCAAATAAACGCGGTATAAATATATATTATTTTGTTCCGAATTGGTAAAAAAACATCTGAGTTAGACACATGGATTTCACCCATAGACCTCATATTATATTGTAGTGTAATGATTTCACCGTATTTTGATTTTGACTCTCAAAATTGATTTTATTTTAAATGTCAAATGTAATTTTACTTGTAAATTTTTATATATATATTTATATGAAAAGCTGTACCCGTTCACACTTTGCCGTGATTTAGTTTAAATTAAAAAGTTGCACAAAGATGTGTATTTGTTACATTTAGATTAAAGTTACTACTATCTGTTCAACAATTTACCTATTCAACAACTTGTCTACAAATTTACCTATAAACTTGTTAATCAATTTACCATTTTGCCGACTTACCAATTTACCTGTCAACCTATTTACCTATCAACCCGTTTCACATGTCTACCAATTTACCTGTCAACCTGTTTATCCGCCTTGTTATTTGTCTATCTACCAGTTGTCCTGTCTACCATTTTACATATCCTCCAATTTACCTGACCACCAGCTATCCAGCAAATTACCTTTTCACAAATTTACTTGTCTACCAATTCACCTGTGTATGAATTTACCTTTCAACCTATTTGCCTATCAACCTGTTTATCAATACACCATTTTACCTGTCAACCAATTTACCTGCCTTCCAATTTACCTGTCATCCCATTCTAAATGTCTACCAATTAACCTGTTTAATAATTTACCTGTTGACAATTACAATTAACCTGTTTAACAATTTGTCTACTGATTTAACTATCAACCTGTTTATCAATCTACTATTTTACCGGCCAACAAATTTACCTGTCATCCCGTTCTACATGTCTATCAATTAACCTGTCAACCTGTTTATTTGTCTACAAATTGGTCTATCTACCATTTTATATATCCTCCAATTTACCTGTTTATTAGTTTACCTTTATAAACTCTCTAATTCACCTTATTTATTTACGCATTATAAAAACGTTAAAGCTCACATTGATTCTACGTTTTAGTTAGAAAACGTTTGTATGTGAAAAAGGAAAAGGCTGTTTTTAGGGTTTTTCCGGCAATTATTCGATTTTTTTGGTTGGTCCAGGCGTTGTTGAGTTTTGCGCTTACCAACACATTTTGCGATTCATTTTTATATAAAAGAAGTATATATCTTCTTATATATAAGATATAGTTTCCATATTGTCTTACCTTTATACCCTTCCCTGGACTACGACGAGTATTTCAGGATTAAAATTGGCAAAATTTGTTCAGCCGAGTTTTTGCAATACTAGTAATAATAACTGATAATAAGCAACAAATCATTTATATACTGAACATATAATTTTTTTTACGGCATGTAAAAAATTTTGTCGTATTATTTATTAATAATATAGAATTAATAAATAAATTTATTGTAACACTACAATCTAATCTGTTATATTTTTATAAAATACACGATTGTTAAGTTAATAAATTAGATAATAAATTTTTTTATACAATTATTAAATTATTTTAATTGAACTTATAAATATTATTATTATAACGAATAATTTATGACGTAATATTAAGTAAATACGAATAATAACTGAATTTCTAATTTTTTTTTTACAAACAAAAATCAACGAGAATGTTATAGTTTTTATTATAAAATATCGAACTTTTAATATTATTACTGAATGAAGAAATGATTGCTATGTACTTAAAGTAAATACATAATTTAATGTTTTGTTTTTAATAATTAAATTTATCAAACTAATTTTACAGTTTTGAATTGGAATGGTTAGAGTGAATAACATTACAATAAATATAAGATTTATATCAGTAAATTCCTGGATCATATCATTTACTTTAGTTTATTGATAATTAATTCGACTACACGATGAGGTTGAACTTGTTGAATTATTGAATAATATTTTTAGTCGTTAAAAATGTATTTTTTTTGTCGCGTTATACTTTTTACGAGAATGATTTATATATTGTAATATCATAAAATTTTAAAGTAATCTGGTAGTTTGATGTATAAAACAATTCCACCGGAATTGATATCGTTGGTAGAATACTAACGCTGGAAATTCATTTGATCATAAATACGTAGACGTAAAAAAATAACTTTTAAAATTAGAATGTGATTCATTGAAAATTTAAAATAGTTCTATCTGGAATTGAATTTGTATTGAAGTAATTACACTTGATCAAGTTCCTTTATATTCATGTAGTTGCAAATGAATCACCTTCGGCATATTTTTATCCAATACCTATTCCGCCGCCTGAAGAGTTTGATAAAGTTCTGGAGCTCTTTGATGTAATCTCATCATAAAAGTTTCTCGTTTATCATCTTCATTATATGCCAAATTTGTTTTAGATTTATTAACTAACGAGACAACTAATGAAGGACTTTTCAAGGCATCGTGGGTAACCGCTAAATGTGGATTTGATCGATAAATTGGATAAGAATGTTGGTTCGCCAAACAGCTTTTGCTTCTTGTAAGTGATGTTCTATTTGATGATTGTATTTTATTATCTTCATTTTTATCTCTAATGAGAATGCCTGATTTCTTTTCATTTTTACCATATCTACCAAGTGTGGTTGTGACTGGAGTTGTTTCATATCTACCACTGAAAAATATTTATCCCAATTAAATATAACATAATAATAATAATAATAATAATAATAATAAATAAAACGTCTTACTTTGTTTGTTTAGAATTGTTAATATATTTATTTTCTCGTCCATATATACTGCCTCCATAAGGATCCTCTCCTAAATAATATCTCTGAGCAGGTGGGGCGGTCCATTTTTCGCTTCCTATATGAGAATCTATGACGTTGCATTTCTGATAAGTTGTTTCATCTTCAGGTCTTGGAGGAATTATCAAGGGCGGACTTGCAGACCGTCGTCTACTTTTTCTTTCCAAACTTGCTGATCGAATTTTTCCAACTAATTTTCTAATACCCTGTCCAATAGCGGAAGTGACCTTTTGTTTTGAAGCAACAGTATCGGCTGGAAAATGTACGCTACGACCGCGGGAAGGCTCAAGTTTCGTTGGCGGGGAACAAGAACCAGGCCTGTAAATTTTCTCATTATAGTTCTTAGACACAAAAATAATAAAACTGAAATGAACCGAATTGAAACTTCTTATATAATTATATTAACCTTATCTTTGTTTCTGTTGTCGGAGTTGTATTCTCTTTTCTCAAATGCGTCGAATAATCAATAGGTGGTTCGTCCTTAACGTATCCATTGATATCACCAACAAAACTTGGTGAAGGTGTAGTGGTTTGCTTCCTATGACGACTTCGTTGAGGAGGTGATGGTCTTTGGGTGTCAAACTGTTTTACTTCACGCGCCGTGTTTGTTGTTTCATACCTTGACAAGTTTTCTACTTTGTTGGCTAATCATGTAACAATATAAATATTAAAGCAAAATCTTTTCAACAATTTAATTCATACGCATAAAATTCTTAAAATGGTTTTTAGAATGGAATATTAACTAAAACATCACAACAGTCCACCTATCATCATGAACAATTCAATAATTCCACTATGCAATTCTGTTAAATATTTAGGCATGCACATTGATTCGAAATTGACATGGAGAACGCACATTGAATATAAAAAGAAACAATTCCAACTGAAAATAAAAGATTTTTACTGGCTTTTTGGGAGGAAATCTGAAATCTCTCTCGATAACAAGGTACTTCTGTACAAAACTATCATAGTGCCCATTTGGACTTATGGAATCGAACTATGGGGTTGCTCATGTAAATCTAACATAAACATCATTCAAAGGTGCCAGAATAAAATTCTGCGTATCTTTATTAATGCGCCTTGGTATATTTCGAATTTTTGCCTACATAAGGATTTGAAAATCTCAACAGTCAACGAAATGATCAAGATTAGAAGTTCATCTTTCAACAATAAATTAATCCAGCATACAAATCCTACAATTCAAGCGATTCACAGACCGATAAGAAGATTGAGCAAGAAATGGCCTTCCGATCTACCAAACACCTACCGCAATGTCTGCACGCGTCCTGACGTAGTACGCGGCATACATCATCACGTCATCGTTCATTTATGTTATTATTTTTGTATTACTGTTTTAATTTAATTTTTATTTTAAAATTTATATTCAATTTATTGCATTTTTTGTTTTTTTGTATTTTTTTTGCTCATATCAATTTTGTAAATAAGACATTGAAGTCTTGATTAACAAAAATAAATTGTAACAAAAAAAAAAAAAATAAAATAAAATTTTTACCCCTTTATGGCCCGTGCAGGCCTTTGTGGTT
>NW_020536999.1:55658985-55711961 GCF_003426905.1 Ctenocephalides felis | reverse complement strand
CGGGGAGATGCGCTACTCGGCTGAAAGTCGACACGCGGAACGTTACGGCGACCTAGCAGCCAAGTTAGGCCGTGATCACTGGGAAAGTTTGAGCGATCGGTTAAGACGTTCTAGAGGTAGACAACAAAAGCATTTGGTTTCACTTTCATTCTATCACTACTAAATCTATTTATTTAGCAGAAAACGCAGAACGGAAAGACGTGATCACAAAGCGACCTTTAGACTTTGACGCTGAAGAGCGCTCCAGAAAAGCTGAAACCAATAAATGGCTTGACCATCATTTTGGAAGCGATTCCCGTTCATCACAGTCTTCAAGAGATTCTTTAGTTTCGGGCGGTGCTGATCAGCGACATGTTGCAAAGTCTCAAGGAACTGAGGAAGGTTATTTCAATATAACCATTCGCAGTAAACGTGATGCGCCGGTTTTAGTAGCTTGCGTTCCCAAACAAAATGCTAGTCCTCACAAAGGAACAAATAAATATTTCCAGGGTGTTTCCGAATGGAGTGACAGGCGAGTTCAACCACAAAGGCCTGCACGGGCCATAAAGGGTAAGAATTTTATTTTATTTTTTTTTTTTTGTTACAATTTATTTTTGTTAATCAAGACTTCAATGTCTTATTTACAAAATTGATATGAGCAAAAAAAAAACAAAAAAAAAACAAAAAATGCAATAAATTGAATATAAAATGGAAAAAGTTAAAATAAAAATTAAATTAAAACAGTAATACAAAAATAATAACATAAATGAACGATGACGTGATGATGTATGCCGCGTACTACGTCAGGACGCGTGCAGACATTGTGCTAGGTGTTTGGTAGATCGGAAGGCCATTTCTTGCTCAATCTTCTTATCGGTCTGTGAATCGCTTGAATTGTAGGATTTGTATGCTGGATTAATTTATTGTTGAAAGATGAACTTCTAATCTTGATCATTTCGTTGACTGTTGAGATTTTCAAATCCTTATGTAGGCAAAAATTCGAAATATACCAAGGCGCATTAATAAAGATACGCAGAATTTTATTCTGGCACCTTTGAATGATGTTTATGTTAGATTTACATGAGCAACCCCATAGTTCGATTCCATAAGTCCAAATGGGCACTATGATAGTTTTGTACAGAAGTACCTTGTTATCGAGAGAGATTTCAGATTTCCTCCCAAAAAGCCAGTAAAAATCTTTTATTTTCAGTTGCATTTGTTTCTTTTTATATTCAATGTGCGTTCTCCATGTCAATTTCAAATCAATGTGCATATCTAAATATTTTACAGAATTGCATAGTGGAATTATTGAATTGTTCATGATGATAGGTGGACTGTTGTGATGTTTTAGTTAATATTCCATTCTAAAAACCATTTTAAGAATTTTATGCGTATGAATTAAATTGTTGAAAAGATTTTGCTTGAATATTTATATTGTTACATGATTAGCCAACAAAGTAGAAAACTTGTCAAGGTATGAAACAACAAACACGGCGCGTGAAGTAAAACAGTTTGACACCCAAAGACCATCACCTCCTCAACGAAGTCGTCATAGGAAGCAAACCACTACACCTTCACCAAGTTTTGTTGGTGATATCAATGGATACGTTAAGGACGAACCACCTATTGATTATTCGACGCATTTGAGAAAAGAGAATGCAACTCCGACAACAGAAACAAAGATAAGGTTAATATAATTATATAAGAAGTTTCAATTCGGTTCATTTCAGTTTTATTATTTTTGTGTCTAAGAACTATAATGAGAAAATTTACAGGCCTGGTTCTTGTTCCCCGCCAACGAAACTTGAGCCTTCCCGCGGTCGTAGCGTACATTTTCCAGCCGATACTGTTGCTTCAAAACAAAAGGTCACTTCCGCTATTGGACAGGGTATTAGAAAATTAGTTGGAAAAATTCGATCAGCAAGTTTGGAAAGAAAAAGTAGACGACGGTCTGCAAGTCCGCCCTTGATAATTCCTCCAAGACCTGAAGATGAAACAACTTATCAGAAATGCAACGTCATAGATTCTCATATAGGAAGTGAAAAATGGACCGCCCCACCTGCTCAGAGATATTATTTAGGAGAGGATCCTTATGGAGGCAGTATATATGGACGAGAAAATAAATATATTAACAATTTTAAACAAACAAAGTAAGACGTTTTTTTTTTATTATTATTATTATTATTATGTTATATTTAATTGGGATAAATATTTTTTAGTGGTAGATATGAAACAACTCCAGTCACAACGACACTTGGTAGATATGGTAAAAATGAAAAGAAATCAGGCATTCTCATTAGAGATAAAAATGAAGATAATAAAATACAATCATCAAATAGAACATCACTTACAAGAAGCAAAAGCTGTTTGGCGAACCAGCATTCTTATCCAATTTATCGATCAAATCCACATTTAGCGGTTACCCACGATGCCTTGAAAAGTCCTTCATTAGTTGTCTCGTTAGTTAATAAATCTAAAACAAATTTGGCATATAATGAAGATGATAAACGAGAAACTTTTATGATGAGATTGCATCAAAGAGCTCCAGAACTTTATCAAACTCTTCAGGCGGCGGAATAGGTATCAGATAAAAATATGCCGAAGGTGATTCATTTGCAACTACATGAATATAAAGGAACTTGATCAAGTGCAATTACTTCAATACAAATTCAATTTCAGATAGAACTATTTTAAATTTTCAATGAATCACATTCTAATTTTAAAAGTTATTTTTTACGTCTACGTATTTATGATCAAATGAATTTCCAGCATTAGTATTTTACCAACGATATCAATTCCGGTGGAATTGTTTTATACATCAAACTACCAGATTACTTTAAAATTTTATGATGTTACAATATATAAATCATTCTCGTAAAAAGTATAACGCGACAAAAAAAAATACATTTTTAAGGACTAAAAATATTATTCAATAATTCAACAAGTTCAACCTCATCGTGTAGTCGAATTAATTATCAATAAACTAAAGTAAATGATATAATCCAGGAATTTGCTGATATAAACCTTATATTTATTGTAATGTTATTCACTCTAACCATTCCAATTCAAAACTGTAAAATTAGGTTGATAAATTTAATTATTAAACAAAACATTAAATTATGTATTTACTTTAAGTACATAGCAATCATTTCTTCATTCAGTAATAATATTAAAAGTTCGATATTTTATATTAAAAACTATAACATTCTCGTTGATTTTTGTTTGTAAAAACAAAATTAGAAATTCAGTTATTAATCGTATTTACTTAAAATTACGTCATAAATTATTCGTTATAATAATAATATTTATAAGTTCAATTAAAATAATTTAATAATTGTATAAAAAATTTTATTATCTAATTTATTAACTTAACAATCGTGTATTTTATAAAAATATAACAGATTAGATTGTAGTGTTACAATAAATTTATTTATTAATTCTATATTATTAATAAATAATACGACAAAATTTTTTACATGCCGTAAAAAAATTTATATGTTTAGTATATAAATGATTTGTTGCTTATTATTAGTTATTATTACTAGTATTGCAAAAACTCGGCTGAACAAATTTTGCCAATTTTAATCCTGAAATACTCGTCGTAGTCCAGGAAGGGTATAAAGGTAAGACAATATGGAAACTATATCTTATATTATATATAAGAAGATATAACTTCTTTTATATAAAAATGAATCGCAAAATGTGTTGGTAAGCGCATAACTCAACAACGCCTGGACCAATTTGGCCAATTCTTTTTGTAAAATGTTCGTTGAAGTCCAAAGATGGTTCTTACGGCGAAAAAAATCGAATAATTGCCGGAAAAACCCTAAAAACAGCCCTTTCCTTTTTCACATACAAACGTTTTCTAACTAAAACGTAGAATCAATGTGAGCTTTAACGTTTTTATAATGCGTAAATAAATAAGGTGAATTAGAGAGTTTATAAAGGTAAACTAGTGGACAGGTAAATTGGAGGATATATAAAATGGTAGATAGACCAATTTGTAGACAAATAAACAGGTTGACAGGTTAATTGATAGACATGTAGAACGGGATGACAGGTAAATTTGTTGGCCGGTAAAATAGTAGATTGATAAACAGGTTGATAGTTAAATCAGTAGACAAATTGTTAAACAGGTTAATTGTTCAACAGGTAAATTACTAAACAGGTTAATTGGTAGACGTTTAGAACGGGATGACAGGTAAATTGGATGGCAGGTAAATTGGTTGACAGGTAAAATGGTGTATTGATAAACAGGTTGATAGGCAAATAGGTTGAAAGGTAAATTCATAGACAGGTGAATTGGTAGACAAGTAAATTTGTGAAAAGGTAATTTGCTGGATAGCTGGTGGTCAGGTAAATTGGAGGATATGTAAAATGGTAGACAGGACAACTGGTAGATAGACAAATAACAAGACGGATAAACAGGTTGACAGGTAAATTGGTAGACATGTGAAACGGGTTGATAGGTAAATAGGTTGACAGGTAAATTGGTAAGTCGGCAAAATGGTGAATTGATTACCAAGTTTATAGGTAAATTTGTAGACAAGTTGTTGAATAGGTAAATTGTTGAACAGATAGTAGTAACTTTAAACTAAATGTAACAAATACACATCTTTGTGCAACTTTTTAATTTAAACTAAATCACGGCAAAGTGTGAACGGGTACAGCTTTTCATATAAATATATATATCAAAATTCACAAGTAAAATTACATTTGACATTTAAAATAAAGTCAATTTTGAGAGTCAAAATCAAAATACGGTGAAATCATAAATATTACACTACAATATAATATGAGGTCTATGGGTAAAATCCATGTGTCTAATTCAGATGTTTTTTTACCAATTCGGAAAAAAATAATATATATTTACACCGCGTTTATTTGCATGAACAAAACCCGTCAATATAATACATAATGGGAATTCAGAGATATCTATTCAAGATATATTATTAGTTTTTAAGTTCCCGAAGGAGAAGTTTTCTTTCGCTGACTTGCTAATTTTAAGTTTTCTCAGAATTTCATCACTTTGAATCGTTTGAGACCAGCATTAAAAACAGTATTTGTGTGTATTTTTGAGCCGATGTATAGCCTTTCATCGGCTTTTCAACTGAAACATCGATTGCGCCGGTTTCAAATATTTAAAAGCCATTCGATTCATCTCAATAAGTGCACGTTAAAGGCGATGCTCGGCAGAGATAATTCTTTAAAATTATCAGATTTTTTTTGTCCAAATCCTGAATATGTATTTATATGAAAACAGTTATTATTCGCAGTAGGGCAGGATTTCAAAATTAGAAATTCAGTTATTAACTCAAAACCGTGTGGTTGCAATGATCTCACCACTACTCTACGAACTACTCCTCTCTCTAATCAAGTAGAAATAATTCCATAAAAAATGTTCATTATATCACAATAAATCATTTTCTAGAAAAAAAATGATATTACAACTTGCCTTGTGTTTGGGATAGTTGTAACATCTACCGGAGCAAGTAGTAATGACAATACCTTTAATTATCTATTTTTCCTGACACATTTCTTCTGATACAATCTACTCAATCTACTTTGTTTGTGTGTAATATTTACCACAAACCAGAAAACACCACTCTGCTGATTTAGTTTCTGAATTCGAATATAATTTTTTTTTAGTTCTATCTACTTAGGTTTTATTTTTGTTGATTCACCTTTGAGTTTCCTCTTCGCCTTTCATTTACATTTTTCTTTACTTTTATCATATTTTTTTTGTCTTTTCTTCATGTTCTATTTGAAAAATTTATTTTCCAGGAATATGCATCAATACTGTAGATTTTCTTTCGTGAATGCTAATTATAGTAGTTTTTCTTGGTACTAATCTTAAATCTTTGCCTACCAAAGCCAATGTGGTCTAATCTTCGATGGCAAAAAGGGCTTTTTGTAGAATGAAGAAACTCGGTTGCTGAATTAATTTATAAATTTCCTAGTGCAGAAAAAAAAATCTAAATCAAAATTTGGGGCATATTGTAACTCCAAGTGTGATTTTTTACATTAGGATAACTATTTAAACAATTTAGCAATCACAATAATTGTTACATATTATCAAAAATAAAAATAATTAATAATAGTCGATAATAATAACGCAAACCAAAATTTTATGATAGTGCAATTATACTACGTGTTTATGTATTGCATCGGCCTGCGGGGCAGTAGCTATGATAATATTATGTAGAATGGTTTACCGGTTCGAACGAGACTAAAAAATATTTTAATATCGTTCAAGATCCTATTGAAAAACGCTTGTTTCTACTTACCCCTCCTGCAGTAATTCTCGAGCACCTGTAATAATTCCAAACTTTTCCTTTTTTTTACTAATCTACCCTCCGTAGGCCTATTAGTGGACGTCCATTAATCACGTGATCTTTAAAGGGAGCAGGGGGGGTTGGCAAAAAATCACGAAATATCACGTAGGGGAGGGGGGTCTAGTGTATTTATTTTTCAAATACTACCACCTATCGCCAAGGGAAAGCGGGGGTCCAAAAATCTTAGAAATTGCTAACGTTATTAATGGACTTCTAATAATATTTTATATTGTTCGTAACACTTTACAGCAAGAATTTGAATTCATATATATGTATATATATATATATATATATATATATATATATATATATATATATATATACAGGGCCGGTTCTACTTTGCATGCAATGCATGCGAAAAATGCGGGCGCAAGCCTTAGGGGGTTCGGATATAAAATTTATAATATATATATATTTTTTTTTCAATATAAAATCAAGAATACTTAATAGATTATAATAGTCTATGTAACTAGTTGAAACGGAACTTGTTAAAATAATAGATACAAATTAAATGGCTTATTTATTCCGAGAAATTGAATTGTAACTTTTGTTTTTATAGCAAAGGCTTTGCATCTGATAAACTTTGAATTTTGAAGCCGTGGAAATGAAGAAAATATGAAAAATGGAAGCAAAATTTACATTGGAACAAAAATCTTTGAGCTTTTGTATATATAGTGGTGTTTCATACTCCAAATTTGATTATTTACTATGCGAAAATAATACAGATACAAATATAATTAGTTTTTTTTGTTTCGGTATAGTTCAAGAAATATGTATTCTTTGCATTTTTTACTAATCTTTGGACAATACCTTTAAAATACGTTAAAAACTTAACTTCAAAACAACAATCTGATACTCTGAATTTAATGGGAAAGTAAAGATGAATACAGTTTGGCACTTACGATATCAATCAGGAGAAGTTTACGATGCAATTTTGGATATTGTAAGTAATGAAAAAATAATTTAAATTAAAAATTTTAAAATCCAACATGAAATACCGAGTGTTATGTTTAAAAATGAAAGGCTAGTTTTTTTTGTCCTCTAATCATGATTTGCTCAATAGAAAATATGGCATACTAAATAAGTAAAATGTTTCAAAACCCAAATATTAATATTAAACTTACGATAGAAATAAGTGAAAATTTAAAAATTTGATTATTATCAACCCGCAAATTAATTTTATACGGTTTTAGATTAATTTTTTATGTACTAAATCCGAAATGATTAATTAAATTAAATACAAAAAATTACGTTAATATTTATATTGTTTTAACAATAAACTATTAAAACAGTTATCTATATTAGGGGGGGGGCGCTAGAAAAAAATTGCAAGCGGGCGCTGAGGACCCCAGGACCGGCCCTGTATATATATATATATATATATATATATATATTATACATATATGTATAATATTTAATTGAATTTATTACGTTTTTCATTTAATTTGTATGTAATATATGCTTATTTAAACATAGAAGTAAAATGTAATATACTTTTCCATTTTGTAAAATAACCCATATTTTTTATTCGATGCCAGAGGAATTTACTCTGCGATTGACAATATATTCACAAAACTGTTTGAATGGAACGCCACAGTTAACTGGTTAAAGAAGGTTACCGTGCTTTTATCTCTGGAAGTTTTACTCATGTTACCTGTTTTAGCTGCAGGTAACAAAACTCATATTAAAATCTTCTGCATGTATTACAGGCCATTGATAATAATTATTTTTGTATATATTTGTACATTTATGTATTTAACATACATAACCTAATAAGGCAACATTTTCTTAATTTACAAAGAATCCACGCAGTACTGTTGACAATATAATTAATCATAACAAACTTTTTTCCATTTGTTATAGTTAAATTTCGACGTTGGTGTTTTACTATACATAAATATTTTTTCACGTTTATTTTTAGCTTTTCTGTTCATAGTTTTTAACTCTCTGAAAAAGAAGAAGCATATGTTATCGCCAGAAAATCCAATTTTTTAATTTTATAATACATTATGCGGATTATACATTTTTATTTATCAATTAATGATTGACACACAGGTAACAAAATAATAGACAATAAACTTATAACTTATAATTTTTTATCTGTTTTAGTTGTATATTTTAACATTTTTAATTGCTATATTAATTACATATCCGGTGTACATATTCCGGTGTATAATGAGTACTTATTCATTACATCAATTTGTTACATCAAATGAACAAGATTGTACAAATAAAGGACTTCATATTTATTAACTTATAGTAACGGGCGAAAATCGAAAATGAAAATTTTTGCGCATCTTCACGTTTTGAAGGTTTCTGAACATTTTGGCAGATGTGCTGATTAGTTTTTGGCAAAGGCAGGTCCAGCCGTTACAGAGATACGGAGCAAAGACTGCAGAAAATATAAATCGAGTTTTTGAGAGAACGGAGTATCCGATATGAATGATCTAAATAATATTCAATTTGTAATGAGAGAAGAGGTGATTAGTTTTTGGCAGAGACAGGTCCAGCCATTTCGGAGATACAGAGCTAAATGTATATGATTTGAATGATTCAAATAACTTTCTGCTCATTTTGATAAAAATAATTGCTTTTGAAAAAAAAATTGTTTCATTTTTTAATATATTTATAATTTTCATTTTCATTTCAGTTTCATTTATTAATATATTTTTAATAATAATAATATATTTTTTTTTAATTTTTTGTTTTTGTATATCGAAATTAATTTAAATTTTAATGTTAATTTTGGCTGAATTTCTAAAGCTCAGTTGCATACTTCAAATAAATAATTTTAACTCTGTAATTCAGTTTATATAATATTAATTCTTTTAAATAAATGTTAGACAATTGTAACATTATTTATAATAATCTATTTGAAAACATCTAATACTCCTCGATTTCGTTATGCTGCGGGAAGTTCCAGCAATTTGCCTTAAGGCACGATACCATATACCACTAGTTTTTTAACTTCCCGTAGTGTAAGTTATTGTAATGGGCCGAAAATCGGAATTGAAAATTTTTACATTTCTCGACGTTTTGAAGGTTTCTGAACGTTTTGGCATACCTCAGAAAAAATGGATGTGTGTGTGTATGTTTGTGTGTGTGTGTGTGTGTATGTATGTATGGATACAAATTTCCAGTCACGTTTTAGGGCGCACGGATCAACCGATTTGAATGGTTCAAAAAACATTCGATTCCTATTGATAGGGAAAAGAGCTGATTAGTTTTTGGCAAGGGCAGGTCCAGCCGTTTCGGAGATACGGAGCAAAGAGTGCAGAAAATAGAAATCGAATTTTTGAGAGAACGGAGTATCCGATTTGAATAATCTAAAAAACATTTAATTAGTAATGATTGGGAGAAGTGTTTATTAGTTTTTGGCAAAGGCAGGCCCAGCCATGTTGAAGATACGGAGCTAAATATGTAAAAAATGGCAGTTTTTGAGAGAACTAAGCGTCCGATTTAAATGATTCAAAGAACTTTCTGCTTGTCTTAACAAAATAATTGATTTTAGAAAAAAAAAATTTGTTCAATTTTTTTTTTTTTTTTTTAGTTTTTTGAAAATAATTCAGATTTCATTTTTAATTCTGACTATAATTCTAATATACTTTAAACAAATAATTTCAACTTTGCAATTCAGTTTATATAATTCTTATAAATATTAGACAATGTTACAATATTTATAATAATCTATTTGAAAATATTTAATATTCCTCGAACATTTCGTTACGGTACGGGAAGTTCCAGCAATTTGCCTTAAAGGCACGATGCCATAATTGCCTCAAGACAGAATTCCACTTACAGCTAGTTTATTATCAATTGTTATTTTTGTTACTAATCAATTTAGCATCGATATTTTACAGAAAATCATTAGAAAACGTACTATTTTTTACTTGAAATCTACATTAATATTGAATACAATCAGATTTAGAAAGGTTAATTTAAGTAAAAGGGTAGTTTGGCGTATGTTAGAAGGCGAGAATAAATGCAATACATTATTTAAATAGCATACGAAAGCACACCACGTTCGAAATAATTAAAAAGGTGAATATCAATTTAAAAATCCCGCGTGTTTTGTTTTACCTGACAGTATTCATTCTTCCTGTAAGGGTAGCCAACATAAGGAAGTCATTACTAAATGCCATAAAAGTGAAAAAGCAATCTCACCACCAGTCAGAACGTAGGACTGTGTAGTACAGATTACATTTCCAAGTAAATTCAGCCATTTTGCACTATTGTTATAAAATTTAGCGCCATCGAAAACTAGATATTTGGAAAATTCAACTACTTTGGGAACTACAACTGTAAAAACAAATTTCAACTTACCTGACCTACAAAAGTATTAGTCCGCCTAAAGTTTTTGCATCATTTGAAATATGTCAGGAATAGCGGTTACAAGACTTGGCGAAGAAAGAAAAGCATGGCGAAAAGATCACCCATTTGTAAGTACACTTTCATTATATACACCGTTTATGAATTATATGTTTGTATATTTCGAACGCATCGAATGGTTGTCATTATTTCATAAAACATAACCTGGAAATTTCTATAGGGCTTCGTCGCCAGGCCGATGAAAAATGCCGATGGTACATTAAATCTCATGACATGGGATTGCGCTATTCCAGGCAAGAAAGCGGTAAGTTTGCTAAAATTGAGGTTTATGTAATTCTTATATTAGAGCCATTCCCTACGAATGAGCATTCTTGAATTATGTATGTAACAATATATGTCTGTAAGTGACATTCTATCTCACATGAGAATAAACTAGTAATAAAAGTAATTTTATATATTCAATATTTCAAATGTTTATACTTTATAATAATCTGTATATTCCATTATACAGATAGTTTTAAAATTCACCGATCGCTTTACAGATTCATAAATCGGAGTACCCAGATTTTAACTAAGTTGTGTCAAGTTTTTATAAATAAATAAATATTACTTTACTGTCAAATATTTCATATTTATTTTATTATACATTTAAAAGATTTTGTAATTTTCAGACATCTTGGGAAGGAGGTTTATACAAGCTAAAAATGATTTTCAAGGATGACTATCCAACAACACCTCCAAAATGTAAGTTTGATCCACCATTATTTCATCCAAATGTATACCCGTCCGGAATGTGTTTGTCCTTGCTGGATGAGGACAAAGATCCCGCAATTACTATTAAACAAATTTTATTGGGGATTCAGGATTTGTTAAATGAGCCTAATGTAAAAGATCCCGCTCAAGCAGAAGCATATACTATATACTGGTAAGGATATTAATAAACAGAGTAATATGTTGAGTATTCTATAAATTCATTTAAGGCATAATCTAGATTTTATTAGGATTGAAATAACACTTAATAATTACAATTTTATTCAACACTATTGCTAATACACAGTTCATTCTTTATATCGAAGCCAATGATACTTTAAAATCTATCTTTAAACATGTTCTTAAGTAGCAGTAATTTGAGAATCTCAACCTATATATAAATACTTATTTAACCTGAATAAAATAGCTTTGACTTGTTTTTTCAGCCAAAATCGAATGGAATATGATAAAAGGGTAAAAGCACAAGCAAGAGCAATGGCCGCCATAGATTAATTAATTGTAAATAGATACCAATTTCCATAAGTAATAATATACAGGTTATTCTAAGACTTCTTTGTCAAAGTTTTGTTTTAGATTTTTTAAATATATTTTTGAATAAACTTTTACTTTTTATTACAGATTCAGGAAATACAGAAACTGGTACGTTTTAAAAATATACATATTTCTTTTGACACTGCATAATGATAAAAATTAGTTTTAAATTGTATAAGTAAGTTTTACTATAGGTATTATAATTCTTGTAAGTTAATCTAAATATACATTTCTTAAAAAAGACTTTCTTTAACATATAAATTTGCAAAAGAACATGCAAGTTTAGAATCATTATGACCTTTACAACTAATAGTACTTTTTTCTATTTTTTCATTTATTTAGAAGCGGAGTGAATAATTACAGCAATCCAAAATTAAACAAATATTACTCAATATATAATGAAAATTGTGTTCATTCTTTGAATTCGCAGCACTTTCTAATCAAGTAAAATAGCAGAGCATCATAAAAAATTTGAGCAATTCTATTAAGACACTATTAGTTAACTAATAGCATTATTAATGCCCTTCACTAATTTATTTTTGCACAACCTAACATTGCTTTAAATTTTCAATTAGTTTAGTCAACTGACTAATTTGCAAGCATGTATTGCAAATTTTTATTTACATAAAAGTAAAAGCAAGGGTTTATTAATTTATTGTTGCTGTGTACAATATAATAAAAATCAATACAATTTGTTTTGTATCAATAAGTATATAAAACCCAAATTTGTACTAATGGGAAGGCAACCACATTGGCATGCCTATTTTTAAAAATATCAAATTTTTTCTAGCAATACATTAAAGTACATGTGAAGTAGGATTTGGTAAAATCTGCTGTTTACATGGCATTTGATATAAAATTAATTTAAATATAAACACATATGCCTTATAATTCAATAAATTAAAATAATTGAATCTCTAAGAATCTCCACTTTCTGCTAAACTTTTTTGTATAACAGTTTTGACTCTATTAAACACTTCATCTACAGAATTCATAGCATCAATTCTATGCACTAAGTTCATTTTTTCATAATGATTAATAATGGGCATTGTTTGATTCATATGAGTTTCAAATCTTTTTTTCAAACTTTCAAGGTTGTCATCGGTTCGGCCAGAGCCAGCACTTCCTCTCGCTAAACATCTTTGGGTACAAGTTTCTTCAGAACACTCGAAAAACAAAACAAACAATAATTTTACTTTATCAGCCATTGTGGCATTCCACCCTAGAACAAAAACAAAATCACTTAATTCAAGTTTATTAGGTTAATATAATAGTGTATCAGATTTTTACAATTCATTTTCAATTTGTAAATGTAAATTATTTTCAAATTACCCCTAGTGAAAGATAGGCAAATGGGTTGTTTATTTAAGAGCATTGTTCAACTAACCTTCTAAGTTATCATAATTTCGTGGAAATCCATCTATGAGAAACTTTGACTTTCCCGATTTAATCATAGCTTCTTCTAGTAAACTGCATGTTACTGCAACCGGTACAATTTTTCCAGTAACAATACAATCATCAATAATGGCCCTGTGAGGCGTATGTTCATCAGATCTAGCTTGACGTAAAAGCTCGCCGGCCGAAAGATGTTCAAAACCGAATTCATTGGCAATTCTTTGGCATTGAGTACCCTTTCCTAAGAAAAAAGTGAACGATTCAAAAACGCATAATAGTGATATATTTCATTAATATTCTACCTGATCCAGGTCCTCCCAGAACGAAAATGACTTGGGGCAACATTTTCCTAACCCTTTCTAATATACGTTGTGTCATTTACTGTATGAAAGAAGATAAGCACACGAGCGATAAGCTAATTTAATTGCACCGTGGAATTACAATTTGGTGATACTGCAAAAACAAGTAACATGATCACACGGTTATAAAAACAATTCAAAATGGCACACAAAACCAACCATGCAGTCAAATAATCAATTCATTGCTCAATAATTAATTGATGAATATAAACAAATGGGGGAAAATGTTATATTTTATTACTTGATGATAATATACAATTATTCTCGTCGAAAATCATATGTAAATCTTTGCTCATATACATTCATCGCCTGTGACAGAGCACTCTGGCGAATCTCGTTGAAATGATGAAAATATTTTTTTATACTAAACATTTTATTACATATTTCATTATGTTGTTATTATTATATTGTCTAGGTGTTATACCAAATATATAGAAAAATAAAGAAATTTAAATTTTAAAGTATATAAAATAATATTAAATATAAATTTGAAGTACCGAGAAGGCTAAACATTTTGTATGCTAAATATGTTGTTTGCCTTAATTTTACATCAGAATATGTAAATGATTTGAGAAATGCATAATTTCCTTTCTAAACCAAATTGATCACATTTAAAGCTAAAGGCTCTTTTGGGACCTTCTCAGGCGTCGTCCATGTCTCTGTCTATGTCTATGTAGTCTCTATGGTCTATTCAAAAATTTAATCATATCATATACACATGTTCTATCTATCTACAAATAGTGATTGTATCTTTGGCGAACGAAATGTCTGTAATAATTTACAAAGTTTGTAAACAAGTTTTTAATAAAAGTTTTATTTGTTTTCTAAGTGTTTTGAATGCTTTTTTATAGCATTAATTTTTTTTTACTTTTAATGTACTAGTGTAAGTGTATATAATTCATTGCAGGTATCTAAATATAAGAAAAATGCGATTAAGACAGTTAAGAGGGTAAGTTAAACGCCATTCTAACGTTCTTTTGCATTCTTAAAGTCTGTTGTTTTGGAATAAGAAAAAATTAACGAACTCAATTTTTATTTTAAAACTAATGTATTTATTACAAAGATTATAGAAGTACTACATATATTTTTTGAGCGTAGTAGTCCTCTTCAACTCAATTTACATTTTAAAACTAATTTAAATATTACTAACATTATATAAACAATACAAGTTATAGTACATTTACATGTCATAAGTGTAGTATGTTAAGGGAAACAATTTGTAGATGGAAGTATTTAATTTTATCTTTATTCAAATATAGCGCTTTAAACCAATTTAAACAAACAGTACTCTCAATTCGAACAAACCAAAAGCAAATAAGTGATTTCCACTGTAATCTGCAGCTGATTCTTTTTCGATTTTTGGAAACCAAATATTTGCTAGATTCTTCTAAATTATTTTATCTACATTCTTTTTTTTCCTTATTATAATTTTTTTTCCTTAGTCCTAGTGAATAGATTATATAATCACATAGTGTGTTCAGTTATAATCATATTTTTGTCTATCTTGATTAATACTGAATGTCATATATTTCTTTTTCCATCAGTTTGGCTCCATCAGCATGGATTTCAAATTCAGACAGCATTGTCTCGGCCGAGGGATCTGCAATGGTAATTGATCTTTATATTAATGAAGTCGTTTTCAATCTGATTATATGTAATATATTATATCTTCTTAGACCAGTAACGAGGAGATAAGTTGTCAATTGCCACAACCTGTTGTATTCAATATCCCTAAAGTTCGACAAGTACAGACTAATTCAAAAAAAATAAATCCGGATGTTGCTCAAACTGAACAAAATAACAATAAAAAGATAATAATATTATCAGATATTACTTTATGTCCAGCACAATGCACTCGAAGAAAAAGCGAACCGCAACGCACACCAGAAATAAATGAAGGAGATAATTATACAAATAAAAAATTGATATTTACTAACCATGTTTCAAGTACTCCTATCAACAGTGGCATGAAAATACCATTTAACATTTCCCTTGATTCTCCAATAGTAAAGTCTGACTCTAGCACCGAGACAAAACTGCCACAGAAAATAAATAAATTGAAAACAAAAAAAGGTAAAAGTAATAAAATTACCCTTTCAAAACAGTTATTTTTGCAAAAAATACATTCTGAAGAGAAAAATGTGAATAATGAATCTAAAATATTACCAGTAAAACATATTGAAATTCCTGCTTTAACACATCAACAAGTAGCTGAGAAATCTACTTCAAAAATTTCACGAAATTCAGAGCACAGACTAGAAGATAAAGTAGAATCTGAACAAATTAATGGTCATAATGTTAATGATACATCCCTTTGGGATAGTCATAGAATGACAATCAGCAAAATACATCAAACAAGGGCAAGCATCATGCCGCCTTTGATAACAATAAATGTTGGCAATAAACAAAAGGATGGTTTGAAAAATTTACATAATAAATTTAAATCAAATTTGGTTGAAAATAATGATATAAATGATAATGGTAATGGTCCTTGTATAGACACGGCAACTCCAACTGAAAAAATCTGCACAGTATCTATAGCTCGATTTAATAATAATCATTTGGCAAATACCTCAAATGATGTTATTTTATCAAAGGATAAAGAAGAACCACTGCTTCCTCCAAATTTATCAGTTCATTCTGAGAATGTCAACCAAAATCTTCATGGAGAATCTAAAACTAAAGTAAGCGGAAAAATAAATCAATCAAATGTTAGTAACATATTAAAACATGTTGATGATAATCAAAATCAAAGAGATGAGTTATCTACTCAGAATCCGATTTTAAAAAATACATCAAATTCTAGCAATATTGCTTTAGATAAAAGTCAAAAGAGTTTTATACAGTTACAAAATAGTCAGGAACGTCTTAAAATGATCATTGATCAATGTGGTAGAAATAAAAATGGTGTATTAAGTCCAGAAGAGAATGAAGAATTATTTAGTAAGCCAAAGACAAGCCAGGTGAAAAAGACAAGAAAAACATCATCAAATTCAAAGAATATTGATAAAGATGAAGTTATACGTCATAATTCAGTACTGATTGCAGAACATAGTAGAAAAACAAGAAAACATCAAAAGAACGTCTCAGATTCCTATATAAATTCTTCTAATATGACATTAAATCAAACAAGTGCAACAAGGCGGAAATTATATAACCCTGATGTGCAGATAATTGTTGATAATTGTAATCATACAACAACTGAGCAAAATGAAGACCAATTGAGCAATCATTCACAATTGAACAAAAGCAATGTCAAACACATCGGTGTATCAAAAATTATGGCAGATGATGTTAATAATTTTCATCCAGCAACCTCTGGTCAAAATAAGAATTGTAATAATGAAAAAAGTGTCCAAATAAACAAAACGAAGCATAATAACAAAGATATTAGCACATCCAAAATCATGGAACCTTGCAATACTAATAATCTTACTTCTTTAACTTCTGAGCAAAATGAGAATTGTGAATATTTGCAATTGAATAATCATAAGGGAAAGGATATTGGCACATCAAATATTTTGGTGCATTGTGATGTTGACAATGTTAATCTTGCTTCTTCTGATCAAAATGATAATTGCAATTATTTACAATTGAATAAAACTAAGCATAAGGAAAAAGATATTGGAACATCAAAAATTGACATATATACTATGCCAAGCACCTCTGCTAATGTAATTGAAAATAGACTTTCTAATCCTAATGATTCTTTCAAAAATAAAAAGTCTAAATCACGTTGGAAAAAAAATGTTTTGAATAATAAAACTAATATTGTACCAGAATTGCAATCAGACTCCGTTTCAACACAACGCAGATCGGCTCGTACTAAAGTTAAAACTGTGCCATATTGGCTGTCTGATTGTCGAATTCAATATAAATATGTTGAGAACGGTTTAAGAGAAATTGAAACAATTCCTGAAGAAAATATAAAAAAATATTCCCTTATGAGAGAACCTAATAAGACGAAACAAAAATCAAGTAAAACTGAAACCAATAAAAAATCTACAGTATCTAGAAAAGGTAATTCTAAAAAATCCAAACAAAAAGCTACAAGTCAAAGTGACAAAACAAATAATACAAATGCTGTAGCAGAAAAGTCTCAAGAACCACATTCAAATAAACAAAATCAATTAAATAATAAAAAAAGGGCGAATATAAATAGAATTATAAATAGATTATCGAATTACTCTTCTGAAATACATGTAGAAAATAATACAAAAATCACAGCTGAACAAAGTTCAGCAAATAAGGATCTTAGCCAAAAGACACAGGAGAGCCGATACAATTCGAAATCTAATGATAAAATTGCCACTGAAGTGAATGCTTCGCTGAATGAAAATGCTCCAGGCAACTTAGAAGAAGTAGACTTAGAAGTTATCAGTGAAGTACCCAGGAATCCCACAGATGCTACAGCCAGTAATACAGAAAATCTAAGAAAAAGTCTTGATGAATTTGAAAAATCAGACTCTGATGAAAAAATGAAAAGTTCAAAACGCAATGATGCAACAAAAGAATCTTTTGAAATACCTGTTGTACCTGAAATTCATGTCACAGAAGATATGATTTTGTTTGAAACAGAGGGAACTTCTGTGCCAGATTATGTTGACACGGAAAGACAAGAAAATGTAGTGTCACAAGCATCAAATGATTTAGCACAAGTTGCATCTCAAATTGTTGCGGAATTACCCAGTAATTTAAAGAAAATCTCAAAATCTGCTCGCATGACCAGAAGCCACAAAAGGAGAATCAATGGAAATGAAGAAATACAGTGTAATTCAAGGAGAAAAAAGTTGAAACAAAATATAGACAATATTGCTACTGAGATATGTTTACCTCCAGGCGTTCCAGTCACAGGTAACTTGGATCCCCCTGGAGCAAATGAAGGTGATCCCATAACGCATTCGGATTCAAAAATTTATGACGTATCAGGTAATAATAATTATACAATGGAACCATTTATATCTTAATGTTGTATAAAAGTTATTTGAATAGCAATATAATTATAATCGCATTTTTAATAATGTCAAACTATTTATTTTTTATATAATTTAAAATTTAAAACCTTGTTTGTTGTAAATATTTTTATAATTTGTTGAAAATTTTATACAGTAGTCTTGACCATACTGGCAGTCTTGAAAAGTTATAACTTTTTGAAACAGAAAATCTCCATCGGCGTTTACATAATATAGTACTATGTGTAAAACTGTTGCAGGTATTTTACTGCTTGTTTTACATAAATAGTTTGATGCAGCTGTCTCCAGCCATTCTTCAGTATATTCATTTGTAATACTAATGAATGGTAGTCTGTGTGAAGGCTGGTCTATGGTATGAGAGCACCACAAATCAATGATTCCCTTTCCCTTCTTTGTTTATTATTTCTATTACCATTTTCTTACCATTAATCACTTTTTAATTCACATCCACATTCACAATTCTTCTGCTTTATACTTACTGGTCCGGTGCTTTGGCTTTCAGTTTCCTGTATCTTCTGTATTTTCTGTTTTTTATGTTAGTCATCAATCATCTTTATTCTTTTTCTTCCCAGACTATTACATTTCTATTTTACCTTCAAGGACGTCATGTATAGAAGGGGTCCTACTCAGATTTCTTTCCTTTTAATGATCATGCTCAGTAAGCTCTCTCTTTGCCTTTGCTTCTCAGCACTTCTTTATTTATTATCTTATGTGTTTCCTTTGTCTTTTATTCCATATTTCAAAACCTTTCAGATAGCTTTGTCGGACTTAGGGTTCATGTCTCTGATATGTAAAGAGTTATTCTCCAAATTTTATACTTAAGTCCTAATATTTTTATATATTTTCTGTATTTCAGTTATCTTCATTACATTACTTCATTGGTGTACTCATAATAATTTTTTTTTTTTAGACATTTAATATTTAATCCGTTTTTTTCAAAAATGCTATATAAACTCTTTGTCAAACTGATTGTTTTATGGTCAAGATTATTATTCATATTTATTGTTATTAGTATAATTTAACAAAAAATTATTAACTAAGGTTCTAAAATCTGAAGATTTAAATTTTAAATAATGTATATAAATAATTTAAAAAAAAGAACACGATTTCACATACATTCTATTTTCATTGATTATTTCTGTATATAATAGCTTCATTTAATTTATTATGCCAAAATATATATTATGGAAATTATGTTTCCAAGAATACATGGATATTTTCTTCAATTCTTCCGTTTGTGAAGAAACTTTTTATATATTTTCTTTTCTGCCAATTAATAATCAAATTACTATTTTCAGGTTGTTTCTCTAAAGATCTGGCTGACGAGCCTTTAACAGAACATATATCTAGAGCAATGTTTGCACTTCCAAATGGAACGAGGTGCTCACGTATTTTAATAGCGCCAAGAGGAGACAAAGCTATGGGGTCTGCGAACAAACATGATTTGGTAATATATTAAATTAAATTACTTAAATTATACATTGCTAGGAAATTGGTTATGTATTAAATTTAACTAGTTGTGTATGGCATCGTGCCTCAAAGCAAATTGCTGGAATTACCCGTAACGAAATATATTCAAGAAGTATTAAATGTTTTAATATATATTATTATAAACACTGTAACATTGTCTAATATTTATAAGAGTTATTTAAACTGAATTACAAAGTTAAAATTATTTATTTAAAGTATATAAGTGAGCTTTAGAACTTTACCCAGAATTAAAATTAAAATCTGAATTATTTTCGATATACAAACAAAATTTGAGGAAAAAAATTTTTGAAATAATTTTTTTTCAAAAGCAATTATTTTGCCAAAATAAGCAGAAAGATTTTTTGAATCATTCAAATCAGATGCTTAGTTCTCTCAAAAACGGATATTTTTTGCACATTTAGCTCGGTATCTCCGAAACGGCTGGACCTCCCTTTGCCAAAATCTAATCACCACTTCTCCCCGTCATTATGAATTGATTGTTTGAATCGTCTAATTTTAATTTTAACAAACGTCAAAAAAACTACTCCTTAATCTTTGGGGAATTTTAAAAATTGTACTACTTATCGTAAGGCCGTAATATTTCAGTAAGTTCTCTAAGATCATGATATATATCGCCAAAAAAAGTTTCATAAAAATTAGCATAAATTATTTTTTCAACAGTTAATTACAAGAAAACGGCTCGGTAGATTTTTATCTAAACTAATCAGTATCATTTCTAACTGTTTTTAATTTTTTAAAATCGATTCGGTAGTATACTTTAAGTGTGAAAGAAAAGACTTTTTTTTGTTTAACACTTTTTTTCAAATAACAAAGAAACGGCTCGGCCGATCGTCGCATAAAACTGAGAAACGATAATCCTCAACGAGATACGATCAAATGGCTTTTAAATTTTTCAAATCGGTTCAGGCGTTTTTTTAATATGAGCTATAAGATCTACCGTCAAAAAAATAATTATAAAAATCGTCGAAAAATTTTTTTTAACACCCTATTACAAGAAAATCAGCACGATTCCCAACCAATATCTTTCGAACAGTTTTTGAATTTTTAAAATCGATTCAGAATTGCGGACTAAAACGTGGACGAAATTTTTTTCACTTTTCTGCGATTTACAGAGAAACGGCTTGGCTGATCGTAGCGCAAAACTGACAAACGATAGCCCTCATCGAAATACATCGAATGGCTTTTAAATTTTTGAAATCGGTCCAGCCGTTTTTGAGAAAACGTCGATTTACGGCAAAAAATCTGTTCACATACACATACACACACATACATACTTTTTCCAAATTTGATCTCATTCGATTCAGAATGGCTTGAAACGTCGAAAACAAATAAAATTAGCGAATCGGATTTTTTGATGAAAACATAAACTTCTCCTTCGGGAAGTTAAAAACTAAATATAAATAACAACACGAAAATTCTTGAAGAACATAAAATTCTAAGTCAGTTCAGTCTTTTTGTGACAAAAGCATCTAATATTTTTCTTTTGCGTTGTTCTCTTAAAAGTTCTTCATAAACGGATAGAGCACCTCTAACACCACTCCATATTTTTGAGCTGCTGTCAAAATTCGGATCATCTTCAATGAATTGATCCGTTATTTCAGTTATGGTAGACAAACTCATTTTCACAAACGCCATCGAAAGTTCCTTTTGCTCTTCCTCTGAATCACTGCCGTCATCATTAGAAAGACTGCGCTGCTTCTTGAATTATTTCTTCGACGTCTTCCACATTTTTTTTCTTCAAAACCTGGGTTGAAATAAAAGAGCGCTAAACGATACAGCGTTAAGCGGTATTACATTACTTCAGTTCTACATTAAGAAATAGCAATATGAATAAATAATGAATGTTAATAGTAATATGACAAATATAAAAAAATCCACGATTAATAAATGTTTAACATATAAAGAAAAGAAACAGTAAACCATACAAATAATTCAAAACAATAGATAGAAACTGAGCAACATTTTTTATATGATAGTTAAAAAACTCATCATATTTCATTAAAAAAACGAATAAAGATACTTATAAAAGCACAATTATGAAAGTCATTTCGCTTTAGTATTTTTTTATTTGATTAATGTTTTAAAATAAAAATATATATGAGTAAATTTTCTAAGCAGATACATCGAATAAAAAAAGCAAAGATTTATAAATTTTTCTTTAATATTCCAAATGATTCAACATAAAATTTTATGTTAACATCATTATCACCATAGAAAAACTTATTCATATTTCAAAATTAATTACTCTAATGTATGTTTTTATGTTTTTTTAATATCATTATTCTTGTATCAATAATATATATCCTTGTCTTTACAGCTATTTTATGTCGTAAGGGGTCAAGTGAAAGTAACATTAGAAAAAGATATAAAACTTCGTCAAGATGGAGATATCTTTTTCATTCCATGTGGTAAGTCACATTTTTTTCTTACATTATATAAAGTCTTTATTTTTATATATGGTTCAATTTACTTATTACTTGAGAGGCTGCATATACATAAAAATGATATCACTTGAACCACGCACCATGAAGTAGTTTTTGTACATGTAAACATTAGAAACAACACATATTCATAATTGAGTTCATGCACATGCATATATATATATATATATATATATATATATATATATATATATATAATTAGAGATGGCTTATCATATCCGAAGCCGGATCGACTCGGATTTGACTCCGCTTCAGGGAGGAGTTATATCCGCTTAACAACTCCACGACTCCGAAAACTTTGAAACCGAAATACTCGACACAAATGCGTTCTATAGTGCGTTGTTTATGCATCTAAGGATTTGTCAAATACAATTTAATTTTTTGAAATAAAAATTTATGAATAAAATAAAATTAAAAAATATTATAATAATTTTTCTAAAAAATTTACAAATAAATGACGAGTTGTAAAATTTTTCGGTCGACCACATGATCGACTCAATGACTCGTAATTTTAACAGTGTTGACCAAAGTAAAAACGCAAAATTTGAGTTATTTTCTTTTGATGAAAAAATAATTGATTTTTGGATTAATTTTATATAAAAACTAGCAAACCCGACAAACTCCGTTTCGCCACCAGATGATTTTGTGAGAAAGATGAAGAAATTTTTTGTTTGTTTTATATTTGAAAAGAAAAAAAATGATTTTATTACACAACAGTAATGAATTTATTTAAATTACAAAAATGAAGTGTTTTTTAGTTGAACTTCTCTAAGTAAATGAAAGTGAATCCGCAAATTATCCGTTTCATTGAAGTGCTCTTTGGTAAACCACATTTTTTGTTTTTTGATCTGACGTTAACACAAGCAACGTATAACTGCCCATGTGAAAAACAATGATTTTCTAAATAATCTATTTAGAAAATAACGCAAGGCGAACTGGCAATTGCAATCGTTTGAAGTCAAACGGAAGACCAGTCGGAATCATTGGTATGTCACCAAATCGCCAGCAATTTTTGATTGAATGGTGAAATTCAGTGCGTGTACGTCATTATTCTTTGCGGCAAGAATTGCTCGTTGACTCGCATAATTCTGATAATTCTCACTAATGTTAAAACCTTGCGGAGCCCGAGACCTTTCCAACGAATGCAAAATTGTCGAAATCGGTTTGTGCGTTCTGGAATTATTTCGTCAGAAAGGAAAACCCGACTTATTTATATATATATATATATATATATATATATATATATATATATATATAGAAGATAATGTAATAAACTTCGTAATAAAAGCAAAACATCTATCATAAAATATTTTCACCAAATAATAATACTTCTGATTTCTAATTTTTTCTTCTGCTACTTCCATTCGAGAATTAATATTATATCGGGTAGTTCGATTAGCATATTATTACTTTTACACCATTATATAATTGTGTAAAAGTAAAAATTTAATACTATATATTTTTTTCTGCTTAAATACTATTGACGTCACTGATATATTTTGCACTCTAAAGTGTTGTTATTTCAGGCTATGGAAAAACCAGATTATATGTATTTTGTTTCGTGTATTTTTCGGTATGTATATTCCTGAATGCCTTCATTCACGGCCAAAGATTGTCGTAGTTAGAAATATGACCCCTTACTATTCAATAAATTATACATTGGAGCTATTCACACTTGAACACAATTGCATTGTTCTGTATCTTTGAAGTAATATTTTTGTATTTTCTGGAAAAAAACGTACCTAAAAGGTCATAAAACTGCCTCTGAGACGAGAAAGCGACAGCTTCCTTCCCAAAGCAAAACGCAGTAACATGTTTATAGTACATAGTATATATATATATACTAGCTGACCCGGCAAAAGTTGTTTTGCTAAATAAGGTATATTCTAAACCATTTCTAGAGAATCAAAAATATTAATACTTTAAGTGCATAAGGATGTGTTGTTTGAATGCTGTATAAAATTAGGTATTATAAAAACAATAAGCCCCATTAGTTTGTCTATATTTTGTCAATACAATCAAACTGCAAGTTTTATATACTTTTTAGAAAACATCGTATAATCCAATCCGAGTCTTTTTTGGTCTTTCGGCTTATTAATTACGTTTCAAGTTTTTCAGATTCTTTTTGGATTCTGGATTTTGTGTATAATTGTAAATAATACTACTGAGCTTATACAAAATTTTCAAATTTTTGCAAGGAGAGATAAAAAATGAATTAAGTATTTCTTCTTTCGATGGGTCAAATCAGGACCCGAAACGTATGTTCTTAAAATAAAAACATTTTTCATTAAAACTGTTTTTTAATTACTGGATGGATGCCCAAGAAACAATTTCATTATATTATTTCACCATCTGAAGAAAAACCTCTCGCTTTATATAGATATATATATATATATATATATATATATATATATATATTATATATATGCGTGTGTGTGTGTGTGTGCATGTATTATCAATTCATGGCACTGTTAAATTTTAATTTCGTTCTTCTGAAATTATTGGATTTATTTGTTCTAATTTTTTCGTTCATATTCTAGCACAAAATCCTGAATGGATTTTAATAATTCGAAAACTGTTTGAAAAATGTGAGTTGGAAGTGCTTGTTAGTTTTTCGTAAAGATCTACATTGCTGTTTTTTGACGATTTTGATGAAACTTTGTATGGCAATAGATTTTATAGTCTGAAATAACACACTAAATATTATCGGCCTACAATAAGCGATTCTAATCAAAATATAAGCAGAGCAGGTGTATGTTGTTCTGAGCATCTGTGTTTCGTTGGTAGCTACTGATGGCAGTTGACGCATACACTTAAATAAAATACATTTTTATTATATTTTGAACACGCATAAACAAATTATTTTAATTTATACAATTACAGATATTATAAGTATACTTAATAAACATGTATTAAAGACATCAATTGGAAATGTTGTTGAATAAACATGTTGAAAGATATCAATTAGAAATCGCATTAATTATTTTCTAGTGAAAGCGAAATCTTTATTTTCGAAATAATTATCTTATTGATTAACTTCCCGTAGGGTAAGGTATAGTAATCGCAAAAAATCGAAAATGAAAATTTTTATATATCTCTACATTTCAAAGGTTTTTGAACATTTTGGCATATCTTAGAAAAAATGGATATTTGTGTGTGTGTGCAGATACAAATTTTCGTCGACGATTTCGGGAACATCGATCAACCGATTTGAATAATTCAAAAAATATTCGATTCGTATTAATAAGGAGACGTGCTGATTAGTTTTGGCGAAGGCAGGTCTAGTCGTTTCGAATATACGGGGCAAAAAGTGCCAAAAACGATATCTCAGTTTTTAAGAGAACGGAGCGTCCGATTTTAATAATTCAAAAAACATTTTACTTGTATTGACAACATGAAGAACTGATTAAATTTTTGGGAAGGCAGGTCCAGCTGCCTTCGATTGGATTAAATTTTTGGGAAGGCAAGTTAAAAAAATGCCATTTGGCGGTCAAAAACGTTTATTGGACATATGTACATCAAATTATCAGATATTTTATAGAGATTTTAACAATAAGTATAAATTTTGTTTGCATTCCTATGGGTTCCGTACCAATGTTTATCCGTTACGCGCTTTGACATTTCGTCTCTATGCAGTTAAAGCAGTACGATTGATTTGAAAAAAAGTTCAGAATTTCCAAGATATGTCAAAATAAAGAAAACATTTTTTTACAATAATTTTTTTTTTTCAAAAAAATATAATCTTTTATTAAATTTATAGTTTTTCAAAAATCTAATTTCTTTTTCAAAAATGTTAATCGTTTTAAAAAAAATTATAATTTTTGGTACGGGAAGTTCCAGCAATTTGCCTTAAGGCACGATGCCATGCGCCCCACTAGTTAAAATTAAAATTAGACCATTTACTTGGTATAACGATAGAGTATTTGGTCTTAATGAACGTACTGAACAATGAAAGTCCTACAACAAACTGGCTCAATTATAAAAATTATTGATTTTTGAAAATTTGCTTTTCAAAAATACTCCGGATTGACCTGTTCGATTTTCAATAATGTGTAATAAATCCACTTCGAATACTTTTAACCAGTGGCGTACCTAGAACTTTTGCCGCCCGGGGCGATCTCCAGATTTTGCCGCCCTTTCAATTATAAGTAATGCAAGGCATCGTGCCTTAAGACAAATTGCTGGAACTTTCCGTACCGAAACATAAAATTTTTAAAAAAGATTTAAAAATTTTTGAAATCTGAAAAAAATATATATTTGAGAATTTTGAAAAAAAATTTTTGAAAAATTTGTTTTTTTATATTTTGAAATATTTTGAAAACTTGTAACTTTTTTTCAAATCAATCGCGCTGGAGACGAAATATCGAAGCGCGTAAGCGTCGCGTTGCAGTCTAGAATCTCTGTAACCGCTAGACCTATCATCCCAAAAACAGTTCTTTGTTTAGTTAATACAAATAAATGTTTTTTGAATTACTTAAATCGGACGCTTCGTTCTCTCAAAAACTAAACTACAATTTTTGGCTTTTTTGCCCCGTATCTTTGAAACGGCTGGACCTGCCTTTGCCAAAAAGTAATTAGCACGTCTTATCAGTACGAATCGAATGTTTTGTTCAAATCGGTTGAGGCGTGTTTCTACAATCATCGACAAAAGTTTGTATCTAAACACACACATCCATTTTTTCAAAGGTATGCCAAAATTCAGAAACTTCTAAAACGTAAAGATATATATAAATTTTCACTTTAAATTTTTTTGCGATTACTATATATAACTTACCCTACGGAAATTTATATAACTTAATAAATTATTAAGTTATTTAATCAATGTTAATTAATACACAAGTAATTTTTTTTACACATATTTATATGCGCTCGTTAACATATTTATATAATGCCCTAAGGCAGACCGCCTTCCGTCAGCCCTGATTTTCAAAAAAAAATTGATGATTTAAAAAAATATCGTTATACCCCTTCAAAGTAATCATATAAACTTTTCAAAAGAAATGACATTTATAAGCTGATATAAAAAAAAATTAGGAAAAATCGCCGAACAAAATCGTGAAGATGCTTATACAAATTCAACGAATTTTAATGAATACAATAAAATAAAATTATCATCCTGTGCTTAAATTAGAATTCAAAATGTACACTAATATACATTTATATACACCGAGGAATAAAATTCGAAATCATATAGTTAATATTAATTTATATAAATTAAATATTGACAATAATAACAATCATAATAATCATTTATAATTCAAGAAAGAAAACTAGCGGTGTATGGCATTGTAACTTAAGGCAAATTGCTGGAACTTCATGTACCGTAATGATATATTTGAGGAAATTAAATGTTTTCAAATAGATAATTATAAATACTGTAACTTATATATGTTTACAGAAAAGTAAATAAACGAAACTCAATCAATCAAATTTAAAATGAAGGACGATGTCTAATATTTATAAGAAATATATAAATTGAATTACAAAGTTATAATTATTTATTTCAAGTATATAAGTGAGCATTTGAACTTTAGGCAGAATTCAAATTAAAATCCACGTAGAATGTTTTTTGAATCATTCAAATCGGATGCTTAGTTCTCTCAAAAACAGATATTTTTTGCACATTTTGCTCGGTATCTCCGGAACGATTAGATCTGCCTTTGCCAAAACCTAATCATCACTTCTCCTCATCATTACAAATTGATTTTTTTGGATCATTCAAATCGGATATTCCATTCTCTCAAAAACTCGATTTCTATTATATTTCCCAAAAAACTAATCAGCACATCTCCCTATGATTAGGAATCGAATGTTTTTTGAACCATTCAATTCGGTTGATCCGCGCGCCCGAAAATGTGAACGCAAAAAATGCGGACACACAAAACATACACACTTCCATTTTTTCTGAGGTATGCCAGTAAAATGTTCAGAAACCTTCAAAACGTGAAGAAATGCAAAAATTTTCATTTTCGATTTTCGGCGCATTACTATAACATACATAGTTAATAAATATAAAATGAATAAGTTGCTTTTTACAACTATGTATAAGTAAACTAAAAAATGCCGCCCCAAAATAATTAAATAATTACAGTAACAAATACAGTATAAAATCTGTAAATAATTGATCAATTTCAATCTAAATCTGAATATTGTACACAAATATACCTAATTTATAATTATTACTTAAAAGTAATAAGTGTAACAGAATAGTTTGAATTAACATTATGTATAAGGTAATTTTATAAGATATAATAATATATTAATTAATTTTTCTTCTTGGACGAAATCTCAGGTACAGTTAGATGAGCTAAGATACCATAAGATACTTCTTTCGAATAAAAGTAGCTTAAGTTGCGTCCAATTACATGAGCTATTTGCCAAAAAAAGTTTCGTCAAAATCAGTGCAATGTCTGTACAGACAGACAAAAATGTTCAAAGATGTTAATTTGATATTTGTACCCTATTTCTAAAAAAAAGTCTATTTGAATATAACAAACATATACGCCAATTTTATTCATATGTATAGATTTATTTATATATTACATATTTATCTATTTATATAATTATCTTCTAGGTGCAAATTATCGCATTCAAAATGAAACAGACGAAACCGTAGAGCTTTTTAATCACGCCACAAGGCCATAGTGTAGGTATATTTTAGTATTGAATGAATCGTGTGAATTTTATTGAAAACGATGTTTTAATTTATATAATGCTGGATGTGTATTGTATATACTTAATTGACAAAATTAAAGGCCAGCAATCGTCATCAAATGGTACTAAGAAAACAAATTAAATTATATTAAATTGTATATAAAATTGCATATATATGATTTATATCATACTATTTAAGAGAATATAAGTTTTAATTATTTTTTATGCGATTTACCATATTTTTAAGATCAAATTTGTACCATAATTTTGCCAGTTAATGCTAAAGTACAAAGTTATTATATTCTATATTGTATAAATAATTGTTGCTTATTCATCAGCATTTTATATAAAACATAGCATGTTTGCATAATTTTAGTGAATTTTGATTATTTATAATACAATTATAAATACTTTATAATATAATTACATACTTTGACAGTGTAATACTATGTATAAGAGTTTTAATGTTATTGATATAAATAATATAGAGAAAAATTACCAACAAGTTTCATTGCTTTGAAGTAACACACGATAATTTCATTTAGTCAATTATGTATACCATTTTGTTTTCAGTCAAGAATTGAGTGAAGCTTAAGATTTGGATTATTTTGCTTTATCAGAAATGAATGATTAGTTTAATTGGAATTTGAGTTGAACCGAATCATTGATATATGGTAATGCATGGAAATGCCACATTCTTAGTACAACTGAATCGATGGTGTTGTTCAAAAGCAGGCAGACTGTTTCGGGAATTCAAAGTTGTGCCCTAGTTGCAGGAAATGGGTGGTTTAATTTTTTTTATTGAAATATTATCTAATTTTGAATTAATCTTTATATACATATAATGATTTCTGCTGAACCTACTTATTAGAACTGTATGCTATATACATTTTTTCAAATTCTTTCAAATAATATTGCATGTTTTTTTGATTAAAACAAATCAATGATTTCAACATATTTAAATGTTAAATCGTGCAATTTTTTCTGATAAAATTTTAATTTGTTCGTTAAAGTTTTATTTACTAATTTTTGTTTAATAATAGTTTATTTTCTTCATTATGCGAACAAAAAGTCAACAACAAAACTATGAGAATGATGACTTAAAAAAATTAATACGTAATAAAGAATATTTTATAATAAACTTTAAATAAATTATCATGATATGCATTGAATCATATTATTTATTTGTCATATATGAATTCTTAGGAAGAATGAATTAAAATTATCAAAACATTACGAGATCATATTGTATATAAATTATTGATAATTGTGAATATAAATTAATATATATTATATCATATTAAATATATCAATTGCTTATAAAAGTTAAATGTTACATTAGTTATTTAAAGTGTAGCAGTTAAACTTTTTCTGCAATTGGGCGATAAATATTTAATTTTCTTAACACATTCTGGAGCAACGTGATTAAAATTTCCATTATCTGTGTCCTATTTTTTTATAATCAATGGGCTGATTTACATATATATTACACACGCACATATATTTATATATATATATAACAAGAGGTTTTTCTTCAGATGGTGAAATAATATGATAAAATTGTTCTTGGGCATCCATCCAGTAATTAAAAACAGTTTTATTGAAATAAAATGTTTTTATTCAGAAAACATACGTTTCGGGTCTTGTTTTGAACCATCTTCAGTGCTACAATTAAATATTTCAGGGCTACAATTTAAAACAATATAAAAAATACAATTACAGAAAAATATAAATAAAAACATGTAAAAAAGGATAGATTTAATCAATTTAATAAATTTGTTTTATAACTAATATATATTGTGAAAGTATATAAAAATGAAAAACCACATAGACATAAACAAATGTAAAGAACTCACCATACAAATAAATTGAAAAAAAAACACAAAAATAACACGAAAATTTAACGAAAAAATTATGAAACACAAATTGATAAACGTCGAGTTATGATAAATTTAAAATAATTGTAAAATTAAAATAAAAACAAAACTAAATAATATATTTCATTAAAAAGCTTATTCAAAACGAAACATGTTTTCAGCTTAGAGTTTGAGTAACAAAAATATATATACGTACATATATATATATATATATATATATACCATATACATACCATATATATATCTACCATTCATATATATATATATATATATATATATATAACTATATATATCTATGTATGTCTATATATATATATGTGTGTGTGTGTGTGTGTGTGTATTTTACATTCAAAAATGTAATCGTTATCCATGAGCAAATGTACAACTCGATGTATTCATTATTATTATATTTTAAAAAATGGTTATAATATTCTTCCTAGTGTGTGCGACTTTGTGCTTTAAGGAAAATTGGTGAAACTTTCCGATTTGTGAACACATATATAAATAAAATAAACTTTTTTGCTGAAAACTCGAAAAAAATTAAAAAATAATTAAATTTATGTAAGAATTTGAATTTTATTAATATTTTTAAGGGAAAGTATTAAGAAAATATTTAAATTTTTAGCGATTTGAATTTTAAATTTTTTAATAAATCTAAAGAGATTTATTAATTTTGTAAAAAAAAATAGGGGTTTGTAAACCTTTTTCTAAATCATAAATTAGATTTTAAAATGGATTTGTGATTGTGTTGCAAAAATTGTATTTCATTTTTCAAAACGGCTATATTTGTATTTTTTATGCAAATTAGTATAAAAATGACCATGATTTTCAATAAAATTTGAGAAAAATAATCACTCAATAATTCGAATTAGTAGTTTTATACTTGTAATACATGTTGTATTCACTTTTAATTTCAATTAGAATGTTTTAGAAATTTTTACATGCTGAAAGTTGAAAGATCACTTAATATCTTTTATTCATTCAAAAACGATTTGATTAAATAAATTACTTGAATTTATTTGGTTTATTCAGAGAGTGATGTCATTGTTAAGTAAATTAAATAAGTAAACATTAAATTTTGAAGAAACTGCAATTCAAATTTGGTTTATTCAATGAGTGAATGTTGTTCGGAAATAAATTAAATTAGTAAATACTAAATTTCGAAGAAACTTAATTTGTTCCTGTAGCAAAACGTAGTGGGAATGCGTATGTTTTCATTTCAAAATTGTTTTATGGTAAGTTACACTATATTTTTGAGTTGTAAAGCATCTTCTATTATATATGTTTTTGTATATACATTATATTTATATATATATATATATATATATATATATATATATATATATATATATATTTTATATATATATATATATATATATATATATATATATATATAAATATAATGTATATACAAAAACATATATAATAGAAGTGCTTTTTATATATAATATATATATACACATATATAATAGTAATAATAATAATACAAATCCAAGACTCTACCATCTATAATTGTTTTCATGTTATTTAAGAATTGTGCTTAGTGGTCGGTTGCAAAATCATAATTGAATTTTAACATAATATTATGACATTACATTTTACTGCCAATTTGGTCATCAAAAACAAGATTTAAATTACTACATTTTAGATTTTTCTGAGAGGTAAGACTATATTAATATAAGACTAAGACTTAAGTATTAAATAATTAAGTTGAAGGTATTTCAAATTATAAAATTGCTATATTACTTATTTAGACTTTATGATTTTAAAGAAAAGTGCGCAAGATACACATTATTCTCATCATATTCGAGAAAATAAAACTATACAAAAAGTTTCAACATTTTACGCTAATACATACTCTTCTTTAATATATGATCAGACTCACCTGCAGTTGCCTGCAGTTTGTATTTGATTGGCCACAAATTCAATCATTTGACCGTAAATCCTGCAAAATACAAATTAATTATTACATCCATTTCAAACACTGTATGCAATATTACATTAACGTAAATAAAGTTTAAATTTCGTAAGTAAATGTTTGTTCAAGTGTTGCCAACTCAAACAACTACCAACCATATCTAGTGTTTGACGTTTAAATTTTCTATAGGTTATGACGTGTAATACTTTCACATATGACAGGAGCCATTGGCAGATCGGTAATCAATGTCGGTACGGGAGAGAAAAATAATTCGAACAATGTGGCAATGAACGAGGATCATTCAAAAATTAATAATCGTTATCTGCTTCTCATGAATAATTATAGAAAAGAAATATTTCTGTCTTTGCTGATAATTGTTAGAGTAGCTTTTTCAGCAATAGAAAGATCGTGAGTGGCAGACTTTCTTACATTGGAATATTATTATATTCATCTTCTACTTAGCGCTATTAATATTGAAAATTGTTGAAAGAATTCCAGTTATTTCTCCAGCACCATACTCAGGGCCATTGTTCTCCATAAATTCAAATGTACAAGACTGGTATGGGGGTCAATTGGAAGGAGCGTTTTATAGTATTGGACATTATGAATATTCGTTTTTCATGTACTATGCTCCATGGGATGCTAGAAGTCAATATGCTGCAAAGGTAGTTAATGAAGTGGCTGATATTTTTAAAGATCGGGTATATATTTTTTGTACAATGGATATAAATTATTTTGGGGAATTCGATTAACATTACAAAATTTGTCATACAGATAAACTTTTTGGCCATAAATTGTTGGGCACCAGGTGGTGAATGTAGAGATAAGCATACAACAAAGGTGTGTCATTTATTAACAACAATATTAAGACATATTTAATAGATGAAATTGTTTTTTACAAGGTGCAGTCTTGGCCAATTTTTTTATTAGTTAATTGTTATGGTGGTAGTATACAATACAGAGGTCCAATAAGCAAATCGCATATGACCAGATTTTTAAACACTGCAATTAACCCTCTGCACAGGATTACTAAGCCAGATGATATTGTTGATTTATTAGCACGTTATGATGTAAATAATATCAATATTTTAAATGTTTATTTATTATATATATGTTAAATTTAATTTTCTTTAAGGCTGTTATTGTTGGGTATGTTGACTTTAAATATTTTCCAACAAGTTATGATATTTTATATAAGACTGCATTGAAATGGATAGATCATGAACCTTATAATGAAATCGGATTTGCAGTGGTTACAGGTCATTCTCGAGATAGTTTTGGTGTAAATAGTCTTCCCTCATATAGAATTTATTTGTGGAACGAAACATTGGTAATTATTTCTTTCAATTAAAATATTTTTTACTTCAATTAAATATAGCATCTTATTTTTCTTAGATCTATGAATCTGATAAAGTGCCTAATACAAATAATCTTTTCACATGGATATCATCAAATCTTCATCAAGTATCAATGTGGATAAATTTTCCTGGCGTTAAGTCAAGTACTCTTAGTCCATATTTAATGGAAGGATCTGCATTATTGTTATTTACTCCAAGAAATGCATTTAGAGAGTTTAATGATGCTTATGACATGGTAAGTGCCATTTATACTTCATGGTGTTTAAGTCTAGAGGCATAAAAATCTTAGACAGACTTTAGCTGACTATTGACATCCATATTCGATTATTGTCTATTTGAGTGCTTGAGTAAATATATAATAATTAAATTTATTTATTTATATATATATATATATATATATATATATATATATATGTTACTTTTTAGCTGAAGCATATTGGTCTGGAATATTATAATTGTAATAATGACCCTTGGGTTGCTCAGTTATCAAAATATATTCAATTAACGAGAGCAAGTAAGATTAAAAAAAGAAATTAGAATATATATTAATATTAAACTCAGCTTATAGGCATTGATTTTTTTTCTATAGAGAATCAAGAGAGGTACTATGAAAAAGTAAAATTCTGTGAAGAATTGCTTGCAAAATCAAATAATCAGATGCGAAAAAATGTAGTAGAAAACATAGAAGTTTCCATCACTGTTAGCAAATGGTTCAATACATCTAAAGATCCAAATAACAATGTATGTTCAGTATTGGATAAACATTGTTTTATTGAAAAATACGAAAATGAGAAACATGGCGAGCATATTTATGATAGATGCAATAAAAATGATGCTGAGAAAAAAATTATCAATAATTTTAGGTAATTTCCGTGTACCATGGGATAAGTTGCTATTGACTTATGGTTGAATCGGGTTGATTATGTATGTGTGCTTGCAAATATAAAGAATAAAATATTAATACAAATTTTCACTCTAGCAAGGTAGATGATTATTATAGTGCGGAAAACTTGCACAAAATTAAAGAAACAAATGAGTGTCTGCTGTTACTGGAAGCTGATTTGCAGAGTAAACCCGTTTTCTTTGAGACAAATTATAATAAAGGTTAATATTAATTTACTACAAGATAAAGTAATAACTAGCTGTAAGTGGAATTCTGTCTTAAGGCAATTAGGGCATCGTGCCTTAAGGCAAAATGCTGGAACTTCCCGTACCAAAAATTATTATTTTTTTAAAAACGATTAACATTTTTGAAAAAATTTTACTTCGAAAAAAAATAGATTTTTGAGAAACTATAAAATTGACAAAAAATTACTTTTTTTTTGAAAAAAAAAAATTTTTTATTTAAATAAAAAAAATTTTTTTAAAACATATTTTGAAAATTTTGAACTTTTTTTCAAAGCAATCGCACTGCTTGAACTGCATAGAGACGAAATGTCAAAGCTCGCAAGTGCCGCGCCGCCGTCTAACGCATAAGCATTGGTACGGAACCCATAGAAATGTAAAAAAAAATTATACTTATTGTTAAAATCTCTATAAAATATCTGATAATTTGATGTGCATATGTCTAATGATCATTTTTAACCGCCCAATGGCATTTTTTTTTACTTTTTTCATTAGATGTCCGAAACCGCTAGACCTGGCTTTATGAAAATTTGATTCATTCTACATCTTGTCAATACAAATAAAATGTTTTTTGAATTATTCAAATCGGACGTTCCGTTCTCTTAAAAACGGAGGTACCGTTTTTGGCACTTTTTGCCCCGTATCTTTGGAACGGCTAGACCTGCCTTCGCCAAAAACTAATCAGCACGTCTCCTTATCAATACGAATCGAATGTTTTTTGAATTATTCAAATCGGTTGATCCGTGTTCCCGAAATCGTCGACGAAAATTTGTATCCGCACATACATACACACACGTACATACATACATACATACATACATACATACATACACACACACACACACACACACATACATCAATTTTTTCTAAGGTATGCCAAAATGTTCAGAAACCTCTGAAACGTAAAGATATATAAAAATTTTCATTTTCGATTTTTTTGCGATTACTATAACTTGCCCTTCGGGAAGTTAAAAAATGGTGTTTGTCATCGACACATAATAAACTCATCTTCATTTTCAGATGCTCCAAATATATCTGGGCTTGCTTGTCAGAACAATAGAAGTTTATCCTTGCTGGCATTGGATTCAGAAATGTACCATTATATTGCTGAGAAAATTGGAGTACAACTCCTGGACTTGGAGAATAAAACTGTTGTTCTTATAATTGATAATGAGGTATGATCATGAAAAACAAAAGAAATTATCATATTTAAAATATTTAGAAACATTTTTCTATTTTTTTAAATTTCATTTTCAATTTATTGATAAATGTAAATATATATATATATATATATATTTAGTGATGTGCTGACTCGAAAAATTCCCGATTTGAATGATTCGAATCAGAAAAAAACCTGATCCAAATCATGATTCGAATCAAGTATATATATATGGACAAAAAAAAATCATGGATGTATTTAGTTAGTAAAATGTGATCCAAATTTATAATCAAAATTGTTAGTTTAACTAATATAACCGACAAGGTAGAAATTAACATAAACATAAATTGTGAAAAATCAAAAAGTATATTCTGAAAATTATTAAAAATGATTTAATTTTGAATTAATTTAAGAATAATAGATTACCAAACAATTGTGCATCACTAAAGCATTTAAAATAATATTTGGAATCATGGATTGATTGTTTATTTTGCTATATAATCAGTAGAGGATCGCATCTGAACTGAGAGCTGAAAGTTAATTTCATTTATGAATTTGCCATTACTATAATCAGAAGTTAAATATAATTTACTGGCTTCCTGATATTTAGTAATTGTTTCAAAAGAGAATTATATTGAAAGATTCCCGAAACTCGTTTCATAATTTTGAGTGGTTTATTCTGATAACATTTAAAATCTAAAACACTTAATTATTATCAAAATTAGGATTGATATTTTACAAACAAAATCGCTCTCAGCGCTCCGTAAAATAAATAAACACGCAAGAACGACGACGCATTGTATCTGTTTCGAACTCATGTCGCTTGGAGTCATATCGCTCAAACAGCTTGAAGTCGGATTGATTCGGTTTGAGTCATATGAAGTAGATTAAAGTCTTATAGCTGAAACCGAATCATTCCGACTTCAAGTCGGATGATATTGTTAGTCAATGAATGCGGTTAAATTCATATAAAGCCGATTGGAGTCGGGTGATACATTTAAGCGTATTGATGTCGGGTGGCTCGCATGATTTAATTCATGATTTATTTTTTATATTTATTATTATTTTTTTTTATATTCTATATTTATGAAAATTTGTGTTCATACATATTTTATCGCAGTAAATATTTCGCGGCTTGATACAAGTTGATTCGAATCAAGTAAAATCTGATTAACATTGGTATTTTAGTTGCCATTTACATGGTCCTTCATTGTACTTCAAGTTATTTAAATTCTTAGTTTAGCATATTAATATCTATTGCAGTTATACTATAATTATTAACCACAACAATATATGTGCTTTATTTAATTTGTAACTGTATTTCAGTGTTTACTTTTTTGTAGACATATTGTTCTACAAAAATTATTTTGTATTGATTTTTTATTGTAAGTAATAAGGACTTGATAAGGCATTATACTAACAAGGTTATGATCTTTACAGATGGAATATCAAAGCATCTTAAAAGAAAAGGTCACCCCATCAAGTGTTAAGAAATTTATTTGGGAACATAGTAATAAAGTTGAGAATCGATCATTCCGAGACAATTCAAAGACTAGTCAGTATACTCATAAATATAGTACTGAGAAAAATGTATACCAAAGTATGAAGCAATATGATAGAAATTTGGGAATAGTATCTGTTGCTGAACTGAGCTCCGATACATTCATTCCCCAAGTGATGAATCAGAATAAGGTAAGTTTATCTCTTAAACCATAATATTTGAAATATGATATAAGTAAAATAAATAGTTTTGAAACTTTTCTGTCAAGTTCAAATTTAATTAATTTAATTAAAACAGTTTAAGCTACAGTACCCTGGCATACAAGTAATTCTTTCTGTAACCACGCTCGTGTGTCGAATCGCTCGTATCTCGATGCCATTTTTCGCATATAAATATATTGAAATGCCATTATCTCGTTCCACCACTATGGTTTTGTTAATTTATTTGAATATTGCAAATAAATTTACTATTTAATATTGTTTTGATGATATTTAAGGCATATTTCATTGAACAACTCTCATGCACGAACTGTTGCTTTTTTTGGTATGATATACACAAACTTATAAAGTTCAAGAAGCTGCTTATGAATTATTGTAAGGGCCTTCACTGGGGCCCCTATCAACTCCTTAAATCCATTAAACACAGTACATTTCTATGATGTATTATGCTCTTTGCCTTTCTCGTATTTTTCAATAGATTTATGCTTAATTCAAGAGACAAGTACATTTTTTTAGATCTAAGAATATAATAGTATTTTGTATTTTGTTAATGCATTAAAATCAATACAAAATTGAATTCAACATATATAACTATACAATCACTATTAACATATAATCAACATTTCAGATGTTAAAATAATTCACCATATATTTGCGTGGTTATATCATTACTACATAATTAATACTAATATATATTGGAATTAACTATAAAATAAATTTTAAATTATAAAATAATTGACTATAATATTAGCTTCAATATTATGTTATTATATTATTATTATACTAAATAACACAATAATCTTTACATGGAAATAGAAAATCATTGCTATCCATGAATGGTAAACAATTCAATGATTATGATGATGTCAAATTGTATTTCATTAATTTTTTTTTTTTTGCTAATAAAAACTAAAAGTTTTATGAAAGTGGAATGATGATTCTAACAAAAATCCACATTTACTTAGCTGTCACCGGATATTTCTGGCAAAGTTAACCATATTTATTCCATATTAACTGACGAAATTATTCATATTTTCATTTTGACATTAATATTTTTCTAAACAACTCTTACTCGCTCAAAGCTCGTATCTCGAGTTTTGCTCATCATTCGAAGCTAACTAATCACTTCTTTGTTGGCTCGTATCTCAAAACGCCCATATGTCAGGTCACTCGTATGTCAGGGTACTCCTGTATATCAATAAATTTAATTTAATAAATAATATTGAGGACTTTTTGATTCACTCCCATATATCACTTCGTTTTCACTTAATTCAACAATTTTGAACATATTTTTAGACAGTAGTGGTGTTATACTACAGCCCATTTTGTGGATTTTGCCAGTATGCATGGCATATTTTTTTATATGTAAGTCATTTACTGAAATCGATTACTAAGATATCGTTTGTGAGAATTGATATGGATTACAATGATGTACCATGGCAACTCACCATGGATGATTTACCGACGATCACAATATTTCCGGAAAGGTATAGAAATGATAAATACATTTAAAATTTATCTGTTTATATATATATATATTTATAAAAATATAATCGCATATATAAAAATAAGATTCTCAGTAACATAATTATATTTTATTTATTTGCTTATAGGTCTAATTAATATATTAATTTATTATAATTTTTTTAGTAAATCAGAAAGTTTGACATTTCCCCATTCTTTGGATATAACTGCTTCAAATGTTTTAAGCTTTATATTGTCTAATCTAAACAATGTTGTAAGACTGGAGGTTATGATAAAAGTTTGTATTGGGACATATAAGGTATGTATAAACACGCACACAAAATATAATATATTAGGTTGGCAACTAAGTAGGTTGGAATTCGTAATTCTAAGGCAATTAGCCATCAATATGTAAAATAGTTTTTTGATCGATCGCGCAGCTTTTATTTCGTGTTCGTTGAAAGATGGAAAATCAAATCGAAAATTTGTCATATTTTGCTTTTTTATTTCTGCAAAGGTAAAAAAGCATGTAAGACGATCGATTTTTATGTCTAATGTTTTGCCATATTCACCATATAGTTTTGACCTTGGAACTTCGGATTTCTTTTTGTTCTGATCTTCACAAAACTTCATGAATGGTAAACAATTCAATGATTATGATGATGTCAAATTGTATTTGATTATTTTTTTTTTTTGCTAATAAAAACTAAAAGTTTTATGAAAGTGGAATGATGATTCTAACAAAAATCCACATTCACTTAGTTGTCAACCGGATATTTCTGGCAAAGTTAACCATATTTATTCATATTCACATTTTTACAAGTCATTATGATCTTCTGTACGATCTATAGTTGTACAAAAATTTCATTGGTAAAATTTGTTTGAATAAAACGTCTTCTCTTTCAGATGTCCGATCAGCATATGACTTGTTGGTTTGAGCTTCAAAGAGAAATTCTACGGCTAATTGAAATCACATTAAAACAATGGAGAATAAGCAATAATCATTATAAATCTGTATTAGTAAGGCGACTTCAGCTACTTAAAACTTTATCATTTCTAACAAACCCTGGTGAAAAATCTCCATCTAAAATTAAAGAAATTACAAATTTAATAAACCAGATAAGTTTAAACTCAAGATTTCAAAAATTTAAGAAGGGTTTAAGGTAACCATTAATTTTTATCTATTTTGTATATAATAAATATTATTTTGATAAATATCTATTTCTTTAAAATACTCTCGATAATATTATTATAGTTTTTTAAATAATTTGTTTGCATTATACAAATTTCTTCAGATTATATTCCAATCTACTGGCAGTGGGATGTGATTATGGCAATTTAGATTATAAATATGCCTAATAAGTAAATAATTATATTATATATATACTATTGATCTATTTAAATCTATTTAAATAATCTCTCATTTTTCTCACATAACTTGTGGGGGAAAATACACTATTCAGATTACAAGAAACGACTTCTACCAACGAATTTACCAGCAACTAAAAAACAAATCTTGTATTAATTCTTTGAAAAATGTCTTTTTTAATAGATTTACTTCTGAAAATCTTACGAGCAAAATCCCGATTACTCATGGGCTTTTCAATAATATGAGATAATTGTGATATCCATTCATCTCTATCGGCTTCACTTGTGGATGATAAATTGTATGTTCTATCAGGAGTTCTTAAAGTGAAAGTGAAGTCTTGCTCTTGAACCCCATCACTCGAACCTATTCTTACACTATAGCCTTGTAACATGTTACCTGTTGTAAAATCTTTAGTTAAATTTTTAAATAGAGCCTAAAAGGAAATTTTTAAATTCACTTATATGCAACATGTTTTAAAACAATAATAAGTGCTTACACCAAAAGCAAAGGTTATCTAGTGTATAGGTATCAACTCTGTCATATCAGCTGTTCATTAACCCTTTCCACTCGGCTGTCTTCCTGAGGAGACAACATAAGTCTAGCTTATCTCTAGGCTCTTTGACACTCGGCAGTTTGTATATACAATGACTCGTATAAATGTAAAGTGTCGAATAGAATAAATCAAGAATGAGCAACCAGAATATTTTTCTGCAATCCACCAAGCATTTCTAAATAGAATTTTATCTATTTTAACAACTTTCTCCCATCAGTAAATTAATTATAATTTATTCTTTTCTTATGATTTCTTTTTTTTTTAATTATCAAATAATGTCTAGTAGTATCAAGCTTTGTCATTAATAAATGATCTAATTTTAAAAATTAAATGAGACCTGTGATTTAGAAAGGTTGCTCATTCTTATAATAAACTTATGCAGTGATAAGACCGAGGCCCTCTTTTCAAAGTTTACTATTATTTATTTGTCTAGTATTTTTGGATCTTTTTAACTTCCCGTAGGGTAAGTTATAGAAATCGCAAAAAATCGAAAATGCAAATTTTTATTTATCTTTACCTTTAAAAGGGTTTTAAACATTTTGGCATACCTTAGAAAAAATGGATATGTGTGTGTGTGCGGATACAAATTTTCGGCGACGATTTCGGGAACACTGATCAACCGATTTGAATAATACAAAAAGCATTCGATTCGTACTAATAAGGAGACGTGCCAAAGGCAGCTCTAGCCGTCCCGAAGATAAAGGGAAAAAGTGTCAAAAACGGTAACTCAGTTGTTAAGAGAACGGAGCGTCCGATTTCAATAATTCAAAAAACATTTTACTTTTATTGACAAGATCAAGAATTGATTAAATTTCTGGGATAACAGGGCCAGTGGTTTCGGAGATCCAGTGAAAAAAGTAAAAAAAACTAGTGGGGTGTATGGCATCGTGCCTTAAGGCAAATTGCTGGTACCGTAACGAAATGTTTGAGGAATACCGAATGTTTTCAAATAGATTATTATAAATATAAAATATTGTAACATTGTCTAATATTTATAAGAACTATATAAACTGAATTGCAAAGTTGAAATTATTTGTTATTAGAACTTTAATCAGAATTAAAAATAAAATCTGATTTATTTTCGATAAACAAAAAAAATTTTTTAAAAAAAAAAATTATTTTGAAACAATTTTTTTTTCCAAAATCAATTATTTTGTTAAAACAAGCAAAAAGTTCTTTGAATCTGCCATTTTTTTAACATTTAGCTATGTTATCTTCGAAATGGCTGGGCCTACTAATTGAATGTTTTTTAGATCTTTCAAATCATTTTGAAACAATTTTTTTTTCCAAAATCAATTATTTTGTTAAAACAAGCAAAAAGTTCTTTGAATCTGCCATTTTTTTAACATTTAGCTATGTTATCTTCGAAATGGCTGGGCCTACTAATTGAATGTTTTTTAGATCTTTCAAATCGGATACTCCGTTCTCTCAAAAACTCGATTTCTATTTTCTGCACTCCTTGCTCTTTATTTCCGTAACTGTTGGACCTGCCTTTGTCAAAAACTAATCAGCACATCTCCCTATCAATAGGAATCGAATGTTTTTTGAACCATTCAAATAGGTTGATCCGTGCGCCCGAAAACGTGACCGAAAAATTGTATCCATACATACATACATACACACACACACACACACCAGTCTGGGTATGTCGGACTAAATACCGCCCTGGTATAATACCGACTAAAACCTCCCTTTTCCAGTCTGGGATGCATAAAGGCATACAAAAAAAAACACATCAGTCTGGGATGCATAAAGGCATTTCCTTCACTATACAAAAAAAAACACACACACATCCATTTTTTCTCATTTATGCCAAAATGTTCAGAAACCTTCAAAATGTCGAAAAGTGTAAAAATTTTCAATTCCGATTTTTGGGCGACTACAATAACTTACACTACGGCAGCCAAAAATGATCATTAGACATATGCACATCAAATTATCAGATATTTTATGGAGATTTTAATAATGATTATCAATTTTCTTTATATTTCTATGGGCGGCGCTTACGCGCTTCGATATTTTATCTCTATGCAGCTAAAACAGTGCAGCTAAAGCAGTAATTTTTTAAAAAATTAATCTTTAAAAAAAATGGCACTGGAAGCTTCTGCAACTTGCCTTAAGGCACGATGCCAAACACCACTAGTTTTATTATACAATTTTTTCTTGTAAATATGGAAAAACGATTGACAAACTTGTAAAGCAAAATTTTAATCACAAAAGACAGATATATAAAAAACGATATATGTATTACACTTTTCTGTGGAATGAGAAAAAACTATCACAACACTAAGTATTTATAACGACACTGCCGCTTTGTCTATTGGAAGTTGCTTTAAAATAAATTTAGATATTATTGTACATGTACGTTCTTCAATGCCCACAAATTCATATAAATCAAATTGCATACATATACAATAATATCAAGTTTACAGCAGATACGTTTTCGTCAGACTCCGAGTCGCTGGTGATTGTTTTTGAATCAGTGCCGAGCGGTAAGGGTTAATAGATGTACATACAAAAATATTTTTCACAAACCAATAAAAATTTCGCCTTTAGGATGAGCATCAAACATATCATCATGATACATAAGTTTTCGACCATCTAAAGTAAACCATCGCTTTTTATATGAATCAGATACTTTAGGGCCAGTTTTCCATAACCAGCCTTCTTTAAGGAAATCATCAGTTAAATGTTCAAGCAGATCGTTCTCCCTCATACTTGGAAAAGCAATCTCTAATCTATGCAACTTTGCACATCTTATAGCTGTGTACCTTGAAATTAATTATCTCAATTAATTATGATTTACATATTTATCAATTGATTAATTCTTATTGATAAATCATATTTACCAGTTAATCAAAACTTCTGAATCGTTGTGGTAAACATATATGTGGCGAGTTGTTTCATCTTTCATGAACGATATTTGCATAGAATTATTATGATTGAATTTTTGAGGGGCTAGCGCTACGTTGATTTCTGATATGCGTAAAATTGCTTTGGGATCTTTATGTTCTTTTATGTAGTATCTTAGTGTGTCATCTTGTTCGTTAAGCACAAATTTTCTTGGATGATACCTTTGATTTGAAATTATATTATAAAAAGAAGTCAAAATCAGCAAAAAAAAAGTAATATGAAATATTCAATTCAAACGTTTTAATAGTAAGTGCATATACCAAAGTGGTACCCTGACTTACGACTTAATATACGAGTGTTTTAAGATACGAGTCGCCACATGAGCGATTTGTTGCTTCGACATACGAAAAATTTCATTATTTGTAACAATGATTATCCTACTATAGAAAAACTTTGCTGTTTTATTACAGTTCATTATGTTATAGTTAGTAATTTCAATTACATATTAATTGTAATATCGATTATTATAATTTTTGAAATTTTAACCATACATTATACTGTGGGGAACCGAGCAAACTGGAGATTGGAGAGAAAATAAAATCACTTGTCATTTTTCATATCATGAAATTTTATAATCAATAAATTGTTTATATTTTTATACAAATGGAGTTTATATTTTATATACATAACTATTTTCCATAATACCATTATAGTAATTGTATAGTTATATATGTTGAGTTCCTTTTTTTTTTCGTATAAAATATTCCATACTTTTATATTCACGTGTCCAAAGGGCCAAGTCTCTTGAATTAAAGAGAATGTACAAGCGTAACACATCACAGATATGCACTGTGTTTAAACAGGCGGAGTTCATAATGGGTAAAACTATAGCTAAGGGCCTTACAATAATTCATAAGCAGATTTTTAAACTCTAAAAGTTTGTTTATATCACTCCAGAAAAGTTGCAATAATTCGAGCATGGTATTTGTTCAATGAAACTTCTCTAACTCATTTTGCAATATCATGAACGACAGGAAAAACAAATAGTAAATTTTTTTTTAATATTAAAAAATTTTAACAAAACCCAAAGTGCTAGAGCGAATGAATGGCATTATATGGGGAAACTGCTTTGAGATATGAGCAATTTAACATACAAGCATGGTTTACAAATTAACTCTTATGTCGGGGTACCACTTATATATATGGAATAAGGCTAAATGAAAAAACAAATAGAAAATTATTTATATAATTTTATGAACCTATCATAGAATATAATAATAAACAAACTTTTTATCATCCTTCCCTTTCTTCATCAAAATTCCACTCATTTGTCCCGATATATATTGTACTGGTGATTGTGAAGTAAATTCTTTTCTCAAATACTTGGCTTTGATCCATTGTTCTATTAAAATACTTTAAGAAAAAATATATCTCATATTTCTTGTTTTAAGTGAAGTAGATAATGCAATACATACTAAGGACTATTAATTCCAGGTCTCCTGTAAAATATTGGTACAAGTTCTTCATATTTTTGTTGAGCAGCAAAATTACCTATTTCGCTGATATGTTTTACTTGACTGTCTTCCCATCTATCTAATTTTAAGTGTTTCACTTTACTAATGTGAGCTCCAAGAGCTCTGTGTATCCCAGCGCATCGAGTGCATATAAATATACCTATATTGTAGGATGACCATTCTGGATCTGTATATACAGACATATTATAAATAATCTGGCATGATATGAATATAATTTTGTACACATACTAGGTGTGCGGCAATCTGCACATACACCATTGCCATCTTTTTTAAGCAGCTCTTGAAGCACTTTTTCATTAGGATCCGTCATTATTTCATAAGAAAAACATGTCAATAATCTTTACTCAGAAAAATTTTATAACTATATGCCAAGTTAGAATGGAACAGATATTCTTCACTTTTTGCTTGCAATCATAACTTGGAGTGGCATGTGAATTATGTAGATAAATAAAAAAGGGATTAATTTAATGAATATCTTCTCTGTACATGATACTTCATATAAAAATCTCGATTTTTGTGAGATTTGCTTGTGTGTTGAAATATTTAGAAGGCCGTTCTCCTTACACATGACATTTCAACATCATAATGACGTCAACTGTTTTGATTGGTTTTGATGTAGCTCTCGAGCTCTCGTCATTTCTTTAAAATCTATTAATTAGTTATTTAGTTAGATTAATTCATAATTACTAAATTAAAAGGGTTATTTATCACACGCAGCTAAATCTTACAAAGTTGTCATCCTCAAAAACACCCAACACAAATATTCCTGGTATGAAACTTTGCTTTCGGCCCGGTGTGGGTGTCATTACTATATTTTACAGTATAATTTATTGTCGTAAGAGGGTGCTTATGTCCCAAATAATATTTTGTATGAATTAATTTGACAGTTGCATTTGTAACGGTTAATTAAAGTAAAAGTTGTTTTTAGCAAATCAGTTTTTTTATTTTCAAGTGGCTGATAATTGTGCGTACAATAAATACAAAAAGAACTTTTTGTAGTTCAACAATTAGTCTGAACATTTATTATATTTTAAAATTTTGTTGCCATTGAAAATCAATTTTTTCCATCGTTTTGTATATACTTTATATATGAACAATGGATCCTAAAGAAATAGACCTTATCTTAAAACCACCAGACCAATTTGAATTTCCTTTTCCACCATATGAAATTCAAAAAGATTTTATGAAAACACTGTATGAAACTTTAGAATTAGGACAGTTGGGTATCTTTGAAAGCCCCACTGGTACGGGAAAGTCATTGAGTATAGCTTGTGCCTCTTTACAATGGTTAAAAGGTATAAATTTCCTTTTTTATTATTTTATTTTGCCTTGCTTTTTATTGCTGAATTTGATTAAAAATCTGCGTATTAAACATTTTGATGTTTTATATATCATGTTACTTTATCATTAGTATGACATTATACTCCTTATTTTATACTTCAAAAACATGCTTTAAATATTTTTATTGCATGTTTAATTTGTTATTACTCATGTTTCTAAACTAGTTGCAGATGTAATAATTATGTCATTGCAGATCACGAGGAAAGAAAAGTCAAAGCACTAATAAAAAAAATTGAGCAAATTAATATTAAAAAGGATGAAGTTTCTGTTAAAGAAGATGACTGGATAAATGAACAATATCAAATAAAATTATATAATGATGAAATATGTAAAGTTGAACAAAAACTAAATGATATAGAAACTTATAAAGATCGAATGAATAAAATTAAACATAAGAAGAAAAAAGCAAGATCTGTTAATAGTCATAACATCATCGATAAAAAGGTAGTTTGATTTCAAATTTTTATGCTCTTATTAAAATAATATATTTTGATTATAGTATTTAATAATTTTTAACTTTATAGTTATGGGACATTTGTACTTATAAATAAAATATAACTTAAGAGTCTTATGTTTCATGTGTCATGAAATTATTTTCATTAAATGTTTTGAAAATGGTGTTTTATGTAATTTCATATTAGTGCATTCTCTTTATGATCACATTACAAAGTGGCTTTACGTTTTAGACATGATTTGATATGGCACAAATAAATATCTGTAATACAATGGTTTTGCTTGTAAGAGTACCTTCATAATACAATTTAGTGGATAAAATATTTATAGTCAAATGTTAATAGTTTTTAGTTCAAAATATGATATTTCATGGTTTCTAAAATCATGTAAATAATAGTAATGTACTATTTACCAATATTTTTTAGTCTACCCAGAATGTGTCAGATGATTTGGAATTAGATGAAGATGAATACATATTAAATGATACTGAAAGTGTTGTCGAAGATGATTTGCAGGATGAAAAATTAAAAAATACACAAACACAGGTATATATATATTCTGAACCAATATTATTATAGAGCTAACCCAATTATTTCTTGTGATTATTATAATAGTGTTCTTATATATGATACAGTTATTTCATATTTTAGATAATATTTGCGTCACGAACTCATTCTCAATTATCACAAATAGTTGCAGAAATAAGTAAAAGTCCACACAGTGATATTAGAGTAGTCACATTGGCTTCCAGACAAAGTTATTGCTTGAATTCCTCTGTTCGAGCCCTAAAACATAACACAGCTATAAATGAAAAGTAAATATTTATCAAAAAAATTATTTTGTGTATATTTATATATTAGTATAAATAAAGTGTATGAGAATTCTGTAATATAAATGATGATAATATAAACCATGATTAAATAACATATTTTGTCTTTGTAGGTGTTTAGATTTACAAAAAGGTAAAAGTTCAGAAACAACAAGGGCAGATGAATTTCAAAAACCTATTAAAAAAAAAAAGTTCGAACAGAAAAATGCTGTGCATTCAAAAATTCAAATAATGTATCTGAATTAACAGATTTTATTTTATCTGATATAGTAGATGTTGAAGATTTAATCAAAGAGGGTAAATCGTTAAATGCATGCCCATACTATGCGAGTAGAAATGCATTGGAAGACGCCCAATTTATAGCAGTACCTTATCAAACATTGTTAAGCAAACGCACAAGAGAAATTAGTGGTATTAACATTGAGAATAATGTTATTATTATTGATGAAGCTCATAATTTACTGGATACAATAACCAATATTCATAGTTCTATTTTTACATTTGAACAAGCTACTCTAGCATTGGCAATTCTTCGTGCATATCAAAAAAAATATGGTATAAGATTGAGTGATAGAAATTATTTACTACTTTCACAACTAATATTTGTAACAAAACAAATAGTTAAAATTACTGACAAAATTGAAAGTAGTACAATGTATACAACCATTGAATTTGTTTTATTTGGAGAGTTTGAAAATATAAATCTGTTACCAATTGTTAATTTTTGCGATAGTAACAATTTTGTACAAAAAGTTGCCGGTGAGTTTATATATATATATATATATATATATATATATATATATATATATAGATTATATATTTATATTATATATATTATATAATTATATATTATATATATGATATATATATTTCTCTACTACCTATATATATATACTAGATATATATATATTATCTATATCCATCTATATATAATATATATATATATATATATATATATAATATATACATACATATTATGAAATTTCAATTTTAAGATAATGTTCCTTCCAGTTTATATCAGTTTTTTTCTTTTAGGATATGCTCGACACTATTCAGATTCAAATGAATAACATTTAGATAAATAGTAGATAAGAAATTAACAACAGGTCAAAGCAAAGCACTTAAAGCAAATTCAAGATAATAAATCAAAAAAGTCAACAGATATTGTGGAGAAAGAAAACATTCCATCGGATAAGTCAAAAGACTCTACTTTATCACCAGTGAGTTGCCTATATGCATTGCAAGCGTTTTTAACTTCTTTGACAGAGAAATATGAAGATGGAAAAGTTTTAGTATCCAAAGTTAGTGATCCTTCAAGATGTTTTATAAAATATTTAGTTCTGAATCCAAGAATACATTTTCAAGATCTTGTAAAAAAAGCAAGATCGGTAAGTTTAATTGTATATAATATTTTTAATTGATTTTATTTTTATTGGTGTAATCTTTTAGGTGATTGTTGCTGGAGGAACTATGCAACCATTTGATGATTTTAGCTTGCAATTATTTGGAACAGAAGAAATAACTCGGGTGAATATATTTTCTTGTGGTCATGTTGTACCAGAAGAAAGTCTTTGTCCAATTATAATGACGAAAGGACCATCTGGAAAAGATCTCCTATTTAATTATTCAAATAGATGTAGTGCGGAATTGGTGAGTAAAATGCTGAAATATTATTTTATTTTAATATTTTTTAAGTCAATTTGTTGAGTCATACTTATAAATATAAAAATATTTGTACAGTGAGTATGAATGTGTGTGAGATCAAATGAAATTTAAAATATGTGTCATTCAGCACCATGTTCAGATTATAATTATTTACCAAGTAGACCGGCACAAACCACCTGTTGAATTTGTTCAAAAGTTTATGTCTGGTGATAATGATAAGTGTATTAAAAGCAATTTTTGTTTATTATGATTGATATCTTGTATAAAAATATTAGAATAATTAATATTCAATCTAATTCAGAATTGAGCCATGGCATTGTTTATTATTTTATTTTGTTTGTTTTTACCTCATTTAAACAAGATGCTTGCTGCATGATGATACAAGTTTAGCATCAAGACATATATATTGAATATTTTTGATAATTATGATATTTTCTTTGTCAAATTCATTTAAATATGTTTCAAAATCAAACAAATTTCTCGACACACTAAACTAAAGACTAAAATATGGCGAAATAACATTTATTTAAATATAATTTTTTTATAATGTATTCAGTCAATTGCAAAATTCACACAATATAGTTGCATTTTGTTATATCACAATATAATTATACTACGTAAAAGTTTTTGGAATAGCTTTTTATTATATTTTTTTAAATTGAACTACTGAACTATATAATTATTGTTCAGTAATTACGATTTAAAATAATGAGAAAAATATTTACTCTTGTACTGTTTTATCAACATTTTCATGCGAAATATAGCCGTATTAAAAATTGTTAGTAATAGTGCATATTGCTCATAATTGTTAGTTCATAATGAAAAATTTTGGCTTACACATTGTACTGTGACACTAAGTATGTTAATAATTTTTCTTTTCGGATTTTGTTTTGAAAATCATAAATAAAGCAAATCATACAGTGTTTTTCTTCACCATTTGTAATGAAATTAATTAATTATTTAGAAGAATTCGACGACGATGTGTGTTTGCATATCATTATTTAAAAAAAAATCCTGTAATTTCAATATCATAATCATAAATGAATTAATATAATTTTAACATATGTATTTTATGGTCTATGGTCTGACTGTTTATAATATACAAATAAATATGTTTTTAAGTTTATGTGGCGCGTGCTTTAAAAAATACTATAAATCTGTGTCAATAAAATTGTTGTTTCCTCAAAATTGTAGAAATTAGAAAACTATTTAAACTAGTTTATAGAAAATTTAAAGAAAAATCATTACTTTTTGAATGATAATTAATTTTGTTATTTTATATTTGCCGACAAAATTTAAAGTTACATTATTCATAAATATAGTTGTTAATAAAAATTAAATTATATTTACTGTTCAAGATTACTGGTGAAATTATATTTTCAAACCAGTTTTTGTTTTCATTTCCAGATGCAAGATCTGTCAATGATAATACAAAATATATGCAGCTTGGTTCCTGGTGGAATTGTTTGCTTTTTTCCGTCTTACGAGTATGAGCAACAAGTATACGATTCTTTTAAGAAAAATCAAACAATAGACAATATTGTGAAAAGAAAATTAATTTTCCGTGAACCTAAAAAATCTGGTGAAGTAGATAGTATTTTACAAAACTATAGCAAATGTATTAAACAGGCTAAAAATAAAAAATCCAACATAACCGGTGCCTTAATGTTGGGCGTTGTAGGCGGTAAGATTAGTGAGGGTTTGAACTTCAGCGACGATTTAGGTCGTTGCGTTATTGTTGTAGGTGTTCCTTATCCTAATAAGACTAGTTTAGAATTGAAAGAAAAAATATCATTTTTAAATACTCATTTCAAAAATAAAGCTGGTGATATATATTATGAAATTTGTGTTTCAAAGCCGTCAATCAGTGCATCGGCAGAGCCATTAGGCACATAAACGATTACGCGGCTATTTGTTTTGGTTGACGAACGCTATGCTCAACCAACTAATTATAAGAAACTATCTAATTGGATACAAAGTTCCTTAAAAATGCCTTCAAATTTCGGTCAAACGTTCGCTCTCTTAGAACTTCTTCAACCAGAAGAAATGTGATAATTAGATATATTCTAATGTAGGTCATAATAAAGTAAAGTATAATATTTTGAATCTCTTTATGATTTCAATAACTATTTTGATAATTTTTATATAAGAGATTTGAACTTCTAATCAGTATTATTTGTGATCAGTGGCGTCGGAACCGTGTGGGCTGCAATCTCGAAATATTATATGAGAAATATTAAAAAAAAAGCGAACCTGCCGGCTGCCTATCAAAAAAAAAGCGAGCTCACCCATCAAAAATTGCTTCTGACGCCACTGCTTGTGATGTATAATAAGGAAGGTTAAATTTGCGATGAAATTGATTATAATAATATTTTTTGATTGATTTTTTTTCAAAATTTTGTTAATATTGATTTTGAATCTCATGCATGCAATATATTTTAAATATATTTTAAATGAATTTCCTATGTATTTTATACGTTTAAGTATCATAATTTAAAAA
>NW_020536999.1:55639126-55657985 GCF_003426905.1 Ctenocephalides felis | reverse complement strand
GATGTAATACATGTTGTATTCACTTTTAATTTCAATTAGAATGTTGTGAAATTTTTACATGCTGAAAGTTGAAAGATCACTTAATATCTTTTATTCATTCAAAAACGATTTGATTAAATAAATTATTGAATTTATTTGGTTTATTCAGAGAGTGATGTCAATGTTAAGTAAATTAAATAAGTAAACATTAAATTTTGAAGAAACTGCAATTCAAATTTGGTTTATTCAATGAGTGAATGTTGTTGTTCGGAAATAAATTAAATAAGTAAATATTAAATTTCGAAGAAACTTAATTTGTTCCTGTAGCAAAACGTAGTGGGAATGCGTATGTTTTCATTTCAAAATAGTTTTTATGGTAAGTTACACTATATTTTTGAGTTGTAAAGTATGTTTTTGTATATACATTATATATATATATATATATATATATATATATATATATATATATATATATACATATAATAGTAATAATACACATCCAAGACTCTACCATCTATAATTGTTTTCATGTTATTTAAGAATTGTGCTTAGTGGTCGGTTGCAAAATCATAATTGAATTTTAACATAATATTATGACATCACATTTTACTGCCATTTTGGACATCAAAAACAAGATTTTAATTACTACATTTTAAATTTTTCTGAGAGGTAAGATTATATTAATATAAGACTAAGACTTAAGTATTTAATAATTAAGTCTAAATAAGTAGACTTTATGGTTTTAATGAAAAGTGCGCAAAATACACATTATTCTCATCATCATATTCGAGAAAATAAAACTATACAAAAGGTTTCAACATTTTATGCTCATATACATACTCTTCTTTAATATATGATCAGACTCACATGCAGTTGCCACAAACTCAATCATTTAACCGTAAATCCTGCAAAATACAAATTAATTATTACATCCATTTCAAACACTGTATGCAATATTACATTAACGTAAATAAAGTTTAAATTTCGTAAGTAAATGTTTGTTCAAGTGTTGCCAACTCAAACAACTACCAACCATATCTAGTGTTTGACGTTTAAATTTTCTATAGGTTATGACGTGTAATACTTTCACATATGACAGGAGCCATTGACAGATCGGTAATCAATGTCGGTACGGGAGAGAAAAATAATTCGAACAATGTGGCAATGAACGAGGATCATTCAAAAATTAATAATCGTTATCTGCTTCTCATGAATAATTATAGAAAAGAAATATTTCTGTCTTTGCTGATAATTGTTAGAGTAGCTTTTTCAGCAATAGAAAGATCGTGAGTGGCAGACTTTTTACATTGGAGTATTATTATATTCATCTTCTACTTAGCGCTATTAATATTGAAAATTGTTGAAAGAATTCCAGTTATTTCTCCAGCACCATACTCAGGGCCATTGTTCTCCATAAATTCAAATGTGCAAGACTGGTATGGGGGTCAATTGGAAGGAGCGTTCTATAGTATTGGACATTATGAATATTCGTTTTTCATGTACTATGCTCCATGGGATGCTAAAAGTCAATATGCTGCAAAGGTAGTTAATGAAGTGGCTGATATTTTTAAAGATCGGGTATATATTTTTTGTACAATGGATATAAATTATTTTGGGGAATTCGATTAACATTACAAAATTTGTCATACAGATAAACTTTTTGGCCATAAATTGTTGGGCACCAGGTGGTGAATGTAGAGATAAGCATACAACAAAGGTGTGTCATTTATTAACAACAATATTAAGACATATTTTATGAAATTGTTTTTTACAAGGTGCAGTCTTGGCCAATTTTTTTATTAGTTAATTGTTATGGTGGTAGTATACAATACAGAGGTCCAATAAGCAAATCGCATATGACCAGATTTTTAAACACTGCAATTAACCCTCTGCACAGGATTACTAAGCCAGATGATATTGTTGATTTATTAGCACGTTATGATGTAAATAATATCAATATTTTAAATGTTATGTTTTATTATTTATATATGTTAAGTTTAATTTTCTTTAAGGCTGTTATTGTTGGGTATGTTGACTTTCAATATTTTCCAACAAGTTATGATATTTTATATAAGACTGCATTGAAATGGATAGATCATGAACCTTATAATGAAATCGGATTTGCAGTGGTTACAGGTCATTCTCGAGATAGTTTTGGTGTAAATAGTCTTCCCTCATATAGAATTTATTTGTGGAACGAAACATTGGTAATTATTTCTTCCAATTAAAAAATTTTTTACTTCATTTAAATATATCATCTAATTTTTCTTAGATCTATGAATCTGATAAAGTGCCTAATACAAATAATCTTTTCACATGGATATCATCAAATCTTCATCAAGTATCAATGTGGATAAATTTTCCTGGCGTTAAGTCAAGTACTCTTAGTCCATATTTAATGGAAGGATCTGCATTATTGTTATTTACTCCAAGAAATGCATTTAGAGAGTTTAATGATGCTTATGACATGGTAAGTGCCATTTACTTCATGGGTTTAAGTCAGAGCATAAAAATCTTAGACAGACTTTAGCTATATTGACATTCATATTCGATCTATTGTCTATTTGAGTTGAATAAATAAATAATAAGAAATTTATTTAATTATATATATATATATATATATATATATAAATATATATGTTATTTTTAGCTGAAGCATATTGGTCTGGAATATTATAATTGTAACAATGACCCTTGGTTGCTCAGTTATCAAAATATATTCAATTAACGAGAGCAAGTAAGATTAAAAAAGAAATTCGAATATATATTAATATTAAACTCAGCTTATAGGCATTGATTTTTTCTATAGAGAATCAAGAGAGGTACTATGAAAAAGTAAAATTCTGTGAAGAATTGCTTGCAAAATCAAATAATCAGATGCGAAAAAAAATGTAGTAGAAAACATAGAAGTTTCCATCACTGTTAGCAAATGGTTCAATACATCTAAAGATCCAAATAACAATGTATGTTCTGTATTGGATAAACATTGTTTTATTGAAAAATACGAAAATGAGAAACATGGCGAGCATATTTATGATAGATGCAATAAAAATGATGCTGAGAAAAAAATTATCAATAATTTTAGGTAATCTTCATGTACCATGGAATAAGTTGCTATTTACTTATGGTTGAATCGGGTTGATTATGTATGTGTGCTTGCAAATATATAGAATAAAATATTAATACAAATTTTTACTCTAGCAAGGTAGATGATTATTATAGTGCGGAAAACTTGCACAAAATTAAAGAAACAAATGAGTGTCTGCTGTTACTGGAAGCTGATTTGCAGAGTAAACCCATTTTCTTTGAGACAAATTATAATAAAGGTCAATATTAATTTACTGCAAGATAAAGTAATAAAATATGGTGTTTGTCATCGACACATAATAAACTCATCTTCATTTTCAGATGCTCCAAATATATCTGGGCTTGCTTGTCAGAACAATAGAAGTTTTATCCTTGCTGGCATTGGATTCAGAAATGTACCATTATATTGCTGAGAAAATTGGAGTACAACTCCTGGACTTGGAGAATAAAACTGTTGTTCTTATAATTGATAATGAGGTATGATCATGAAAAACAAAAGAAATTATCATATTTAAAATATTTAGAAACATTTTTCTATTTTTTTAAATTTCATTTTCAATTTATTGATAACTATATATAAGAATCAGAAAAAAACCTGATTCAAATCATGATTCGAATCAAGTATATATATATGAACAAAAAAAATCATGGATGTATTTAGTTAGTAAAATGTGATCCAAATTTATAATCAAAATTGTTAGTTTAACTAATATAACCGACAAGGTAGAAATTAACATAAACGTAAATTGCAAAAAATCAAAAAGTATATTCTGAAAATTATTAAAAATGATTTAATTTTGAAGGCGGTTAAAACATATTTTTAAATTAATTTACAATAATAGATTACCAAACAATTGTGCCAAACAATTTAAAATCTAAAACACTTAATTATTATCAAAATTTAGGATTGATATTTCACGGACAAAATCGCTCTCAGCGCTCCGTAAAATAAATAAACACGTAAGAACGACGACGCATTGTATCTGTTTCGAACTCATGTCGCTTGGAGTCATATCGCTCAAACCGCTTGAAGTCGGATTGATTCGGTTTGAGTCAAATGAAGTCGATTGAAGTCCTATCTCTCAAACCGCATGAATGATCGGAATGATTCTGTTTGAGTCATATGAAGTCTATTGAAGTCGCAATGATTTGGTTTGAGTCATATGAAGTCGATTGAAGTCTTATCGCTCAAACCGAATCATTCCGACTTCAAGTCGGATGATATTGTTGAATGCGGTTAAATTCATATAAAGCCGATTGGAGTCGGGTGATACATTTAAGCGTATTGATGTCGGGTGGCTCGCATGATTTAATTCATGATTTATTTTTTATATTTATTATTATTATTTTTTATATTCTATATTTATGAAAATTTGTGTTCATACATATTTTATCGCAGTAAATATTTCGCGGCTTGATACAAGTTGATTCGAATCAAGTAAAATCTGATTAACTTAACATTGGTATTTTAGTTGCCATTTACATGGTCCTTCATTGTACTTCAAGTTATTTAAATTCTTAGTTTAGCATATTAATATCTATTGCAGTTATACTATAATTATTAACCACAACAATACGAGTAAGGCATTATACAAACAAAGTTATGATCTTTACAGATGGAATATCAAAGCATCTTAAAAGAAAAGGTCACCCCATCAAGTGTTAAGAAATTTATTTGGGAACATAGTAATAAAGTTGAGAATCGATCATTCCGAGACAATTCAAAGACTAGTCAGTATACTCATAAATATAGTACTGAGAAAAATGTATACCAAAGTATGAAGCAATATGATAGAAATTTGGGAATAGTATCTGTTGCTGAACTGAGCTCCGAAACATTCATTCCCCAAGTGATGAATCAGAATAAGGTAAGTTTATCTCTTAAACCATGATATTTGAAATATGATATAAGTAAAATAAATAGTTTTGAAACTTTTCTGTCAAGTTCAAATTTAATTAATTGAATTAAAACAGTTTAAGCTACAGTACCCTGGCATACAAGTAATTCTTTCTGTAACCACGCTCGTGTGTCGAATCGCTCGTATCTCGATGCCATTTTTTGCATATAAATATATTGAAATGCCATTATCTCGTTCCTGCACTATGGTTTTGTTAATTTATTTGAATATTGCAAATAAATTTACTATTTAATATTGTTTTGATGATATTTAAGGCATATTTCATTGAACTACTCTCATGCATGAACTGTTGCTTTTTTTGGTTTGATATACACAAACTTATAAAGTTCAAGAAGCTGCTTATGAATTATTGTAAGGGCCTTCACTGGGGCCCCTATCAACTCCTTAAAATCCATTAAACACAGTACATTTCTATGATGTATTATGCTCTTTGCCTTTCTCATATTTTTCAATAGATTTATGCTTAATTCAAGAGACAAGTACATTTTTTTAGATCTAAGGATATAATAGTATTTAGTATTTTGTTAATGCATTAAAATCAATACAAAATTGAATTCAACATATATAACTATACAATCACTATTAACATATAATCAACATTTCAGATGTTAAAATAATTCACCATATATTTGCGTGGTTATATCATTACTACATAATTAATACTAATATATATTGGAATTAAACTATAAAATAAATTTTAAATTATAAAATAATTGACTATAATATTAGCTTCAATATTATGTTATTATATTATTATTATACTAAATAACACAATAATCTTTACATGGAAATAGAAAATCATTGCTACAACTGACGAAATTATTCATATTTTCATTTTGACATTAATATTTTTCTAAACAACTCTTACTCGCTCAAAGCTCGTATCTCGAGTTTTGCTCATCATTCGAAGATAACTAATCCCCATATGTCAGGTCACTCGTATGTCAGGGTACTCCTGTATATCAATAAATTTAATTTAATAAATAATATTGAGGACTTTTTGATTCACTCCCATATATCACTTCGTTTTCACTTAATTCAACAATTTTGATCATATTTTTAGACAGTAGTGGTGTTATACTACAGCCCATTTTGTGGATTTTGCCAGTATGCATGGCATATTTTTTTATATGTAAGTCATTTACTGAAATCGATTACTAAGATATCGTTTGTGAGAATTGATATGGATTACAATGATGTACCATGGCAACTCACCATGGATGATTTACCGACGATCACAATATTTCCGGAAAGGTATAGAAATGATAAATACATTTAAAATTTATCTGTTTATATATATATATATATTTATAAAAATATAATCGCATATATAAAAATAAGATTCTCAGTAACATAATTATATTTTATTTATTTGCTTATAGGTCTAATTAATATATTAATTTATTATAATTTTTTTAGTAAATCAGAAAGTTTGACATTTCCCCATTCTTTGGATATAACTGCTTCAAATGTTTTAAGCTTTATATTGTCTAATCTAAACAATGTTGTAAGACTGGAGGTTATGATAAAAGTTTGTATTGGGACATATAAGGTATGTATAAACACGCACACAAAATATAATATATTAGGTTGGCAACTAAGTAGGTTGGAATTCGTAATTCTAAGGCAATTAGCCATCAATATGTAAAATAGTTTTTTGATCGATCGCGCAGCTTTTATTTCGTGTACGTGAAAGATGGAAAATCAAATCGAAAATTTGTCATATTTTGCTTTTTTATTTTTGCAAAGGTAAAAAAGCATGTAAGACGATCGATTTTTATGTCTAATGTTTTGCCACATTCACCATATAGTTTTGACCTTGGAACTTCGGATTTCTTTTTGTTCTGATCTTCACAAAACTCCATGAATGGTAAACAATTCAATGATTATGATGATGTCAAATTGTATTTGATTAATTTTTTTTTTGCTAATAAAAACTAAAAGTTTTGGAATGATGATTCTAACAAATATCCACATTTACTTAGTTGTCAACCGGATATTTCTGGCAAAGTTAACCATATTTATTCATATTCACATTTTTACAAGTCATTATGATCTTCTGTACGATCTATAGTTGTACAAAAATTTCATTGGTAAAAGTTGTTTGAATAAAACGTCTTCTCTTTCAGATGTCCGATCAGCATATGACTTGTTGGTTTGAGCTTCAAAGAGAAATTCTACGGCTAATTGAAATCACATTAAAACAATGGAGAATAAGCAATAATCATTATAAATCTGTATTAGTAAGGCGACTTCAGCTACTTAAAACTTTATCATTTCTAACAAACCCTGGTGAAAAATCTCCATCTAAAATTAAAGAAATTACAAATTAATAAACCAGATAAGTTTAAACTCAAGATTTCAAAATTTAAGAAGGGTTTAAGGTAACCATTAATTTTTATCTATTTTGTATATAATAAATATTATTTTGATAAATATCTATTTCTTTAAAATACTCTCAATAATATTATTGATATAGTTTTTTAAATAATTTGTTTGCATTATACAAATTTCTTCAGATTATATTCCAACCTACTGGCAGTGGGATGTGATTATGGCAATTTAGATTATAAATATGCCTAATAAGTAAATAATTATATTATATATATATATATATACTATTGACATATGAAATCATATTAATGACAATCTATTTAAATAATCTCTCATTTTTCTCACATGACTTGTTGGGTAAAATACACTATTCAGATTACAAGAAACGACTTCTACCAACGAATTTACCAGCAACTAAAAAACAAATCTTGTATTAATTCTTTGAAAAATGTCTTTTTTAATAGATTTACTCTTGAAAATCTTACGAGCAAAATCCCGATTACCCATGGGCTTTTCGATAATATGAGATAATTGTGATATCCATTCATCTCTATCGGCTTCACTTGTGGATGATAAATTGTATGTTCTATCAGGAGTTCTTAAAGTGAAAGTGAAGTCTTGCTCTTGAACCCCATCACTCGAACCTATTCTTACACTATAGCCTTGTAACATGTTACCTGTTGTAAAATCTTTAGTTAAATTTTTAAGTAGAGCCTAAAAGGAAATTTTTAAATTCACTTATATGCAACATGTTTTAAAACAATAATAAGTGCTTACACCAAAAGCAAAGGTTATCTAGTGTATAGGTATCAACTCTGTCATATCAGCTGTTCATTAACCCTTTCCACTCGGCTGTCCTCCTGAGGAGACAACATAAGTCTAGCTTATCTCTAGGCTGACTCTTTGTCACTCGGCAGTTTGTATATACAATGACTCGTATAAATGTAAAGTGTCGAATAGAATAGATCAAGAATGAGCAACCAGCGGGCTTCATGAGGCCCTTTAAATATTTTTCTGCAATCCACCAAGCATTTCTAAATAGAATTTTATCTATTTTAACAACTTTCTCCCATCAGTAAATTAATTATAATTTATTCTTTTCTTATGATTTCTTTTTTTTTTTTTAATTATCAAATAATGTCTAGTAGTATCAAGCTTTGTCATTAATAAATGATCTAATTTTAAAAATTAAATGAGACCTGTGATTTAGAAAGGTTGCTCATTCTTATAATAAACTTATGCAGTGATAAGACCGAGGCCCTCTTTTCAAAGTTTACTATTATTTATTATTCTAGTATTTTTTAATCTTTTTAACTTCCCGTAGGGTAAGTTATAGAAATCGCAAAAAATCGAAAATGCAAATTTTTATATCTTTACCTTTAAAAGGTTTTAAACATTTTGGCATACCTTAGAAAAAATGGATATGTGTGTGTGTGCGGATACAAATTTTCGGCGACGATTTCGGGAACACTGATCAACCGATTTGAATAATACAAAAAGCATTCGATTCGTACTAATAAGGAGACGTGCCAAAGGCAGCTCTAGCCGTCCCGAAGATAAAGGGAAAAAGTGTCAAAAACGGTAACTCAGTTGTTAAGAGAACGGAGCGTCCGATTTCAATAATTCAAAAAACTTTTACTTTTATTGACAAGATCAAGAATTGATTAAATTTCTGGGATAACAGGGCCAGTGGTTTCGGAGATCCAGTGAAAAAAGTAAAAAAAACTAGTGGGGTGTATGGCATCGTGCCTTAAGGCAAATTGCTGGTACCGTAACGAAATGTTTGAGGAATACCGAATGTTTTCAAATAGATTATTATAAATATAAATATTGTAACATTGTCTAATATTATAAGAACTATATAAACTGAATTGCAAAGTTGAAATTATTTGTTATTAGAACTTTAATCAGAATTAAAAATAAAATCTGATTTATTTTCGATAAACAAAAAAAATTTTTTAAAAAAAAAAAAATTATTTGAAACAATTTTTTTTTCCAAAATCAATTATTTTGTTAAAACAAGCAAAAGTCTTTGAATCTGCATTTTTTTAACATTTAGCTATGTTATCTTCGAAATGGCTGGGCCTACTAATTGAATGTTTTTTAGATCTTTCAAATCATTTTGAAAAAATTTTTTTTCCAAAATCAATTATTTTTTAAAACAAGCAAAAGTTCTTTGAATCTGCCATTTTTTAACATTTAGCTATGTTATCTTCGAAATGGCTGGGCCTACTAATTGAATGTTTTTTAGATCTTTCAAATCATTTTGAAACAATTTTTTTTCCAAAATCAATTATTTTGTTAGAACAGCAAAAAGTTCTTTGAATCTGCCATTTTTTTAACATTTAGCTATGTTATCTTCGAAATGGCTGGGCCTACTAATTGAATGTTTTTAGATCTTTCAAATCGGATACTCCGTTCTCTCAAAAACTCGATTTCTATTTTCTGCACTCCTTGCTCTTTATTTCCGTAACTGTTGGACCTGCCTTTGTCAAAAACTAATCAGCACATCTCCCTATCAATAGGAATCGAATGTTTTTTGAACCATTCAAATAGGTTGATCCGTGCGCCCGAAAACGTGACCGAAAAATTGTATCCATACATACTACAACAACACACACACACACACACCAGTCTGGGTATGTCGGACTAAATACCGCCCTGGTATAATACCGACTAAAACCTCCCTTTTCCAGTCTGGGATGCATAAAGGCATTTCCTTCACTATACAAAAAAAAACACACACACATCCATTTTTTCTCATTTATGCCAAAATGTTCAGAAACCTTCAAAATGTCGAAAAGTGTAAAAATTTTCAATTCCGATTTTTGGGCGACTACAATAACTTACACTACGGCAGCCAAAAATGATCATTAGACATATGCACATCAAATTATCAGATATTTTATGGAGATTTTAATAATGATTATCAATTTTCTTTCTATTTCTATGGGCGGCGCTTACGCGCTTCGATATTTTATCTCTATGCAGCTAAAACAGTGCAGCTAAAGCAGTAATTTTTTAAAAAATTAATCTTTAAAAAAAAATGGCACTGGAAGCTTCTGCAACTTGCCTTAAGGCACGATGCCAAACACCACTAGTTTTATTATATAATTTTTTCTTGTAAATATGGTAAAACGATTGACAAACTTGTAAAGCAAAATTTTAATCACAAAAGACAGATATATATAAAACGATATATGTATTACACTTTTCTGTGGAATGAGAAAAAACTATCACAACACTAAGTAATTATAACGACACTGAAATCAACCCGCTTTGTCTATTGGAAGTTGCTTTAAAATAAATTTAGATATTATTGTACATGTACGTTCTTCAATGCCCACAAATTCATATAAATCAAATTGCATACATATACAATAATATCAAGTTTACAGCGCAGATACGTTTTCGTCAGACCACGAGTCGCTGGTGATTGTTTTTGAATCAGTGCCGAGCGGTAAGGGTTAATAGATGTACATACAAAAATATTTTTCACAAACCAATAAAAATTTCGCCTTTAGGATGAGCATCAAACATATCATCATGATACATAAGTTTTCGACCATCTAAAGTAAACCATCGCTTTTTATATGAATCAGATACTTTAGGGCCAGTTTTCCATAACCAGCCTTCTTTAAGGAAATCATCAGTTAAATGTTCAAGCAGATCGTTCTCCCTCATACTTGGAAAAGCAATCTCTAATCTATGCAACTTTGCACATCTTATAGCTGTGTACCTTGAAATTAATTATCTCAATTAATTATGATTTACATATTTATCAATTGATTAATTCTTATTGATAAATCATATTTACCAGTTAATCAAAACTTCTGAATCGTTGTGGTAAACATATATGTGGCGAGTTGTTTCATCTTTCATGAACGATATTTGCATAGAATTATTATGATTGAATTTTTGAGGGGCTAGCGCTACGTTGATTTCTGATATGCGTAAAATTGCTTTGGGATCTTTATGTTCTTTTATGTAGTATCTTAGTGTGTCATCTTGTTCGTTAAGCACAAATTTTCTTGGATGATACCTTTGATTTGAAATTATATTATAAAAAGAAGTCAAAATCAGCAAAAAAAAAGTAATATGAAATATTCAATTCAAACGTTTTAATAGTAAGTGCATATACCAAAGTGGTACCCTGACTTACGACTTAATATACGAGTGTTTTAAGATACGAGTCGCCACTTGAGCGATTTGTTGCTTCGACATACGAAAAATTTCATTATTTGTAACAATGATTATCCTACTATAGAAAAACTTTGCTGTTTTATTACAGTTCATTATGTTATAGTTAGTAATTTCAATTACATATAAATTGTAATATCAATTATTATAATTTTTGAAATTTTAACTATACATTATACTGTGGGAAATCGAGCAAGCTGGAGATTGGAGAGAAAACAAAATCACTTGTCATTTTTCATATCATGAAATTTTATAATCAATAAATTGTTTATATTTTTATACAAATGGAGTTTATATTTTATATACATAACTATTTTCCATAATACCATTATAATAATTGTATAGTTATATATGTTGAGTTCCATTTTTTTTCATACAAAATATTATGTACTTTTATATTCACGTGTCCAAAGGGCCAAGTCTCTTGAATTAAAGTGTGAAATTATTGTACGAGTAAAATATGAGAATGTACAAGCGTAACACATCACAGATATGCACTGTGTTTAAACAGGCGGAGTTCATAATGGCTAAAACTATAGCTAAGGGCCTTACAATAATTCATAAGCAGATTTCTGAACTCTAAAAGTTTGTGGATCAATATCACTCCAGAAAAGTTGCAATAATTGGAGCATGGTATTTGTTCAATGAAACTTCTCTAACTCATTTTGCAATATCATGAATGACAGCAAAAACAAATAGTAAATTTTTTTTTAATATTAAAAAACTTTAACAAAACCCAAAGTGCTAGAGCGAATGAATGGCATCATATGGGGAAAACTGCTTTGAGATATGAGCAATTTGACATACAAGCGTGGTTTACAAATTAAACTCTTATGTCGGGGTACCACTAAATGAAAAAACAAATAGAAAATTATTTATATAATTTATGAACCTATCATAGAAATATAATAATAAAACAACTTTTTATCATCCTTCCCTTTCTTCATCAAAATTCCACTCATTTGTCCGATATATATTGTACTGGTGATTGTGAAGTAAATTCTTTTCTCAAATACTTGGCTTTGATCCATTGTTCTATTAAAATACTTTAAGAAAAATATATCTCATATTTCTTGTTTTAGTGAAGTAGATAATGCAATACATACTAAGGACTATTAATTCCAGGTCTCCTGTAAAATATTGGTACAAGTTCTTCATATTTTTGTTGAGCAGCAAAATTACCTATTTCGCTGATATGTTTCACTTGACTGTCTTCCCATCTATCTAATTTTAAGTGTTTCACTTTACTAATGTGAGCTCCAAGAGCTCTGTGTATCCCAGCGCATCGAGTGCATATAAATATACCTATATTGTAGGATGACCATTCTGGATCTGTATATACAGACATATTATAAATAATCTGGCATGATATGAATATAATTTTGTACACATACTAGGTGTGCGGCAATCTGCACATACACCATTGCCATCTTTTTTAAGCAGCTCTTGAAGCACTTTTTCATTAGGATCCGTCATTATTTCATAAGAAAAACATGTCAATAATCTTTACTCAGAAAAATTTTATAACTATATGCCAAGTTAGAATGGAACAGATATTCTTCACTTTTTGCTTGCAACCATAACATGAAGTGGCATGTGAATTATGTAGATAAATAAAAAAGGGATTAATTTAATGAATATCTTTTCTGTACATGATACTTCATATAAAAATCTCGATTTTTGTGAGATTTGCTTGTGTGTTGAAATATTTAGAAGGCCGTTCTCCTTACACATGACATTTCAACATCATAATGACGTCAACTGTTTTGATTGGTTTTGATGTAGCTCTCGAGCTCTCGTCATTTCTTTAAAATCTATTAATTAGTTATTTAGTTAGATTAATTCATAATTACTAAATTAAAAGGGTTATTTATCACACGCAGCTAAATCTACAAAGTTGTCATCCTCAAAAAACACCAACACAAATATTCCTGGTGTATGAAACTTTGCTTTCGGCCCGGTGTGGGTGTCATTACTATATTTTACAGTATAATTTATTGTCGTAAGAGGGTGCTTATGTCCCAAATAATATTTTGTATGAATTAATTTGACAGTTGCATTTGTAACGGTTAATTAAAGTAAAAGTTGTTTTTAGCAAATCAGTTTTTTTATTTTCAAGTGGCTGATAATTGTGCGTACAATAAATACAAAAAGAACTTTTTGTAGTTCAACAATTAGTCTGAACATTTATTATATTTAAAATTTTGTTGCCATTGAAAATCAATTTTTCCATCGTTTTGTATATACTTTATATATGAACAATGGATCCTAAAGAAATAGACCTACTTATCTTAAAACCACCAGACCAATTTGAATTTCCTTTTCCACCATATGAAATTCAAAAAGATTTATGAAAACACTGTATGAAACTTTAGAATTAGGACAGTTGGGTATCTTTGAAAGCCCCACTGGTACGGGAAAGTCATTGAGTATAGCTTGTGCCTCTTTACAATGGTTAAAAGGTATAAATTTCCTTTTTTATTATTTTATTTTGCCTTGCTTTTTATTGCTGAATTTGATTAAAAATCTGCGTATTAAACATTTTGATGTTTTATATATCATGTTACTTTATCATTAGTATGACATTATACTCCTTATTTTATACTTCAAAAACATGCTTTAAATATTTTTATTGCATGTTTAATTTGTTATTACTCATGTTTCTAAACTAGTTGCAGATGTAATAATTATGTCATTGCAGATCACGAGGAAAGAAAAGTCAAAGCACTAATAAAAAAAATTGAGCAAATTAATATTAAAAAGGATGAAGTTTCTGTTAAAGAAGATGACTGGATAAATGAACAATATCAAATAAAATTATATAATGATGAAATATGTAAAGTTGAACAAAAACTAAATGATATAGAAACTTATAAAGATCGAATGAATAAAAAACATAAGAAGAAAAAAGCAAGATCTGTTATAGTCATAACATCATCGATAAAAAGGTAGTTTGATTTCAAATTTTTATGCTCTTATTAAAATAATATATTTTGATTATAGTATTTAATAATTTTTAACTTTATAGTTATGGGACATTTGTACTTATAAATAAAATATAACTTAAGAGTCTTATGTTCATGTGTCATGAAATTATTTTCATTAAATGTTTTGAAAATGTGTGTTTTATGTAATTTCATATTAGTGCATTCTCTTTATGATCACATTACAAAGTGGCTTTACGTTTTAGACATGATTTGATATGGCACAAATAAATATCTGTAATACAATGGTTTTGCTTGTAAGAGTACCTTCATAATACAATTTAGTGGATAAAATATTTATAGTCAAAGTTAATAGTTTTTAGTTCAAAATATGATATTTCATGGTTTCTAAAATCATGTAAATAATAGTAATGTACTATTTACCAATATTTTTTAGTCTACCCAGAATGTGTCAGATGATTTGGAATTAGATGAAGATGAATACATATTAAATGATACTGAAAGTGTTGTCGAAGATGATTTGCAGGATGAAAAATTAAAAAATACACAAACACAGGTATATATATATTCTGAACCAATATTATTATAGAGCTAACCCAATTATTTCTTGTGATTATTATAATAGTGTTCTTATATATGATACAGTTATTTCATATTTTAGATAATATTTGCGTCACGAACTCATTCTCAATTATCACAAATAGTTGCAGAAATAAGTAAAAGTCCACACAGTGATATTAGAGTAGTCACATTGGCTTCCAGACAAAGTTATTGCTTGAATTCCTCTGTTCGAGCCCTAAAACATAACACAGCTATAAATGAAAAGTAAATATTTATCAAAAAAATTATTTTGTGTATATTTATATATTAGTATAAATAAAGTGTATGAGAATTCTGTGATGAATAATATATAACCATGATTAAATAACATATTTTGTCTTTGTAGGTGTTTAGATTTACAAAAAGGTAAAAGTTCAGAAACAACAAGGGCAGATGAATTTCAAAAACCTATTAAAAAAAAGAAAGTTCGAACAGAAAAATGCTGTGCATTCAAAAATTCAAATAATGTATCTGAATTAACAGATTTTATTTTATCTGATATAGTAGATGTTGAAGATTTAATCAAAGAGGGTAAATCGTTAAATGCATGCCCATACTATGCGAGTAGAAATGCATTGGAAGACGCCCAATTTATAGCAGTACCTTATCAAACATTGTTAAGCAAACGCACAAGAGAAATTAGTGGTATTAACATTGAGAATAATGTTATTATTATTGATGAAGCTCATAATTTACTGGATACAATAACCAATATTCATAGTTCTATTTTTACATTTGAACAAGCTACTCTAGCATTGGCAATTCTTCGTGCATATCAAAAAAAATATGGTATAAGATTGAGTGATAGAAATTATTTACTACTTTCACAACTAATATTTGTAACAAAACAAATAGTTAAAATTACTGACAAAATTGAAAGTAGTACAATGTATACAACCATTGAATTTGTTTTATTTGGAGAGTTTGAAAATATAAATCTGTTACCAATTGTTAATTTTGCGATAGTAACAATTTTGTACAAAAAGTTGCCGGTGGTTTAGTTATATATATATATATATATATATATTAGTTATTTATATATATAGATTGATAGATATATATATATAGTATAGTCGGGATATATACATATAATATTATATATATATATATATTATATACCTACATATATGAAATTTCATTTTAAGATAATGTTCCTTCCAGTTTATATCAGTTTTTTTCTTTTAGGATAATGCTCGACACTATTCAGATTGAAATAAACAATTTAGATAAAATAGTAGATAAGAAATTAACAACAGGTGTCAAAGCACTTTAAAGCAAATTCAAGATAATAAATCAAAAAAGTCAACAGATATTGTGGAGAAAGAAAACATTCCATCGGATAAGTCAAAAGACTCTACTTTATCACCAGTGAGTTGCCTATATGCATTGCAAGCGTTTTTAACTTCTTTGACAGAGAAATATGAAGATGGAAAAGTTTTAGTATCCAAAGTTAGTGATCCTTCAAGATGTTTTATAAAATATTTAGTTCTGAATCCAAGAATACATTTTCAAGATTTTGTAAAAAAAGCAAGATCGGTAAGTTTAATTGTATATAATATTTTTAATTGATTTTATTTTTATTGGTGTAATCTTTTAGGTGATTGTTGCTGGAGGAACTATGCAACCATTTGATGATTTTAGCTTGCAATTATTTGGAACAGAAGAAATAACTCGGGTGAATATATTTTCTTGTGGTCATGTTGTACCAGAAGAAAGTCTTTGTCCAATTATAATGACGAAAGGACCATCTGGAAAAGATCTCCTATTTAATTATTCAAATAGATGTAGTGCGGAATTGGTGAGTAAAATGCTGAAATATTATTTTATTTTAATATTTTTTGTCATTTTGTTGAGTCATACTTATAAATATAAAAATATTTGTACAGTGAGTATGAATGTGTGTGAGATCAAATGAAAGATTAAAATATGTGTCATTCAGCACTATGTTCAGATTATAATTATTTACCAAGTAGACCGGCACAAACCACCTGTTGAATTTGTTCAAAAGTTTATGTCTGGTGATAATGATAAGTGTATTAAAAGCAATTTTTGTTTATTATGATTGATATCTTGTATAAAAGAATATTAGAATAATTAATATTCAATCTAATTCAGAATTGAAGCCATGGCATTGTTTATTATTTTATTTTGTTTGTTTTTACCTCATTTAACAAGATGCTTGCTGCATGATGATAAAGTTTAGCATCAAGACATATATATTGAATATTTTTGATAATTATGATATTTTCTTTGTCAAATTCGTTGAAATATGTTTCAAAATCAAACAAATTTCTCGACACACTAAACTAAAGACTAAAATATGGCGAAATTACATTTATTAAACATAATTTTTTTATAATGTATTCAGTCAATTGCAAAATTCACACAATATAGTTGCATTTGTTATATCACAATATAATTATACTACATAAAAGTTTTTGGAATAGCTTTTTTATTATATTTTTTAATTTGAACTACTGAACTATATAATTATTGTTCAGTAATTACGATTTAAAATAATGAGAAAAATATTTACTCTTGTACTGTTTTATCAACACATTTCATGCGAAATTAGCCGTATTAAAAATTGTTAGTAATAGTGCATATTGCTCATAATTGTTAGTTCATATGAAAAATTTTGGCTTACACATTGTACTGTGACACTAGTATGTGAATAATTTTTCTTTTCGGATTTTGTTTTGAAAATCATAAATAAAGCAAATCATACAGTGTTTTTTCACCATTTGTAATGAAATTAATTAATTATTTAGAAGAATTCGACGAGTGTTTGCATATCATTATTTAAAAAAAAAAATCCTGTAATTTCAATATCATAAATCATAAATGAATTAATATAATTTTAACATATGTATTTTATGGTCTGACTGTTTTATAATAATACAAATAAATATGTTTTAAGTTTATGTGGCGCGTGCTTTAAAAAATACTATAAATCTGTGTCAATAAAATTGTTGTTTCCTCAAAATTGTAGAACTTAGAAAACTATTAAAAGTTTATAGAAAATTTAAAGAAAAATCATACTTTTTCAATGATAATTAATTTTGTTATTTTTATACATATTTGCCGACAAAATTTAAAGTTACATTATTCATAAATATAGTTGTTAATAAAAATTAAATTATATTTACTGTTCAAGATTACTGGTGAAATTATATTTTCAAACCAGTTTTTGTTTTCATTTCAGATGCAAGATCTGTCAATGATAATACAAAATATATGCAGCTTGGTTCCTGGTGGAATTGTTTGCTTTTTCCGTCTTACGAGTATGAGCAACAAGTATACGATTCTTTTAAGAAAAATCAAACAATAGACAATATTGTGAAAAGAAAATTAATTTCCGTGAACCTAAAAAATCTGGTGAAGTAGATAGTATTTACAAAACTATAGCAAATGTATTAAACAGGCTAAAAATAAAAAATCCAACATAACCGGTGCCTTAATGTGGGCGTTGTAGGCGGTAAGATTAGTGAGGGTTTGAACTTCAGCGACGATTTATTTAGGTCGTTGCGTTATTGTTGTAGGTGTTCCTTATCCTAATAAGACTAGTTTAGAATTGAAAGAAAAAATATCATTTTTAAATACTCATTTTCAAAAATAAAGTGGTGATATATATTATGAAATTTGTGTTTCAAAGCGTCAATCAGTGCATCGGCAGAGCCATAGGCACATAAAACGATTACGCGGCTATTGTTTTGGTTGACGAACGCTATGCTCAACCAACTAATTATAAGAAACTATCTAATTGGATACAAAGTTCCTTAAAAATGCCTTCAA
>NW_020536999.1:55622785-55638126 GCF_003426905.1 Ctenocephalides felis | reverse complement strand
AAATATTATTTGTTGTTTTCAAATAATAATTTTAAAAAAGACAAATTTTTAGTAATTTTGATTTACAAAATCTAATTATTCGGCGGAAAATTAACTCACAAAATCATTTTTTGTTAAAAAAGCTTGTTTAGTGAAAAAGTGCTAACAAATATTCAAACATACAGGTAATTAATTCAACTTTGTCATAACCTTTTCTTAAAAAATTTCCATAACTTTCAAAAAATTTTTCTTTATGTTTAATATCCTGTTCTGATAATCCACTCATTTATTTTTATCATTTTTATTTTGAACATATTATCATATTTCTGTACATTATATATTTTTTACAATTAATTCATTATTTAATAAAAATCTATTTTCTTTTCCTAAACATATTGTTTGCTAAAATCTCATCAAGATCATGTTTCTTGACAGATGTCCTGAAGATGGAACGTAACCTAGTTCCGAAACGTCGACAATAAAACAATAATTAATAAAGAATTGTTTTTTAAAAACTTTTCTTGTTTTTTATTTTGTATTATTTTTGGATTCTTGTTCGAAACTCTACAAAATATACACAAATCCAAGACTCTACCATTCAATATATATATATATATATATATATATATATATAATTCGTGTGTGTGTGTTCATGTATTATCAATTCATGGCACTGTTAAATTTTAATTTCGTTCTTCTGAAATTATTGGATTTATTTGTTCTAATTTTTTCGTTCATGTTTTAACCCAAAATCCTGAATGGATTTTAAAAATTCGAAAACTGTTTGAAAAATGTGAGTTGGAAGTGCTTGTTAGTTTTTCGTAAAGATCTACATTGCTGTTTTTTGACGATTTTGATGAAACTTTGTATGGCAATAGATTTTATAGTCTGAAATAATACACTAATATTATCGGCCTACAATAAGCGATTCTAATCAAAATATAAGCAGAGCTGGTGTATGTTGTTCTGAGCATCTGTGTCTCGTTGGTAGCTACTGATGGCAGTTGACGCATACACTTAAATAAAATACATTTTTATTATATTTTGAACACGCATAAACAAATTATTAATTTATACAATTAGATATTATAAGTATACTTAATAAACATGTATTAAAGACATCAATTGGAAATGTTGTTGAATAAACATTTGAAAGATATCAATTGGAAATCGCATTGATTATTTTCTAGTGAAAGCGAAATCTTTATTTTCGAAATAATTATCTTATTGATTAACTTCCCCTAGGGTAAGGTATAGTAATCGCAAAAAATCGAAAATGAAAATTTTTATATATCTCTACATTTTAAAGGTTTTTGAACATTTTGGCATATCTTAGAAAAAATGGATATTTGTGTGTGTGTGTGTGTGCAGATACAAATTTTCGTCGACGATTTCGGGAACATCGATCAACCGATTTGAATAATTCAAAAAACATTCGATTCGTATTAATAAGGAGACGTGCTGATTAGTTTTGGCGAAGGCAGGTCAGGAATATACGGGTAAAAAAAGTGCCAAAAACGATATCTCAGTTTTTTAGAGAACGGAGCGTCCGATTTTAATAATTCAAAAAAACATTTTACTTGTATTGACAACATGAAGAACTGATTAAATTTTTGGGAAGGCAGGTCCAGCTGCCTTCGATTGGATTAAATTTTTGAGAAGGCAAGTTAAAAAAATGTCATTTGGCGGTCAAAAATGTTTATTGGACATATGTACATCAAATTATCAGATATTTTATAGAGATTTTAACAATAAGTATAAATTTTGTTTGCATTCCTATGGGTTCCGTACCAATGTTTATCCGTTAGACGGCGACACGGCGCTTACGCGCTTTGACATTTCGTCTCTATGCAGTTAAAGCAGTACGATTGATTTGAAAAAAAGTTCAGAATTTCCAAGATATGTCAAAATAAAGAAAGCATTTTTTTACAAAAAAATTTTTTTTTTTCCAAAAAATATAATCTTTTATCAAATTTATAGTTTTTCAAAAATCTAATTTTTTTTTTTCAAAAATGTTAATCGTTTTAAAAAAAATTATAATTTTTGGTACGGGAAGTTCCAGGAATTTGCCTTAAGGCACGATGCCATGCGCCCCACTAGTTAAAATTAAAATTAGACCATTTACTTGTATAACGATAGAGTATTTGGTCTTAATGAACGTACTAACAATGAAAGTCCTACAACAAACTGGCTCAATTATAAAAATTATTGATTTTTGAAAATTTGCTTTTCAAAAAAGACTCCGACCGGATTGACCTGTTCGATTTTCAATAATGTGTAATAAATCCACTTTGAATACTTTTAACCAGTGGCGTACCTAGAACTTTTGCCGCCCGGGGCGATTTCCAGATTTTGCCGCCCTTTCAATTATAATCAGTCAAATAGTAGTTTTCATAAATAATACAAATAAACTAGTGATGCAAGGCATCGTGCCTTAAGACAAATTGCTAGAACTTGCCGTACCGAACATAAAATTTTTAAAAAATATTAAAAATTTTTGAAATTCTGAAAAAAATATATATTTGAGATTTTTGAAAAAAAAATTTTGAAAAATTTTGTTTTTTTATATTTTGAAATATTTTGAAAACTTGTAACTTTTTTCAAATCAATCGCGCTGGAGACGAAATATCGAAGCGCGTAAGCGTCGCGTTGCAGTCTAGACAATGATACGGAACCCATAGTAATGTAAATTAAATTTGTTCTTATTATTAAAGCGCTGGAGACGAAATATCGAAGCGCGTAGCGTCGCGTTGCAGTCTAGACAATGATACGGAACCCATAGTAATGTAAATTAAATTTGTTCTTATTATTAAAATCTCTAGAAAATAACAGATAATTTGACGTGAAGATGTCTAATGATCATTTTGGACCGCCAAATGTCATTTTTCACTTTTTCTTATTGAATCTCTGTAACCGCTAGACCTATCATCCCAAAAACAGTTCTTCGTTTAGTTAATACAAATAAATGTTTTTTGAATTACTTAAATCGGACGCTTCGTTCTCTCAAAAACTAAACTACAATTTTTGGCTTTTTTGCCCCGTATCTTTGAAACGGCTGGACCTGCCTTTGCCAAAAAGTAATTAGCACGTCTTATCAGTACGAATCGAATGTTTTGTTCAAATCGGTTGAGGCGTGTTTCTACAATCATCGACAAAAGTTTGTATCTAAACACACACATCCATTTTTTCAAAGGTATGCCAAAATTCAGAAACTTCTAAAACGTAAAGATATATATAAATTTTCACTTTAAATTTTTTTGCGATTACTATATATAACTTACCCTACGGAAATTTATATAACTTAATAAATTATTAAGTTATTTAATCAATGTTAATTAATACACAAGTAATTTTTTTACACATATTTATATACGCTCGTTAACATATTTATATAATGCCCTAAGGCAGACCGCCTTCCGTCAGCCCTGATTTTCAAAAAAAATAATTGATGATTTAAAAAAATATCGATATACCACTTCAAAGTAATCATATAAACTTTTCAAAAGAAATGACATTTATAAGCTGATATAAAAAAAATAGGAAAAATCGCCGAACAAAATCGTGAAGATGCTTATACAAATTCAACGAATTTTAATGAATACAATAAAATAAAATTATTATTCTGTTCTTAAATTAGAATTCAAAATGTAGTGTACATATAATGTAATATGTAATATACATTTATATACACCGAGGAATAAAATTCGAAATCATATAGTTAATATTAATTTATATAAATTAAATATTGACAATAATAACAATGATAATAATCATTTATAATTCAAGAAAGAAAACTAGCGGTGTATGGCATTGTAACTTAAGGCAAATTGCTGGAACTTCCTGTACCGTAATGATATATTTGAGGAAATTAAATGTTTTCAAATAGATAATTATAAATACTGTAACTTATATATGTTTACAGAAAAGTAAATAAACGAAACTCAATCAATCAAATTTAAAATGAAGGACGATGTCTAATATTTATAAGAAATATATAAACTGAATTACAAAGTTATAATTATTTATTTCAAGTATATAAGTGAGCATTTGAACTTTAGGCAGAATTCAAATTAAAATCCACGTAGAATGTTTTTTGAATCATTCAAATCGGATGCTTAGTTCTCTCAAAAACAGATATTTTTTGCACATTTTACTCGATATTTCCGAAACGATTGGATCTGCCTTTGCCAAAAACTAATCATCACTTCTCCTCATCATTACAAATTGATTTTTTTTGGATCATTCAAATCGGATATTCCATTCTCTCAAAAACTCGATTTCTATTATATTTCCCAAAAAACTAATCAGCACATCTCCCTATGATTAGGAATCGAATGTTTTTTGAACCATTCAATTCGGTTGATCCGCGCGCCCGAAAATGTGAACACAAAAAATGCGGACACACAAAACACACACACTTCCATTTTTTCTGAGGTATGCCAGTAAAATGTTCAGAAACCTTCAAAACGTGAAGAAATGCAAAAATTTTCATTTTCGATTTTCGGCGCATTACTATAACATACCATACGGAAGTTAATAAATATAAAATGAATAAGTTGCTTTTTACAACTATGTATAAGTAAACTAAAAAATGCCGCCCCAAAATAAGTGCCGCCCGGGGCGGACCGCCCACACCACCCCGCCCTAGGTACGCCACTGCTTTTAACTACTCTAAATTAATTTATCTATCATGGATTAAGTCGATTATTTACACAAATCGGGAAGTTCATGTAACTTGCCTCCAGGCAAAATATCAATACCAACTAGTTTTTTATTTGCTCAAAAATTTCAAGTTCATTTTGTTGCGTTCCAATTTACATCGATTTTTTTTTTAACTTGTCCGATTTATTTCTTGGCCTAATACAACAACACTCTTTGTTTTTTTCATGTTTTTAGAGATATTTAACTTCTAATCCACATTTATTTTATGAAACAACAAATCGTTACTAACTAATAAAATAATCTGTAAATAATTGATCAATTTCAATCTAAATCTGAATATTGAACACAAATATACCTGATTTATAATTATTACTTAAAAGTAATAAGTGTAACAGAATAGTTTGAATTAACATTATGTATAAGGTAATTTTATAAGATATAATAATATATTAATTAATTTTTCTCCTTGGACGAAATCTCAGGTATAGTTAGATGAGCTAAGATACCATAAGATACTTCTTTCGAATAAAAGTAGCTTAAGTTGCGTCCAATTACATGAGCTATTTGCCAAAAAAAGTTTCGTCAAAATCAGTGCAATCGTTTCGGGGATTAGCCCAAACAAACGACAGACAGACAGACAAAAATGTTAAAAGATGTTAATTTGATATTTGTACCCTATTTCTAAAAAAAAGTCTATTTAAATATAACAAACATATACGCCAATTTTATTCATATGTATAGATTTATTTATATATTACATATTTATCTATTTATATAATTATTTTCTAGGTGCAAATTATCGCATTCAAAATGAAACAGACGAAACCGTAGAGCTTTTTAATCACGCCACAAGGCCATAGTGTAGGTATATTTTAGTATTGAATGAATCGTGTGAATTTTATTGAAAACGATGTTTTAATTTATATAATGCTGGATGTGTATTGTATATACTTAATTGACAAAATTAAAGGCCAGCAATCGTCATCAAATGGTACTAAGAAAACAAATTAAATTATATTAAATTGTATATAAATTGCATATATATGATTTATATCATACTATTTAAGAGAATATAAGTTTTAATTATTTTTTATGCGATTTACCATATTTTTAAGATCAAATTTGTACCATAATTTTGCCAGTTAATGCTAAAGTACAAAGTTATTATATTCTATATTGTATAAATAATTGTTGCTTATTCATCAGCATTTTATATAAAACATAGCATGTTTGCATAATTTTAGTGAATTTTGATTATTTATAATACAATTATAAATACTTTATAATATAATTACATACTTTGAGAGTGTAATACTATGTATAAGAGTTTTAATGTTATTGATATAAATAATATAGAGAAAAATTACCAACAAGTTTCATTGCTTTGAAGTAACACACGATAATTTCATTTAGTCAATTATGTATACCATTTTGTTTTCAGTCAAGAATTGAGTGAAGCTTAAGATTTGGATTATTTTGCTTTATCAGAAATGAATCATTAGTTTAATTGGAATTTGAGTTGAACCGAATCATTGATATGTGGTAATGCATGGAAATGCCACATTCTTAGTACAACTGAATCGATGCTGTTGTTAAAAAGCAGGCAGACTGTTTCGGGAGTTCAAAGTTGTGCCTCTGGTTGCAGGAAATGGGTGGTTTAATTTTTTTTATTGAAATATTACCTAATTTTGAATTAATCTTTATATACATACAATGATTTCTGCTGAACAAATGCTTTTAACCTACTTATTAGAACTGTATGCTATATACATTTTTTCAAATTCTTTCAAATAATATTGCATGTTTTTTTGATTAAAACAAATCAATGATTTCAACATATTTAAATGTTAAATCGTGCAATTTTTTCTGATAAAATTTTAATTTGTTCGTTAAAGTTTTTAATTTTTGTTTAATAATAATTTATTTTCTTTATTATGCGAATAAAAAAAAGTCAACAACAAAACTATGAGAATGATGACTTAAAAAAATTAATACGTAATAAAGAATATTTTATAATAAACTTTAAATAAATTATCATGATATGCATTGAACGCATTGAATCATATTATTTATTAGTCATATATGAATTCTTAGGAAGAATGAATTAAAATTATCAAAACATTACGGGATCATATTATATATAAATTATTGATAATTGTGAATATAAATTAATATATATTATATCATATTAAATATATCAATTGCTTATAAAAGTTAAATGTTACATTAGTTATTTAAAGTGTAGCAGTTAAACTTTGTCTGCAATTGGGCGATAAATATTTAATTTTCTTAACACATTCTGGAGCAACGTGATTAAAATTTCCATTATCTGTGTCCTATTTTTTTATAATCAATGGGTTGATTTACGTATATATTACACACACACACATATATATAGCGAGAGGTTTTTCTTCAGATGGTGAAATAATATGATAAAATTGTTCTTGGGCATCCATCCAGTAATTAAAAACAGTTTTATTGAAATAAAATGTTTTTATTCAGAAAACATACGTTTCGGGTCTTGTTTTGAACCATCTTCAGTGCTACAATTAAATATTTCAGGGTTACAATTTAAAACAATATAAAAAATTCAATTACAGAAAAATGTAAATAAAAACATGTAAAAAAGGATAAATTTAATCAATTTAATAAATTTGTTTTATAACTAATATATATTGTGAAAGTATATAAAAATGAAAAACAGCATAGACATAAACAAATGTAAAGAACTCACCATACAAATAAATTGAAAAAACACAAAAATAACACGAAAATTGCAACAAAAAATTATGAAACACAAATTGATAAACGTCGAGTTATGATAAATTTAAAATAATTGTAAAATTAAAATAAAAATAAATTATATATTTTATTAAAAAGCTTATTCCAAACGAAACATGTTTTCAGCTTGGAGTTTGTGTAACAAACATATATATATATATACATATATATATATATATATATATATATATATATATATGTGTGTGTGTGTGTGTGTGTGTGTATTTCACATTCAAAAATGTAATCGTTATCCATGAGCAAATGTAAAACTCTGTTGATATTATATTTAAAAAAATGGTTAGAATGGTTATAATATTCTTCCTAGTGTGTGCGACTTGGTGCTTTAAGGAAAATTGGTGAAACTTTCCGATTTGTGAACACATATATAAATAAAATAAACTTTTTGGCTGAAAACTCGAAAAAATTAAAAAATAATTAAATTTATGTAAGAATTTGTATTTTATTAATATTTTTAAGTATTAAGAAAATATTTAAATTTTTAGTAATTTGAATTTTAAATTTTTTAATAAATCTAAAGAGATTTATTAATTTTGTAAAAAAAATAGGGGTTTGTAAACCTTTTTCTAAATTATAAATTAGATTTTAAAATGCATTTGTGATTGTGTTGCGAAAATTGTATTTCATTTTTCAAAACGGCTATATTTGTATTTTTTATGCAAATTAGTATAAAAATGACCATGATTTTCAATAAAATTTGAGAAAAATAATCACTCAATAATTCGAATTAGTAGTTTTATACATGTAATACATGTTGTATTCACTTTTAATTTCAATTAGAATGTTGTGAAATTTTTACATGCTGAAAGTTGAAAGATCACTTAATATCTTTTATTCATTCAAAAACGATTTGATTAAATAAATTACTTGAATTTATTTGGTTTATTCAGAGAGTGATGTCATTGTTAAGTAAATTAAATAAGTAAACATTAAATTTTGAAGAAACTGCAATTCAAATTTGGTTTATTCAATGAGTGAATGTTGTTGTTCGGAAATAAATTAAATAAGTAAATATTAAATTTCGAAGAAACTTAATTTGTTCCTGTAGCAAAACGTAGTGGGAATGCGTATGTTTTCATTTCAAAATTGTTTTTATGGTAAGTTACACTATATTTTTGAGTTGTAAAGCATCTTCTATTATATAAGTTTTTGTATATACATTATATATATATATATATATATATATTACATATAATAGTAATAATAATAATAATACACATCCAAGACTCTACCATCTATAATTGTTTTCATGTTATTTAAGAATTGTGCTTAGTGGTCGGTTGCAAAATCATAATTGAATTTTAACATAATATTATGACCTTACATTTTACTGCCATTTTGGACATCAAAAACAAGATTTAAATTACTACCTTTTAGATTTTTCTGAAAGGTAAGGCTATATTAATATAAGACTAAGACTTAAATATTTAATAATTAAGTAGAAGGTATTTCAAATTATAGAATTGCGATATTACTTATTTAGACTTTATGATTTTAATGAAAAGTGCGCAAGATACACATTATTCTCATCATCATATTCGAGAAAATAAAACTATACAAAAGGTTTCAACATTTTATGCTCATATACATACTCTTCTTTAATATATGATCAGACTCACCTGCAGTTGCCACAAACTCAATCATTTGACCGTAAATCCTGCAAAATACAAATTAATTATTACATCCATTTCAAACACTGTATGCAATATTACATTAACGTAAATAAAGTTTAAATTTCGTAAGTAAATGTTTGTTCAAGTGTTGCCAACTCAAACAACTACCAACCATATCTAGTGTTTGACGTTTAAATTTTCTATAGGTTATGACGTGTAATACTTTCACATATGACAGGAGCCATTGACAGATCGGTAATCAATGTCGGTACGGGAGAGAAAAATAATTCGAACAATGTGGCAATGAACGAGGATCATTCAAAAATTAATAATCGTTATCTGCTTCTCATGAATAATTATAGAAAAGAAATATTTCTGTCTTTGCTGATAATTGTTAGAGTAGCTTTTTCAGCAATAGAAAGATCGTGAGTGGCAGACTTTTTACATTGGAGCATTATTATATTCATCTTCTACTTAGCGCTATTAATATTGAAAATTGTTGAAAGAATTCCAGTTATTTCTCCAGCACCATACTCAGGGCCATTGTTCTCCATAAATTCAAATGTGCAAGACTGGTATGGGGGTCAATTGGAAGGAGCGTTTTATAGTATTGGACATTATGAATATTCGTTTTTCATGTACTATGCTCCATGGGATGCTAAAAGTCAATATGCTGCAAAGGTAGTTAATGAAGTGGCTGATATTTTTAAAGATCGGGTATATATTTTTTGTACAATGGATATAAATTATTTTGGGGAATTCGATTAATATTACAAAATTTGTCATACAGATAAACTTTTTGGCCATAAATTGTTGGGCACCAGGTGGTGAATGTAGAGATAAGCATACAACAAAGGTGTGTCATTTATTAACAACAATATTAAGACATATTTAATAGATGAAATGTTTTTTACAAGGTGCAGTCTTGGCCAATTTTTTATATAGTTAATTGTTATGGTGGTAGTATACAATACAGAGGTCCAATAAGCAAATCGCATATGACCAGATTTTTAAACACTGCATTAACCCTCTGCACAGGATTACTAAGCCAGATGATATTGTTGATTTATTAGCACGTTATGATGTAAATAATATCAATATTTTAAATGTTTATTTATTTATTATATATATGCTAAGTTTAATTTTCTTTAAGGCTGTTATTGTTGGGTATGTTGACTTCAATATTTTCCAACAAGTTATGATATTTTATATAAGACTGCATTGAAATGGATAGATCATGAACCTTATAATGAAATCGGATTTGCAGTGGTTACAGGTCATTCTCGAGATAGTTTTGGTGTAAATAGTCTTCCCTCATATAGAATTTATTTGTGGAACGAAACATTGGTAATTATTTCTTCCAATTAAAATATTTTTTACTTCATTTAAATATAGCATCTTATTTTTCTTAGATCTATGAATCTGATAAAGTGCCTAATACAAATAATCTTTTCACATGGATATCATCAAATCTTCATCAAGTATCAATGTGGATAAATTTTCCTGGCGTTAAGTCAAGTACTCTTAGTCCATATTTAATGGAAGGATCTGCATTATTGTTATTTACTCCAAGAAATGCATTTAGAGAGTTTAATGATGCTTATGACATGGTAAGTGCCATTTATACTTCATGGTGTTTAAGTCTAGATGCATAAAAATCTTAGACAGACTTTAGCTGACTATTGACATTCATATTCGATCTATTGTCTATTTGAGTGCTTGAGTAAATAAATAATAATTAAATTTATATATATATATACGAGGTCTGTTCAAAAAGTACCCGGAATTTTCGTTTTTTCAAAAAAATATTTATTTATTCGTCTACATAATGTGGTCCCCTTCAAAAGTAGTCCCCCCCAGATATATACACTTATGCCAGCGTTTTTTCCAATTTTCGAAGCACCCTTGATATTCACTTTTTGATATGTCCTTGAGCACTCTCAGCGATTTTCTTCAATCGAGGAAAACCGCCGTCCTTTCATGGGTCTCTTCAACTTTGGGAATAGGAAAAAGTCACACGGAGCCATATCTGGTGAATTTTTTGCACTTTGCAACACTTTATTTCTTTTTTTACGCAAAATTTAATACAAATTCTTTGACTTTTCAATTCTTCCATTGTAAAAAATCGCCGAGCTCAGAAAACACGTCGAACCTTAGCGACTACCACAGACAAAGTAAACAGTGAATATAGCTGAAAATTTCATCATACTTTAGGGGCATGTATACCAACACAATAAAAAAAATTTTTGACAATCAGACACTCCAGACCCGCGAAATTTAATTATTAGTAATTCCGGGTACTTTTTGAACACACCTCATATATATATATATATATATAAATAAATATATATGTTACTTTTTAGCTGAAGCATATTGGTCTGGAATATTATAATTGTAATAATGACCCTTGGGTTGCTCAGTTATCAAAATATATTCAATTAACGAGAGCAAGTAAGATTAAAAAAAGAAATTCGAATATATATTAATATTAAACTCAGCTTATAGGCATTGATTTTTTTTCTATAGAGAATCAAGAGAGGTACTATGAAAAAGTAAAATTCTGTGAAGAATTGCTTGCAAAATCAAATAATCAGATGCGAAAAAATGTAGTAGAAAACATAGAAGTTTCCATCACTGTTAGCAAATGGTTCAATACATCTAAAGATCCAAATAACAATGTATGTTCAGTATTGGATAAACATTGTTTTATTGAAAAATATGAAAATGAGAAACATGGCGAGCATATTTATGATAGATGCAATAAAAATGATGCTGAGAAAAAAATTATCAATAATTTTAGGTAATCTCCATGTACCATGGGATAAGTTGCTATTGACTTATGGTTGAATTGGGTTGATTATGTATGTGTGCTTGCAAATATAAAGAATAAAATATTAATACAAATTTTTACTCTAGCAAGGTAGATGATTATTATAGTGCGGAAAACTTGCACAAAATTAAGGAAACAAATGAGTGTCTGCTGTTACTGGAAGCTGATTTGCAGAGTAAACCCGTTTTCTTTGAGACAAATTATAATAAAGGTTAATATTAATTTACTACAAGATAAAGTAATAAAAAATGGTGTTTGTCATCGACACATAATAATCTCATCTTCATTTTCAGATGCTCCAAATATATCTGGGCTTGCTTGTCAGAACAATAGAAGTTTATCCTTGCTGGCATTGGATTCAGAAATGTACCATTATATTGCTGAGAAAATTGGAGTACAACTCCTGGACTTGGAGAATAAAACTGTTGTTCTTATAATTGATAATGAGGTATGATCATGAAAAACAAAAGAAATTATCATATTTAAAATATTTAGAAACATTTTTCTATTTTTTTAAATTTCATTTTCAATTTATTGATAAATGTAAATATATATATATATATATATATATATATTATAGAATTTTATGATATGAGTGGAACGAATATTAATTGTTTTAATATGAACAAAACAGCACTCAGATTTGTTTAACACAACTTTATTTTATGATTACAGACGTTTCGAGACCATGGTGTGTCCTCATCTTCAGTGTAATTTCAAAAACAGTTACTTATATACTACACATTCTTCTTTATAATTTATTTAAATTTTATTTAATTTTTGGTATACAAAAAAACCCAACTATTCCTTGCAATGCTTGACACAGTACTAAAGAACATATAACACTTACAGAAATATTCTAAACAAATTTGAAGTACTTATATAGATGGAGACAGAGAGGTATCATTATAATGTAAACAAAAGGAGTGCTATCGCATACAAAATCGATAAAAATGAAAAAACAAAATTAATTTATTGAAAGAATAAGATAAATGAAAAAATTTATAAATTATTAATGATGTTTATATAAGTGTCATGTAAAATATTTGTGTCAGTTCTTAGATTTATGCTATTGTTAGTCCGAACTATTAACTTGAATTTTGTATTCAACAAAAAATTTAACATTCAATGATTCAATTAAAGTTATTAGCAGCCTAGAAGCCGGCCTTAAATTAATCAAAGATCCAGAAGGAAAAGAAATCGAACGGATAAGATTTATGTTAATGAACTTTTACAACATTTCAAAAACTCACAAAAACAAAGTAAGTGCAAGAATGATACATCTTATATCTACCGGACATCATAGCTACAAAAAAATTTCTTCAAGATAACAAACAATTATTAGTGTGTAAGGCAGATAAAGGAAACATTTTCAGTGGTTTTGTTAAAAGAGGAATATGATAAAGAAGCAAAGAAAATTCTCAGTGATAATCTCTATATGAAGAATTGGCATCGGATCCGAACAACTATCACACCTAGACAGGTTTTTTAAATTTATAAATTTATTAGAGAAAAGGGACATATTAATAATACCATATCATTAAAGTTAAAAGTACAACATCCTTTAACCCCAAAATTCTATTGCCTTCCAAAGATCCATAAACCTAATTGCCCATTTAGACCAATTGTTTCCTACATTGATTCGCCATACTACTTTTTAGCAAAATATTTTTCAGATATTTTAAAGAATGTCACCATAGATTCTCCATACCGTTTAAATAACTCTTTCCCAGTTAATAGAACATATAAACATAAAGTAATTCCTCCTGATTGTTCCTTTATGAGTCTTGACGTCATTAATTTATTTAATAATCTTCCGCATGATCTAATTATTACAGCTATAAAGAAAAGATGGATACAAATAGTTGAATTCACTTGTTTACCGATGGAAATTTTTATTTCAGGAATAGAATTACTTTTAAAAGCATCATATTTCACTTTTAATAAAAAATATTATACGATGAAGAGAGGTTGTCCAATGGGCAGCCCATTAAGTCCTGTTTTGGCGGATTTAGTATTACAAGATTTGGAAAATCATGTCTTAAATTCTTTACCTTCCAAACCTATGGTCTATTTCAGATATGTCGATGACACATTAATATTACTTAATAAAAAAATATAGATAATGTTTTCAACAAATTCAATGAGTACAATTCTTTTTACAATTCACTCAGGAACTTGAAAATGATTCGACGTTACATTTTCTTGACGTAAAACTCATTAATAGAGGCGGTGTATGTTATACAGACTGGTACAGAAAAGATAGTTGGTCCGGGAGATACATTAATTTTAATTCGCATGTTCCTCTCAATATAAAAATTTCTACCATTCTAAATCTTGTAGATCACGCTATTTTATTCTGATCCCCTGTTTTATGATACAAACATAAAATTAGTTAAAACGATCCTACTTGGCAATAATTTTCCATATAAGTTAATTTGTCCAATTATTAAAAATAGAGTCGCAAAATTACTTGAACTTTTTGATAAGAACCGGAAGAGCCTGGAAAACAAGTGTTCCTGAAAAAACTTTTTTCATTAATTTTCCATATCTTGACAAAATTTTAACCAATTATCAAAAAGACTTTTCAAAAAACACAATATTCGTATTACTTTTTTCTCTCATTAAAACAATTAAAATTTTTATATTCCAAAATTAAAGATGAAACTCCATTAACAAAAAGAAAGATATATTTTATAAGTAAATTGTTTGGATTTGTCATTGCTCTTATATTGCCAGACCTGCCAGAACTTAGAAAAGAGACTCAGGCAACATGAATTACAATGTGGAAAAAATATAAACAAAAAATTTAAAGTACACTTGTGGATCATGACTAATATCACCACCATAAGTTTGATTTTGACAATCCCCAAATTTTATTCCATGAGAAAGACTTATTTAAACGGAGCATGGCAGAATCAATGTAATAGTTCGGACTAACAATAGCATAAATCTAAGAACTGACACAAATATTTTACATGACACTTATATAAACATCATTAATAATTTATAATTTTTTTCATTTATCTTATTCTTTTCAATAAATTACTTGTTTTTTCATTTTTATAATCGATTTTGTATGCGATAGCACTCCTTTGTTTTACATTATAATGATACCCTCTCTGTCTCCATCTATATAAGTACTTCAAATTTGTTTAGAATATTTCTGTAAGTGTTATGTTTCTTTAGTACGTGTCAAGCATTGCAAGGAATAGTTGTGTTTTTTGTATACCAAAAATTTAAATAAAATTTAAATAAATTATTAAAGAATGTGTAGTATATAAGTAACTGTTTTTGAAATTACACTGAAGATGAGACACACCATGGTCTCGAAACGTCTGTAATCATAAAATAAAGTTGTGTTAAACAAATCTGAGTGCTGTTTTGTTCATATTAAACAATTAATATATATATAATATATATATATATATATATATATATATATATATATATATAAT
>NW_020536999.1:55597818-55621785 GCF_003426905.1 Ctenocephalides felis | reverse complement strand
CGCAAGAACGACGACGCATTGTATCTGTTTCGAACTCATGTCGCTTGGAGTCATATCGCTCAAACGCTTGAAGTCGGATTGATTCGGTTTGAGTCAAATGAAGTCGTTTGAAGTCCTATCTCTCAAACCACATGAATGATCGGAATGATTCGGTTTGAGTCATATGAAGTCGATTGAAGTCGCAATGATTTGGTTTGAGTCATATGAAGTCGATTGAAGTCTTATCGCTCAAACCGAATCATTCCGACTTCAAGTCGGATGCTATTGTTAGTCAATGAATGCGGTTAAATTCATATAAAGCCGATTGGAGTCGGGTGATACATTTAAGCGTATTGATGTCGGGTGGCTCGCATGATTTAATTCATGATTTATTTTTTATATTTATTATTATTATTTTTTATATTATTATAATATTGAATTAAATTAAAACATTATTTCTATATTTATGAAAATTTGTGTTCATACATATTTCATCGCAGTAAATATTTCGCGGCTTGATACAAGTTGATCAATCAAGTAAAATCTGATTAACTTAACATTGGATTTTAGTTGCCATTTACATGGTCCTTCATTGTACTTCAAGTTATTTAAATTCTTAGTTTGCATATTAATATCTATTGCAGTTATACTATAATTATTAACCACAACATATATGTGCTTTATTTAATTTGTAACTGTATTTCAGTGTTTACTTTTTGTAGACATTTGTTCTACAAATTTTTTTTATTGATTTTTTATTGTTAAGTAATAAGGACTTGATAAGGCATTTACAAACAAGTTATGATCTTTACAGATGGAATATCAAGCATCTTAAAAGAAAAGGTCACCCATCAAGTGTTAAGAAATTTATTTGGGAACATAGTATAAATTTTTGAGAATCGATCATTCCGAGACAATTCAAAGACTAGTCAGTATACTCATAAATATAGTACTGAGAAAAATGTATACCAAAGTATGAAGCAATATGATAGAAATTTGGGAATAGTATCTGTTGCTGAACTGAGCTCCAATACATTCATTCCCCAAGTGATGAATCAGAATAAAGTAAGTTTATCTCTTAAAACATAATATTTGAAATATGATATAAGTAAAATAAATAGTTTTGAAACTTTTCTGTCAAGTTCAAATTTAATTAATTTAATTAAAACAGTTTAAGCTACAGTACCCTGGCATACAAGTAATTCTTTCTGTAACCACGCTCGTGTGTCGAATCGCTCGTATCTCGATGCCATTTTTCGCATATAAATATATTGAAATGCCATTATCTCGTTCCAGCACTATGGTTTTGTTAATTTATTTGAATATTGCAAATAAATTTACTATTTAATATTGTTTTGATGATATTTTGATAGTGCGTTTTGTTTAATTACTTTATAATTAGCGTTATTCAAAAGCTTATTGTTTTCTCTTTTAGTACTGCAAATATGATTTAAATCAAATTTGTGGAACACATTGAAAAATTGAAGAAACCAGAACCAGTACAAACCGCGCGTAACGCTAATAGTAGCCCGCATAGAATTCGTTCGGTCGGATGTGCGATGCGTTACGCGCGGGTGTACTGGTTCTGGTTTCTTCAATTTTTCAATGTGTTCCACAAATTTGATTTAAACCATATTTGCAGTACTAAAAGAGAAAACAATAAGCTTTTAAATAACGCTAATAATAAAGTAATTAAACAAAACGCCCTATCCGAAAACATTAATTGAAAAATTATTTTATCCTTTTTAGCTAATAATAAAGGATTATTTAGCATATATTACTATACATTATATGGTTTAAGCCAATATGAGTAGAATCACGTAATTTTTTTTTTCGATATTTTTATGTTTACGCCAAAAATTGAGTTTTGAAAAAGGGGCCACTTTGGCATATTTTCAATGATATCTCGGCCATAAGGTGAGATACAAAGTTGAAGTTTGGTATAACGGATGTTTTCAAAATGACCTTCAAAATGGCGTGTAAATTATTCAAATACAAGGGTATTAGTCAATTTATATGCAATGCGCCCACACCCTTGTGCGTCATGACTATTATGTACTCGTCTGGCAGACCCTTGCAACCGTCAGAATGGGCTGGCTTCTTACATATGCTTTCTGAACATTTAAAAGAAGACACCCTCAAAATTTGAGCCTTGTGCGAGCAAGTTATAGAAATTTTTTTTTTTACATTTTCACAAATTGAAGGGATAATGACGCAACCGCGGAATGACTGCCAGAATGGTATTTTCTTAATGGGCCGATAATAAAATATCATTAAAAAAATTTCTGGCTTTGTGAAAACAGGTTAGTCAAATAGTTCACTGGCTCTTAGACTAAATCACTATTAACGTATAGCCAACATTTCAGATGTTAAAATAACTCACCGTATATTTGCGTGGTTATATCATTACTACATAATTAATACTAATGCATATTGGAATTAACTATAAAATAAATTATAAATTATAAAATAATTGACTATAATATTAGCTTCAATATTATGTTATTATATTATTATTATACTAAATAACACAATAATCTTTACATGGAAATAGAAAATCATTGCTACAACTGACGAAATTATTCATATTTTCATTTTGACATTAATATTTTTCTAAACAACTCTTACTCGCTCAAAGCTCGTATCTCAAGTTTTGCTCATCATTCGAAGCTAACGAATCATTTCTTTGTCGGCTCGTATTTCAAAACGCCCATATGTCAGGACACTCGTATGTCAGGGTACTCCTGTATATCAATAAATTTAATTTAATAAATAATATTGAGGACTTTTTGATTCACTCCCATATATCACTTCGTTTTCACTTAATTCAACAATTTTGAACATATTTTTAGACAGTAGTGGTATTATACTACAGCCCATTTTGTGGATTTTGCCAGTATGCATGGCATATTTTTTTATATGTAAGTCATTTATTGAAATCGATTTCTAAGATATCGTTTGTGAGAATTGATATGGATTACAATGATGTACCATGGCAACTCACCATGGATGATTTACCGACGATCACAATATTTCCGGAAAGGTATAGAAATGATAAATACATTTAAAATTTATCTGTTTATATATATATATTTATAAAAAATATAATTGCATATATAAAAATAAGATTCTCAGTAACATAATTATATTTTATTCATTTGCTTATAGGTCTATTAATATATTAATTTATTATAATTTTTTTAGTAAATCAGAAAGTTTGACATTTCCCCATTCTTTGGATATAACTGCTTCAAATGTTTTAAGCTTTATATTGTCTAATCTAAATAATGTTGTAAGACTGGAGGTTATGATAAAAGTTTGTATTGGGACATATAAGGTATGTATAAATAAACACACACACAAAATATAATATACATATTAGATTGGCAACTAAGTAAGTAAGCGGTTTTTAGCTTAAATGGTTTTAATAGAATTTTTAGGTTTGATGATGTATTCCAAATGTAAAATACCTTTCGGATTCGTAATTCTAAGGCAATTAGCCATCAATATGTAAAATAGTTTTTTGATCGATCGCGCAGCTTTTATTTCGTGTTCGTTGAAAGATGGAAAATCAAATCGAAAATTTGTCATATTTTCCTTTTTTTATTTCTGCAAAGGTAAAAAAGCATGTAAGACGATCGATTTTTATGTCTAATATTTTGCCACATTCACCATACAGTTTTGACCTTGGAACTTCTGATTTCTTTTTGTTCTGATCTTCACAAAAGCTCCATGAATGGTAAACAATTCAATGATTATGATGATGTCAAATTGTATTTGATTAATTTTTTTCCACAAAAATCCACATTTACTTAGTTGTCAACCGGATATTTCTGGCAAAGTTAACCATATTTATTCATATTCACATTTTTACAAGTCATTATGATCTTCTGTACGATCTATAGTTGTACAAAAATTTCATTGGTAAAAATTGTTTGAATAAAACATCTTCTCTTTCAGATGTCCGATCAGCATATGACTTGTTGGTTTGAGCTTCAAAGAGAAATTCTACGGCTAATTGAAATCACATTAAAACAATGGAGAATAAGCAATAATCATTATAAATCTGTATTAGTAAGGCGACTTCAGCTACTTAAAACTTTATCATTTCTAACAAACCCTGGTGAAAAATCTCCATCTAAAATTAAAGAAATTACAAATTTAATAAACCAGATAAGTTTAAACTCAAGATTTCAAAAATTTAAGAAGGGTTTAAGGTAACCATTAATTTTTATCTATTTTGTATATAATAAATATTATTTTGATAAATATCTATTTCTTTAAAATACTCTCGATAATATTATTATAGTTTTTTAAATAATTTGTGTGCATTATACAAATTTCTTCAGATTATATTCCAACCTACTGGCAGTGGGATGTGATTATGGCAATTTAGATTATAAATATGCCTAATAAGTAAATTATTAATTATATTAATATATATTAATATATATATTAATAAAAATTATATTATATATATATATACTATTGACATATGAAATCATATTAATGACAATCTATTTAAATAATCTCTCATTTTTCTCACATAACTTGTGGGGGAAAATACACTATTCAGATTACAAGAAACGACTTCTACCAACGAATTTACCAGCAACTAAAAAACAAATCTTGTATTAATTCTTTGAAAAATGTCTTTTTTAATAGATTTACTCTTGAAAATCTTACGAGCAAAATCCCGATTACTCATGGGCTTTTCAATAATATGAGATAATTGTGATATCCATTCATCTCTATCGGCTTCACTTGTGGATGATAAATTGTATGTTCTATCAGGAGTTCTTAAAGTGAAAGTGAAGTCTTGCTCTTGAACCCCATCACTCGAACCTATTCTTACACTATAGCCTTGTAACATGTTACCTGTTGTAAAATCTTTAGTTAAATTTTTAAGTAGAGCCTAAAAGGAAATTTTTAAATTCACTTATATGCAACATGTTTTAAAACAATAATAAGTGCTTACACCAAAAGCAAAGGTTATCTAGTGTATAGGTATCAACTCTGTCATATCAGCTGTTCATTAACCCTTTCCACTCGGCTGTCTTCCTGAGGAGACAACATAAGTCTAGCTTATCTCTAGGCTGACTCTTTGACACTCGGCAGTTTGTATATACAATGACTCGTATAAATGTAAAGTGTCGAATAGAATAGATCAAGAATGAGCAACCAGCGGGCTTCATGAGGCCCTTTAAATATTTTTCTGCAATTCACCAAGCATTTCTAAATAGAATTTTATCTATTTTAACAACTTTCTCCCATCAGTAAATTAATTATAATTTATTCTTTTCTTATGATTTCTTTTTTATTTAATTAAAGCTTTGTCATTAATAAATGATCTAATTTTAAAAATTAAATAAGACCTGTGATTTAGAAAGGTTGCTCATTCTTATAATAAACTTATGCAGTCATAAGACCGAGGCCCTCTTTTCAAAGTTTACTATTATTTATTTGTCCAGTAGGGTAAGTTATAGAAATCGCAAAAAATCGAAAATGCAAATTTTTATTTATCTTTACCTTTAAAAGGTTTTTAAACATTTTGGCATACCTTAGAAAAAATGGATATGTGTGTGTGTGCGGATACAAATTTTCGGCGACGATTTCGGGAACACCGATCAACCGATTTGAATAATTCAAAAAGCATTCGATTCGTATTGATAAGGAGACGTGCTGATTGGTTTTTGCCAAAGGCAGCTCTAGCCGTTCCGAAGATACGGGGCAAAAAGTGCCAAAAACGGTAACTCAATTTTGAAGAGAACGGAACGATTTCAATAATTCAAAAAACATTTTATAATACGTGTATTGATAAGATGAAGAACTGATTACATTTTTGGGATGGCAAGGTTTCGGAGATCTAGTGAAAAAAGTAAAAAAAAACTAGTGGGGTGTATGGCATCGTGCCTTAAGCAAATTGCTGGTACTTCCCGTACCGTAACGAAATGTTTGAGGAATACCGAATGTTTTCAAATAGATTATTATAAATATAAATATTGTAACATTGTCTAATATTTATAAGAACTATATAAACTGAATTGCAAAGTTGAAATTATTTGTTATTTAGAACTTTAGTCAGAATTAAAAATAAAATCTGATTTATTTTCAATAATCAAAAAAATTTTTTTTGAAAAAAAAAAATTATTTTGAAACAATTTTTTTTCCAAAATCAATTATTTTGTTAAAACAAGCAGAAAGTTCTTTGAATCTGCCATTTTTTTAATATTTAGCTCTGTTATCTTCGAAATGGCTGGGCCTACTAATTGAATGTTTTTTAGATCTTTCAAATCGGTACTCCGTTCTCTCAAAAACTCGATTTCTATTTTCTGCACTCCTTGCTCTTTATCTCCGTAACTGTTGGACCTGCCTTTGTCAAAAACTAATCAGCACATCTCCCTATCAATAGGAATCGAATGTTTTTTGAACCATTCAAATAGGTTGATCCGTGCGCCCGAAAACGTGACCGAAAAATTGTATCCATACATACATACATACACACACAGACACACACACACACCAGTCTGGGTATGTCGGACTAAATACCGCCCTGGTATAATACCGACTAAAACCTCCCTTTTCCAGTCTGGGATGCATAAAGGCATACAAAAAAAACACATCAGTCTGGGATGCATAAAGGCATTTCCTTCACTGTACAAAAAAAAAACACACACACATCCATTTTTTCTCATTTATGCCAAAATGTTCAGAAACCTTCAAAATGTCGAGAATGTAAAAATTTTCAATTCCGATTTTTGGGCGACTACAATAACTTACACTACGGCAGCCAAAAATGATCATTAGACATATGCACATCAAATTATCAGATATTTTATGGAGATTTTAATAATGATTATCAATTTTCTTTATATTTCTATGGGCGGCGCTTACGCGCTTCGATATTTTATCTCTATGCAGCTAAAACAGTGCAGCTAAAGCAGTAATTTTTTAAAAAATTAATCTTTAAAAAAATGGCACTGGAAGCTTCTGCAACTTGCCTTAAGGCACGATGCCAAACACCACTAGTTTTATTATACAATTTTTCTTGTAAATATGGAAAAACGATTGACAAACTTGTAAAGCAAAATTTTAATCACAAAAGACAGATATATAAAAAACGATATATGTATTACACTTTTCTGTGGAATGAGAAAAAACTATCACAACACTAAGTATTTATAACGACACTGCCGCTTTGTCTATTGGAAGTTGCTTTAAAATAAATTTAGATATTATTGTACATGTACGTTCTTCAATGCCCACAAATTCATATAAATTAAATTGCATACATACACAATAATATCAAGTTTACAGCAGATACGTTTTCGTCAGATTCCGAGTCGCGGGTGATTGTTTTTGAATCAGCGCTGAGCGGTAAGGGTTAATAGATGTACATACAAAAATAGTTTTCACAAACCAATAAAAATTTCGCCTTTAGGATGAGCATCAAACATATCATCATGATACATAAGTTTTCGACCATCTAAAGTAAACCATCGCTTTTTATATGAATCAGATACTTTAGGGCCAGTTTTCCATAACCAGCCTTCTTTAAGGAAATCATCAGTTAAATGTTCAAGCAGATCGTTCTCCCTCATACTTGGAAAAGCAATCTCTAATCTATGCAACTTTGCACATCTTATAGCTGTGTACCTTGAAATTAATTATCTCAATTAATTATGATTTACATATTTATCAATTGATTAATTCTTATTGATTAATCATATTTACCAGTTAATCAAAACTTCTGAATCGTTGTGGTAAACATATATGTGGCGAGTTGTTTCATCTTTCATGAACGATATTTGCATAGAATTATTATGATTGAATTTTTGAGGGGCTAGCGCTATGTTGATTTCTGATATGCGTAAAATTGCTTTGGGATCTTTATGTTCTTTTATGTAGTATCTTAGTGTGTCATCTTGTTCGTTAAGCACAAATTTTCTTGGATGATACCTTTGATTTGAAATTATATTATAAGAAGTCAAAATCAGCAAAAAAAAAGTAATATGAAATATTCAATTCAAACGTTTTAATAGTAAGTGCATATACCAAAGTGGTACCCTGACTTACGACTTAATATACGAGTGTTTTAAGATACGAGTCGCCTCATGAGCGATTTGTTGCTTCGACATACGAAAAATTTCATTATTTGTAACAATGATTATCCTACTATAGAAAAACTTTGCTGTTTTATTACAGTTCATTATGTTATAGTTAGTAATTTCAATTACATATAAATTGTAATATCAATTATTATAATTTTTGAAATTTTAACTATACATTATACTGTGGGAAATCGAGCAAGCTGGAGATTGGAGAGAAAACAAAATCACTTGTCATTTTATGAAATTTTATAATCAATAAATTGTTTATATTTTTATACAAATGGAGTTTATATTTTATATATATATAACTATTTTCCATAATACTATTATAATAATTGTATAGTTATATATGTTGAGTTCAATTTTTTTTCGTATAAAATATTAGGTACTTTTATATTCACGTGTCCAAAGGGCCAAGTCTCTTGAATTAAAGTGTGAAATTATTGTAAAATATGAGAATGTACAAGCGTAACACATCACAGATATGCACTGTGTTTAAACAGGCGGAGTTCATAATGGCTAAAACTATAGCTAAGGGCCTTACAATAATTCATAAGCAGATTTCTAAACTCTAAAAGTTTGTTTATATCACTCCAGAAAAGTTGCAATAATTCGAGCATGGTATTTGTTCAATGAAACTTCTCTAACTCATTTTGCAATATCATGAATGACAGGAAAAACAAATAGTAAATTTTTTTTTAATATTAAAAAACTTTAACAAAACCCAAAGTGCTAGAGCGAATGAATGGCATTATATGGGGAAAACTGCTTTGAGATATGAGCAATTTGACATACAAGCATGGTTTACAAATTAAACTCTTATGTCGGGGTACCACTGTATATATATGGAATAAGGCTAAATGAAAAAACAAATAGAAAATTATTTATATAATTTTATGAACCTATCATAGAAATATAATAATAAACAAACTTTTTATCATCCTTCCCTTTCTTCATCAAAATTCCACTCATTTGTCCCGATATATATTGTACTGGTGATTGTGAAGTAAATTCTTTTCTCAAATACTTGGCTTTGATCCATTGTTCTATTAAAATACTTTAAGAAAAAATATATCTCATATTTCTTGTTTTAGTGAAGTAGATAATGCAATACATACTAAGGACTATTAATTCCAGGTCTCCTGTAAAATATTGGTACAAGTTCTTCATATTTTTGTTGAGCAGCAAAATTACCTATTTCGCTGATATGTTTACTTGACTGTCTTCCCATCTATCTAATTTTAAGTGTTTCACTTTACTAATGTGAGCTCCAAGAGCTCTGTGTATCCCAGCGCATCGAGTGCATATAAATATACCTATATTGTAGGATGACCATTCTGGATCTGTATATACAGACATATTATAAATAATCTGGCATGATATGAATATAATTTTGTACACATACTAGGTGTGCGGCAATCTGCACATACACCATTGCCATCTTTTTTAAGCAGCTCTTGAAGCACTTTTTCATTAGGATCCGTCATTATTTCATAAGAAAAACATGTCAATAATCTTTACTCAGAAAAATTTTATAACTATATGCCAAGTTAGAATGGAACAGATATTCTTCACTTTTTGCTTGCAATCATAACTTGGAGTGGCATGTGAATTATGTAGATAAATAAAAAAGGGATTAATTTAATGAATATCTTCTCTGTACATGATACTTCATATAAAAATCTCGATTTTTGTGAGATTTGCTTGTGTGTTGAAATATTTAAAAGGTCGTTCTCCTTACACATGACATTTCAACATCATAATGACGTCAACTGTTTTGATTGGTTTTGATGTAGCTCTCGAGCTCTCGTCATTTCTTTAAAATCTATTAATTAGTTATTTAGTTAGATCAATTCATAATTAAAAAATTAAAAGGGTTATTTATCACACGCAGCTAAATCTTACAAAGTTGTCATCATAGATAAACAAGTATTTGTTTATTTAAGTAAGTTTTCATAGGGTTGTCATCCTCAAAACACCCAACACAAATATTCCTGGTTTGAAACTTTGCTTTCGGCCCGGTGTGGGTGTCATTACTATATTTTACAGTATAATTTATTGTCGTAAGAGGGTGCTTATGTCCCAAATAATATTTTGTATGAATTAATTTGACAGTTGCATTTGTAACGGTTAATTAAAGTAAAAGTTGTTTTTAGCAAATCAGTTTTTTTTATTTTCAAGTGGCTGATAATTGTGCGTACAATAAATACAAAAAGAACTTTTTGTAGTTCAACAATTAGTCTGAACATTTATTATATTTTAAAATTTTGTTGCCATTGAAAATCAATTTTTTCCATCGTTTTGTATATACTTTATATATGAACAATGGATCCTAAAGAAATAGACCTAATCTTAAAACCACCAGACCAATTTGAATTTCCTTTTCCACCATATGAAATTCAAAAAGATTTTATGAAAACACTGTATGAAACTTTAGAATTAGGACAGTTGGGTATCTTTGAAAGCCCCACTGGTACGGGAAAGTCATTGAGTATAGCTTGTGCCTCTTTACAATGGTTAAAAGGTATAAATTTCCTTTTTTATTATTTTATTTTGCCTTGCCTTTTATTGCTGAATTTGATTTAAAATCTGCGTATTAAACATTTTGATGTTTTATGTATCATGTTACTTTATCATTAGTGTGACTTAACTCCTTATTTTATACTTCAAAAGATGCTTTAAATATTTTTATTGCATGTTTAATTTGTTATTACTTGTGTTTCTCAACTAGTTGCTAGTAGATGTAATAATTCTGTCATTGCAGATCACGAGGAAAGAAAAGTCAAATCACTAATAAAAAAAATTGAGCAAATTAATATTAAAAAGGATGAAGTTTCTGTTAAAGAAGATGACTGGATAAATGAACAATATCAAATAAAATTATATAATGATGAAATATGTAAAGTTGAACAAAAACTAAATGATATAGAAACTTATAAAGATCGAATGAATAAAATTAAACATAAGAAGAAAAAAGCAAGATCTGTTAATAGTCATAACATCATCGATAAAAAGGTAGTTTGATTTCAAATTTTTATGCTCTTATTAAAATAATATATTTTGATTATAGTATTTAATAATTTTTAACTTTATCGTTATGTGACATTTGTACTTATAAATAAAATGTAACTTAAGAGTCTTATGTTTCATGTGTCATGAAATTATTTTCATTAAATGTTTTGAAAATGATGTTTTATGTAATTTCATATTAGTGCATTCTCTTTATGATCACATTACAAAGTGGCTTTACGTTTTAGACATGATTTGATATGACACAAATAAATATCTGTAATACAATGGTTTTGCTTGTAAGAGTACCTTCATAATACAATTTAGTGGATAAAATATTTATAGTCAAATGTTTCTAGTTCAAAGTTTTTAGTTCAAAATATAAAATTTCACGGTTTCTAAAATCATGTAAATAATAGTAATGTACTATTTACCAATATTTTTTAGTCTGCCCAGAATGTGTCAGATGATTTGGAATTAGATGAAGATGAATACATATTGGATGATACTGAAAGTGTTGTCGAAGATGATTTGCAGGATGAAAAATTAAAAAATACACAAACACAGGTATATAGTATATTCTGAACCAATATTATTATAGAGTTAACCCAATTATTTCTTGTGATTATTACAATAGTGCTCTTATATATGATACAGTTATTTTATATTTTAGATAATATTTGCGTCACGAACACATTCTCAATTATCACAAATAGTTGCAGAAATAAGTAAAAGTCCACACAGTGATATTAGAGTAGTCACATTGGCTTCCAGACAAAGTTATTGCTTGAATTCCTCTGTTCGAGCCCTAAAACATAACACAGCTATAAATGAAAAGTAAATATTTATCAAAAAAAATTAATTTGTGTATATTTATATATTAGTATAAATAAAGTTTATGAGAATTCTGTAATATAAATGATGAATAATATATAACCATGATTAAATAACATATTTTGTCTTTGTAGGTGTTTAGATTTACAAAAAGGTAAAAGTTCAGAAACAACAAGGGCAGATGAATTTCAAAAACCTATTAAAAAAAAGAAAGTTCGAACAGAAAAATGCTGTGCATTCAAAAATTCAAATAATGTATCTGAATTAACAGATTTTATTTTATCTGATATAGTAGATGTTGAAGATTTAATCAAAGAGGGTAAATCGTTAAATGCATGCCCATACTATGCGAGTAGAAATGCATTGGAAGACGCCCAATTTATAGCAGTACCTTATCAAACATTGTTAAGCAAACGCACAAGAGAAATTAGTGGTATTAACATTGAGAATAATGTTATTATTATTGATGAAGCTCATAATTTACTGGATACAATAACCAATATTCATAGTTCTATTTTTACATTTGAACAAGCTACTCTAGCATTGGCAATTCTTCGTGCATATCAAAAAAAATATGGTATAAGATTGAGTGATAGAAATTATTTACTACTTTCACAACTAATATTTGTAACAAAACAAATAGTTAAAATTACTGATAAAATTGAAAGTAGTATAATGTATACAACCATTGAATTTGTTTTATTTGGAGAGTTTGAAAATATAAATCTGTTACCAATTGTTAATTTTTGCGATAGTAACAATTTTGTACAAAAAGTTGCCGGTGAGTTGTTTTATATATATATACACCTAAGTCTGTTTTTACACGGTAGATTGGTTCCAGAAGAATCCGTGTAAAAAGAAAACGTGTAAAAAAAGACATTGATCTTATACAAAAATGGGTGATTTGTTCCTAATCTCTTAAACCTATTAAAATTAGTGAAAATCAAGAATTTTAAGAACAAGAATTCATGTTTATTTTAGTTAGTGCTATTCACATTTGCTTTGACCAGTAAAAATTGTTTGTACGCGCTAAAGGGAATTCACTTAAATCTTTAAGCTAGTGTTCGCAAACTATCGATACTATCGATGGTTTCAGACTTTTTTCTTTCATAAATACTTTTTTGTGATATGAACATACTTCGCAAAAATTAAATTTGACAAAAAAATTTAAGCACATAAAATTTCAATCGTGCTAAATGGAATAAAATCGTGTAAAAAAGTTAAAAATATTCAATTTTCAAACCGTGTTATATCAAAACCGTGTACAAAAAGACCGTGTAAAAACAGACTTAGGTTATATATATATATATATATATATATATATATATATACATATTATGACATTTCAATTTTAAGATAATGTTCCTTCCAGTTTTATAGCAGTTTTTTCCTTTTAGGATATGCTCGACACTATTCAGATGAAATAAATAATTTAGATAAAATAGTAGATAAGAAATTAACAACAGGTGTCAAAGCACTTTTAAAGCAAATTCAAGATAATAAATCAAAAAAGTCAACAGATATTGTGGAGAAAGAAAACATTCCATCGGATAAGTCAAAAGACTCTACTTTATCACCAGTGAGTTGCCTATATGCATTGCAAGCGTTTTTAACTTCTTTGACAGAGAAATATGAAGATGGAAAAGTTTTAGTATCCAAAGTTAGTGATCCTTCAAGATGTTTTATAAAATATTTAGTTCTGAATCCAAGAATACATTTTCAAGATCTTGTAAAAAAAGCAAGATCGGTAAGTTTAATTGTATATAATATTTTTAATTGATTTTATTTTTATTGGTGTAATTTATCTTTTAGGTGATTGTTGCTGGAGGAACTATGCAACCATTTGATGATTTTAGCTTGCAATTATTTGGAACAGAAGAAATAACTCGGGTGAATATATTTTCTTGTGGTCATGTTGTGCCAGAAGAAAGTCTTTGTCCAATTATAATGACAAAAGGGCCATCTGGAAAAGATCTCCTATTTAATTATTCAAATAGATGTAGTGCGGAATTGGTGAGTAAAATGCTGAAATGTTATTTTATTTTAATATTTTTTGTCATTTTGTTGAGTCATACTTATAAATATAAAAATATTTGTACAGTGAGTATGAATGTGTGTGAGATCAAATGAAAGATTAAAATATGTGTCATTCAGCACCATGTTCAGATTATAATTATTTACCAAGTAGACCGGCACAAACCACCTGTTGAATTTGTTCAAAAGTTTATGTCTGGTGATAATGATAAGTGTATTAAAAGCAATTTTTGTTTATTATGATTGATATCTTGTATAAAAGAATATTAGAATAATTAATATTCAATCTAATTCAGAATTGAAGCCATGGCATTGTTTATTATTTTATTTTTGTTTGTTTTTACCTCATTTAAACAAGATGCTTGCTGCATGATGATACAAGTTTAGCATCAAGACATATATATTGAATATTTTTGATAATTATGATATTTTCTTTGTCAAATTCGTTGAAATATGTTTCAAAATCAAACAAATTTCTCGACACACTAAACTAAAGACTAAAATATGGCGAAATTACATTTATTTAAACATAATTTTTTTATAATGTATTCAGTCAATTGCAAAATTCACACAATATAGTTGCATTTTGTTATATCACAATATAATTATACTACATAAAAGTTTTTGGAATAGCTTTTTATTATATTTTTTTTAATTTGAACTACTGAACTATATAATTATTGTTCAGTAATTACGATTTAAAATAATGAGAAAAATATTTACTCTTGTACTGTTTTATCAACATTTTCATGCGAAATATAGCCGTATTAAAAATTGTTAGTAATAGTGCATATTGCTCATAATTGTTAGTTCATAATGAAAAATTTTGGCTTGCACATTGTACTGTGACACTAAGTATGTTAATAATTTTTCTTTTCGGATTTTGTTTTGAAAATCATAAATAAAGCAAATCATACAGTGTTTTTCTTCACCATTTGTAATGAAATTAATTAATTATTTAGAAGAATTCGACGAGTGTTTGCATATCATTATTTAAAAAAAAAATCCTGTAATTTCAATATCATAAATCATAAATGAATTAATATAATTTTAAACATATGTATTTTATGGTCTGACTGTTTTATAAATAATACAAATAAATATGTTTTTAAGTTTATGTGGCGCGTGCTTTAAAAAATACTATAAATCTGTGTCAATAAAATTGTTGTTTCCTCAAAATTGTAGAAATTAGAAAACTATTTAAACTAGTTTATAGAAAATTTAAAGAAAAATCATTACTTTTTCAATGATAATTAATTTTGTTATTTTATACATATTTGCCGACAAAATTTAAAGTTACATTATTCATAAATATAGTTGTTAATAAAAATTAAATTATATTTACTGTTCAAGATTACTGGTGAAATTATATTTTCAAACCAGTTTTTGTTTTCATTTCCAGATGCAAGATCTGTCAATGATAATACAAAATATATGCAGCTTGGTTCCTGGTGGAATTGTTTGCTTTTTTCCGTCTTACGAGTATGAGCAACAAGTATACGATTCTTTTAAGAAAAATCAAACAATAGACAATATTGTGAAAAGAAAATTAATTTTCCGTGAACCTAAAAAATCTGGTGAAGTAGATAGTATTTTACAAAACTATAGCAAATGTATTAAACAGGCTAAAAATAAAAAATCCAACATAACCGGTGCCTTAATGTTGGGCGTTGTAGGCGGTAAGATTAGTGAGGGTTTGAACTTCAGCGACGATTTAGGTCGTTGCGTTATTGTTGTAGGTGTTCCTTATCCTAATAAGACTAGTTTAGAATTGAAAGAAAAATATCATTTTTAAATACTCATTTCAAAAATAAAGCTGGTGATATATATTATGAAAATTTGTGTTTCAAAGCCGTCAATCAGTGCATCGGCAGAGCCATTAGGCACATAAACGATTACGCGGCTATTGTTTTGGTTGACGAACGCTATGCTCAACCAACTAATTATAAGAAACTATCTAATTGGATACAAAGTTCCTTAAAAATGCCTTCAAATTTCGGTCAAACGTTCGCTCTCTTAAGAAACTTCTTCAACCAGAAGAAATGTGATAATTAGATATATTCTAATGTAGGTCATAATAAAGTAAAGTATAATATTTTGAATCTCTTTATGATTTCAATAACTATTTTGATAATTTATTATATAAGAGATTTGAACTTCTAATCAGTATTATTTGTGATCAGTGGCGTCGGAACCGTGTGGGCTGCAATCTCGAAATATTATATGAGAAATATTAAAAAAAAAGCGAACCTGCCGGCTGCCTATAAAAAAAAAAGCGAGCTCACCCATCAAAAATTTGCTTCTGACGCCACTGCTTGTGATGTATAATAAGGAAGGTTAAATTTGCTATGAAATTGATTATAATAATATTTTTTGATTGATTTTTTTTTTCAATATTGTTAATATTGATTTTGAATCTCATGCAAATATATAGCAATATATTTTAAATAAATTTCCTATGTATTTTATACGTTTAAGTATCATAATTTAAAAAATAATAATTTTAATACTAAACCAACTATACCATTTTGTATTTTTAAATATTTGATTGTTTAACAACTACTACTAATAATATTATTTTTGAATCTCATTATATATATTTAGTGCAATATATTTTGAATGAACTACCTATGTATTTTACAAGTATGAATATCATAATTGAAAATAATATTATTAGAATTATTGAAAATAATAATTTTAATACTAAACCAGTAATTATACCATCTTGTATTTTTGAATATTTATTTTAATTCGTTTTTTTTTTCAAAATTGCTACAACTACTAATAACAATATTAATTGTGAATCTTATTGTCATGCATATTTAGTGCAATATATTTTGTGAATTAATTAAGTATGAATATAATAATTTAACATAATTGGGTTAATACTACCAACTATCCTGAATTTTCAAATATTAATTTTAAATAGTTATTTTTCAAATTATATAAGTGATATTGAATATATTGTATAGTTAGTGAATACATTTAATAGCATAATTAATAACATTTAAACACTCCATGCAGGAATCTAGTTTTTGTGATAATAATTGCAATGCAATGCATAATATTTTGAACAAACTTCGTATGTATAATCAATAGTATATAAACATTCTATGTAGGAATTTAGTTTTTGAGATAACAATTATTTACAATGGTATTAATTAATTCAATAATTATATTCTCACGTTCGAATTGTATTTTTTATTTCCGTAGGGTAAGTTATAGTAATCGTCTAAAAATCGAAAAGGAAAATTTTTGAATATATTTACGTTTCGGAGGTTTCTGAACATTTTGCCATACCTTAGATGTGTGTGTATGTATGTGTGGATACAATTTTCCAATTGAAGTTTGGGAGAACGGAAGATTCAATTTGAATGATTCAAAAAACATTTTATTTGTTTGACGAAGTGAAATACTGATTTTTGAAAAGGCAGGTCTAACGGCGGTTTTGGAGATCCAATACAACAAAGTACAAAAAAAGCCAATTGGCGGTTAAAAATGATCACTGGACATACTTACATCTAATTAGATATTTAATAAAACTTTTAATATTGAGTACAAATTTTGTTTACATTTCTATGAGTTTCGTACCTATGTTATCCATTAGACTGCGATGCAGCGTTTATGCGCTTCGATATTTTATCTATAAACAGTTACGCAGCGTGATTAGTTTGAAGAGAATTCCAAAATTTTTTAAATATAAAAGAAATCAAAATTTTTAGAAATTTAAAAACATACAAAAATCTAATATTTTCAGTTTTCAAAAAAGTTTAGACCTTTTTTAACAATGGTCTTAAGGTACGATGCCTTGTACCACTAGTTCTATATTGTATTTGCTTTCAAATTTCAGCTGAATTTAGTAAAATTCAGCACATTTTCAGGGATTGTTTAAATTAGAACTGAAATCAATGATATAGTTTAACGGGATTTACTAAAATATGTCGCTAATACAAATAATATGATTTTGATAAGCATCTATATAATTTTAGTATTCGAATTGATCCCTAACGTTTGAAATAAATAGGGGAGTTGCAGCCAATGAAAACAAATCGGGCGCGTCGCTCATGTCAAGGCGCCGTCAGCGGAGGGAGCAGGGTGCCAGCCTGTCATAATCATCAGCAGCATAGGGGAGGGGAGCAGCGAGAGAGCGAGACGGACGTACCGCCATGTTTGTCTTGCGCGAGTCGCGTGCGCGTCAGACTCACGTCTATTTATCAATCCAGAATAACGAATTGCCGGCACGTAGCCACGCAAGTGTGTGTATAGTGAAGTGAGTGTGTGAACCAGGAAATCCTTAGGGGTTATAGACGGTTAATTTAGGCAGTGTCATTAGATATAAGTTATAATGAATCCATCGAAAAGTGCAAATGTGACGATGAGCAAATTGTATGTCGGTAACCTCCCGATTGACTCTGGCGAATCCGCTTTGCGACAACTCTTTTCGGATCACAATCTTTCATGTTCTGAAGTGTTGGTCAAACGTGGAGGATATGCATTTGTCGATTGTCCAGATCAATCCTCTGCAGATAGAGCTATTGATAAATTGAACGGTGAGTTAATATTGTAAAAATTGTAGATTTTGTGACATCTTTTGATAGTAGATTGTTTTTCAAACATGGCGCCGACGTTTGATTAAGCACGAGGGCTGTCATAATTTTTGTATACAATTACTACTTTTGAAAGTGCATGTGGCTGAATAAACCTACAATTAATGTATATGAAATAGTATAGTTTACAATTGTTATGTTCTGTCATTTCCAATCGAATCAAACTATTACAAATGTCATCAACGTTTGCTTGTCGTATAGTAAACTAATTCAATAATAATTTATAAAAATTTCTTTTTATTATTATCTCAAAATAGATGAGCACAGTACAATGTGTTACCTAATTTCTATTTTTAGTTAACTGTTAAATATTCGATATAAAGTAAATTGTTTGTTTAGCACGAATTTCTTGACGTATGTACAATGTCATTTCTTTTGTATTGCCAAAAGTGTGTTGGCCCCAGGCTTACCAACCGCATAGCTAGAGAAGCCTAAATATTTGTGTTCAATATAAATATTATGCTGATTATTTATAATATACATATATTTATACTTCAATCTATTAATACTAATTTTCTGGTATTTGTGCATATTACATTAGGCCATTGTAATATTAATTGATTTGTGATAATGAGCTCATTTATTAACCCTTGATATGTTATCTTGTATAGCGTATAACGCAATACTACGTCTTCTCAAAATTGTTATTGCTCACAACAGTTATATATTCAAACATTTATATATGGAAAACAAATAGTTTTAATCTAAAATGCCTTTATGCATTAAAATTTTATCTTACTCCCTACATTAATTATATGAAATATCATGCTTATGTTTTGCTAATCTTGATCTTTGATTTACATTTTAAACTAGCGTTGCATGGCATCGTGACGCTTAATTCGAAATTTAAATTTTTTGAAAATTTGGAAAAATTGACCTTTGAGAATCTTAAAATTTTTGAAAAAAAGGCTTGAAAAATTCTAATTTTAAATCTAACGAATAAACATTGGCAAGGAACCCCTAGAAACGTGAAAAAAATTTGTACTTATTGTTAAAATATCTGTCAATTTGTTGTGCAAATGTCTAATGATCGTTTGATGTTTCACCGCCAAATGTTTTTTTTTTTATTTTTTTCAATTGATACCCGAGACCGCTAAACCAGCCTTCCCAAAAATTTAAACAGTTCTTTATTTTACCAATACAAGTTAAATTCTCTCGAAAACTGAATTACCATTCTTGGCACTTTTTGCCTCGTATCTTCGAAACGGCTGAACCTGCCTTGGCCTAATCAACTTATCAGCAATCCTTCTTATCAATAGGAATTGAATGCTTTTTCGAATCATTCAAATCGGTTACGCCCGAAATTGTACACACATAATCCTGGTTGATGCTTACTTATGACATGTTTTCATCAATTCACTGTATATATATTTTTTTTGTGTATAGAAAAGTACTAATACATAATTATTTTTGATTAAAATCGTGAGTTGTTTCAATGTACATAAAGAAATGTAATACCTGAGTTCAAACTGTAATTCCACAACTTTCTCACTTAATTCATGTGAACTTTTTATGCTTTATCGCTAGATGATTGTATTAGAACAAAATTATTACCAGCACCTTTATCCTTATGTTAACCAAGTCAACGAACCACGGTACTGTCGCATATAAATTGCCTCTGTTGATTATGAAGGTCATTGTGTTTGGCCGTTTTATGTCAGGCATGTGATATTTTTTAACACCAATGTTCATAAATCTACAAATGTATTTAGTTTCCAGCAATCGTGCACGTTTAAATGAAGGAATAATCTACTGTAAGAACCGATGCAAATTTAAAGCTAGTATTTTTATTATGCTGTGATTTAAACGAATTAACTTTCGTTTATTTTCTGTGATGTTGTTACATTTACACTCTCCTTTTCAGGCATAAGTTATATGGGCAGCATATTAGTAGTAGAGCCTTCGGTAGCTACCTCGTCTTCTGGGAAGAAACGGTAAGTTTAAATTTATATAATATATAATTCTATGCGTGATTGCTCTGTTGACACAAATTTATTATCATTTGATAATAAACGTACAATGAATGAGAACCGACGATTTTCGAATACTTAATTCGTTTACCGAAGGTAGCACATATAATTTTATTCATCCGAAATTTTCCAGCATAAAATGTTTGGTAACCTGATATTTTTGGGTATTTTTTGGTTTCTTTAGACATGCATATATTGATATAAATCCTGAGAATAATATATTGTTCTAGCGGTTCGGGCGGAAATCTTCCAGATTCGCCCTCGGAGCAATTAGGCAATGGTTGGAGGTAGGTATTCTGCTCGTCGATTAGTTGCACATTTTATTTTAAATTTATTGTTTATAGGCTCGGATTTTAGTAGCAATTATTTCTGTAGGCAACACTTAATATAAAGTATAATTATTCACTGTTAACGGTATATTTAGTTTGTTATATACTTATATTATTACCCTGTACTTTTATATTTAGGTTACATGGTTAAGTGTTCTACTTTGTGACCAAAATGTACTTATTTCGATGCCCCTCTGTAATATTCAAAAATGCGTATTTTTTTGTTGTAAAAATTTAGATAAAAATATGTTTTTTATTAAAAATTGAATTTGACAAAGCAGTGTGAAATGCCAATTGAAATCTCGCACTAAATTGATTCATTGATAGTTTAACTTTTCGCACATCAATTAAAAATCTAAATTTCATTCTTCGTTTTTCCTGCATATTAAATATTAGATGTATTTTAGAAAAACAATATTATAGACGTTATGTTACACATGTATGACGGTTATAAATTTATTATTATTATTTATTATATATATATATATATATATATATGATAAAATATATGATACAAATTGTTTCTTGTGCATCCATCCATTAATTAAAAAACAGTTTTATTGAAAAATTAAATAAAAACATTTTTCAATAAAACTGTTTTTTAATTACTGGATGGATGCCCAAGAACAATTTAATCATTATTTCACCTCTGAATAGAAAAACCTCTCGCTTTTATATATATTATATATAATATATATATGATATATATATACTAATATATTATATATTCATGCATCTATGATTTATGTGTTATATACTATTTGAGATAGTCTCAAGTTTTTGCTGAATTGTTAAGCCAAGGAGTGATAACTAGGAGTCAGGTATCATAGAAATGTGTTTGTTTTACTTTTTTTATATAGTCCATGATGTTTCAAAAAATGTTAGCAACTTTTGAAGTTACGGATTCACAACGGCTGACTGTCCGTTGCGCTAATATAAATAACTTATTTATATTCCTATCATAACCTCCTGATTGGCAGTATTTATTTTGTCTAATCATTCATTATTAGTGTTTTATTTAATTCTATTATTATGTCTGTTATGATCTAAATATCATCTCTTCTAACATAGTAACATTATTTGTCTCATATGCGATTTTTCTCTTCATTGATTGATACTAGGCGTATATAGTAAAGATTGATGTGATAAAACATTATTTACAATCATATTAATTTTTAGAGAATCAATGTTTGTCTTCAATATTCAGTGCATATATTTGAACCTTAAGGGCCTTAAGGTTTTCGTAATGTTTCTATATGTGCAATATATTATTTCATTGGCATTTAAATATACACGAAATATTTTTTTCGCCCTGTCGAAGGTTTTACTCATAACAACGTGAAATCGTCGAATAAAATAAAATAATTATCAATATTAATATATTATATGTGGCTATATGCTTTAGCACTTTGTATACTTTGTTCGGTTCTGTAAATTATTCATTAATCATTTTATTAACATTTAAGTAAAATAATGTAGTATCTGCTTGTATTTATATACATGATGCACACTTAAAACAACCTTCATTTCTATCAGCATTTGTTCAGTCGTACTGATAGGGAATGATAAGATCCAATATCCCTGACTCATAAGAATCGTTTGATAACAACTAACTTCTGTTATATAATTAACGACATAAGTTTTGGAAAATTATTTACTATGTGATTTATTAGTAACCCTTCAAAAATCTGGAGAAAAATGAGAATTTTGTATATTTTTACGTTTTGGATGATTCTGATCATTTTGGCGTAACGTAGAAAAAAGGAAGTGCGTAAATCGAAAATGAAAATTTTTACATATCTTCAAGTTTAAAATGTTTCTGAACATTTTGGCATACCGTAGAAAAAATAGATGAGCGTATGTGGGGATACATTTTTTCGTCGATGATTTCGAGCATACGGATCAATCGATTTGAATGGTTCAAAAACATTTGATTCCTATTGATGGGTGCTGGTTAGTTTTTGGTAAAGATCGGTCCAACCATATTGGAGATACGGAGCAAAGAGTGCGAGAAATAAAATTAAGTTTTTGGGCGCACAGAGAATCCTATCTGAATCAAAAAACATTTTTCTTTTAATAACGGAATGAAGAATTTATTAAATTTTTGAATGCAAGGCTAAAAATTAAAAATTGATATTTGGCGGTAAAAAATGATCATTAGACGTATGCACAACAAGCTATAAGATATTTTAATAATAAGTAAAAATTTTGTTTACACTTGTATAGGTTCCGTACTAAGATTTACACTGATTAACATACGGATACCTTATGATTGGAGTTTTAAACAGTTTCCTTGTCGTTAGTAACTGTGATATGTATTTCTGCTAAGAACTGTTCTTGACAATGATTACCCCGGTCGACACGGCTGCAATTTATCAATAAAGAAATCGGCACGCGTTCTTTCGCGGATATAAAGGAGCGACCCGTGTTTTCTGACAAAGTAAGCCGAGCACGATTATGATTAACAAATGATCTCACATGCCGCCCCTTGGTTATTCCACATCTTATTACAACTGCCCATTGCATGTGCTGTTGCGGGACTGGAAAATCGATATCGTGAAAAATCCAGAATTTTGAGATTGCATTTTGCAAAGATGATAGAACTAATCTACATAAGGTTTCCAAAAACAAATCTATTCTCTGGTAAATAAATATTTTGGCGACTATGTTTAGACTCGACTAAGGCATGAGTTGAATCAAAACTCTAACCGTTTTTATTTACTAATGGGGGCGAGAGATGACATGTTAAATTCATTCAGTATCGAATTGTGCTCAAAAAGCTGCTTTACTGATATGTTTTGTGTTTTAAATATAGATATTTCTGAAAGTTTTGTTAAATTTTCTCTATCGTATTATAGCTAAGGTGAAGGTGCCAAATAATCAATCCATACTCAAGCTTGGAACGTAAAGTACATGCTAATTAATATCTGATTTGTTTTAAATTCTAAATAGTTTGTCGTATTATTATTATTGCTAAGGTGAGGTTGCCAAATAATCAATTCATACTTAAGCTTGGAACGTAAAGTACGTGCTAATTAATATCTGATTTGTTTTAAATTCTAAATAGTTTGTTGTTAAAAAAATTTTATAGTTT
>NW_020536999.1:55577436-55596818 GCF_003426905.1 Ctenocephalides felis | reverse complement strand
GATATGCTCGACACTATTCAGATGAAATAAACAATTTAGATAAAATAGTAGATAAGAAATTAACAACAGGTGTCAAAGCACTTTTAAAGCAAATTCAAGATAATAAATCAAAAAAGTCAACAGATATTGTGGAGAAAGAAAAACATTCCATCGGATAAGTCAAAAGACTCTACTTATCACCAGTGAGTTGCCTATATGCATTGCAAGCGTTTTTAACTTCTTTGACAGAGAAATATGAAGATGGAAAAGTTTTAGTATCCAAAGTTAGTGATCCTTCAAGATGTTTTATAAAATTTTAGTTCTGAATCCAAGAATACATTTTCAAGATCTTGTAAAAAAAGCAAGATCGGTAAGTTTAATTGTATATAATATTTTTAATTGATTTTATTTTATTGGTGTAATCTTTTAGGTGATTGTTGCTGGAGGAACTATGCAACCATTTGATGATTTTAGCTTGCAATTATTTGGAACAGAAGAAATAACTCGGGTGAATATATTTTCTTGTGGTCATGTTGTGCCAGAAGAAAGTCTTTGTCCAATTATAATGACAAAGGACCATCTGGAAAAGATCTCCTATTTAATTATTCAAATAGATGTAGTGCGGAATTGGAGTAAAATGCTGAAATATTATTTTATTTTAATATTTTTTGTCATTTTGTTGAGTCATACTTATAAATATAAAAATATTTGTACAGTGAGTATGAATGTGTGTGAGATCAAATGAAAGATTAAAATATGTGTCATTCAGCACATGTTCAGATTATAATTATTTACCAAGTAGACCGGCACAAACCACCTGTTGAATTTGTTCAAAAGTTTATGTCTGGTGATAATGATAAGTGTATTAAAAGCAATTTTTGTTTATTATGATTGATATCTTGTATAAAAGAATATTAGAATAATTAATATTCAATCTAATTCAGAATTGAAGCCATGGCATTGTTTATTATTTTATTTTTGTTTGTTTTTACCTCATTTAAACAAGATGCTTGCTGCATGATGATACAAGTTTAGCATCAAGACATATATATTGAATATTTTTGATAATTATGATATTTTCTTTGTCAAATTCGTTGAAATATTTCAAAATCAAACAAATTTCTCGACACACTAAACTAAAGACTAAAATATGGCGAAATTACATTTATTTAAATAATTTTTTATATAATGTATTCAGTCAATTGCAAAATTCACACAATATAGTTGCATTTTGTTATATCACAATATAATTATACTACATAAAAGTTTTTGGAATAGCTTTTTATTATATTTTTTTTAATTTGAACTACTGAACTATATAATTATTGTTCAGTAATTACGATTTAAAATAATGAGAAAAATATTTACTCTTGTACTGTTTTATCAACATTTTCATGCGAAATATAGCCTATTAAAAATTGTTAGTAATAGTGCATATTGCTCATAATTGTTAGTTCATAATGAAAAATTTGGCTTACACATTGTACTGTGACACTAAGTATGTTAATAATTTTTCTTTTCGGATTTTGTTTTGAAAATCATAAATAAAGCAAATCATACAGTGTTTTTCTTCACCATTTGTAATGAAATTAATTAATTATTTAGAAGAATTCGACGAGTGTTTGCATATCATTATTTAAAAAAAAAATCCTGTAATTTCAATATCATAATCATAAATGAATTAATATAATTTAAACATATGTATTTTATGGTCTGACTGTTTTATAAATAATACAAATAAATATGTTTTTAAGTTTATGTGGCGCGTGCTTTAAAAAATACTATAAATCTGTGTCAATAAAATTGTTGTTTCCTCAAAATTGTAGAAATTAGAAAACTATTTAAACTAGTTTATAGAAAATTTAAAGAAAAATCATTACTTTTTCAATGATAATTAATTTGTTATTTATAACATATTTGCCGACAAAATTTAAAGTTACATTATTCATAAATAAAATTAAATTATATTTACTGTTCAAGATTACTGGTGAAATTATATTTTCAAACCAGTTTTTGTTTTCATTTCCAGATGCAAGATCTGTCAATGATAATACAAAATATATGCAGCTTGGTTCCTGGTGGAATTGTTTGCTTTTTTCCGTCTTACGAGTATGAGCAACAAGTATACGATTCTTTTAAGAAAAATCAAACAATAGACAATATTGTGAAAAGAAAATTAATTTTCCGTGAACCTAAAAAATCTGGTGAAGTAGATAGTATTTTACAAAACTATAGCAAATGTATTAAACAGGCTAAAAATAAAAAATCCAACATAACCGGTGCCTTAATGTTGGGCGTTGTAGGCGGTAAGATTAGTGAGGGTTTGAACTTCAGCGACGATTTAGGTCGTTGCGTTATTGTTGTAGGTGTTCCTTATCCTAATAAGACTAGTTTAGAATTGAAAGAAAAAATATCATTTTTAAATACTCATTTCAAAAATAAAGCTGGTGATATATATTATGAAAATTTGTGTTTCAAAGCCGTCAATCAGTGCATCGGCAGAGCCATTAGGCACATAAACGATTACGCGGCTATTGTTTTGGTTGACGAACGCTATGCTCAACCAACTAATTATAAGAAACTATCTAATTGGATACAAAGTTCCTTAAAAATGCCTTCAAATTTCGGTCAAACGTTCGCTCTCTTAAGAAACTTCTTCAACCAGAAGAAATGTGATAATTAGATATATTCTAATGTAGGTCATAATAAAGTAAAGTATAATATTTTGAATCTCTTTATGATTTCAATAACTATTTTGATAATTTATTATATAAGAGATTTGAACTTCTAATCAGTATTATTTGTGATCAGTGGCGTCGGAACCGTGTGGGCTGCAATCTCGAAATATTATATGAGAAATATTAAAAAAAAAGCGAACCTGCCGGCTGCCTATAAAAAAAAAGCGAGCTCACCCATCAAAAATTTGCTTCTGACGCCACTGCTTGTGATGTATAATAAGGAAGGTTAAATTTGCTATGAAATTGATTATAATAATATTTTTTTTTGATTTTTTTTTTTCAATATTGTTAATATTGATTTTGAATCTCATGCAAATATATAGCAATATATTTTAAATAAATTTCCTATGTATTTTATACGTTTAAGTATCATAATTTAAAAAATAATAATTTTAATACTAAACCAACTATACCATTTTGTATTTTTAAATATTTGATTGTTTAACAACTACTACTAATAATATTATTTTTGAATCTCATTATATATATTTAGTGCAATATATTTTGAATGAACTACCTATGTATTTTACAAGTATGAATATCATAATTGAAAATAATATTATTAGAATTATTGAAAAATAATTTTAATACTAAACCAGTAATTATACCATCTTGTATTTTTGAATATTTATTTTAATTCGTTTTTTTTTTTCAAAATTGCTACAACTACTACTAATAACAATATTAATTGTGAATCTTATTGTCATGCATATTTAGTGCAATATATTTTGTGAATTAATTAAGTATGAATATAATAATTTAACATAATTGGGTTAATACTACCAACTATCCTGAATTTTCAAATATTAATTTTAAATAGTTATTTTTCAAATTATATAAGTGATATTGAATATATTGTATAGTTAGTGAATACATTTAATAGCATAATTAATAACATTTAAACACTCCATGCAGGAATCTAGTTTTTGTGATAATAATTGCAATGCAATGCATAATATTTTGAACAAACTTCGTATGTATAATCAATAGTATATAAACATTCTATGTAGGAATTTAGTTTTTGAGATAACAATTATTTACAATGGTATTAATTAATTCAATAAATTATATTCTCACGTTCGAATTGTATTTTTTTTTCCGTAGGGTAAGTTATAGTAATCGTCTAAAAATCGAAAGGAAAATTTTTGAATATATTTACGTTTCGGAGTTTCTGAACATTTTGCCATACCTTAGATGTGTGTGTATGTATGTGTGGATACAATTTTCCAATTGAAGTTTGGGAGAACGGAAGATTCAATTTGAATGATTCAAAAAACATTTTATTTGTTTGACGAAGTGAAATACTGATTTTTGAAAAGGCAGGTCTAACGGCGGTTTTGGAGATCCAATACAACAAAGTACAAAAAAAGCCAATTGGCGGTTAAAAATGATCACTGGACATACTTACATCTAATTAGATATTTAATAAAACTTTTAATATTGAGTACAAATTTTTGTTTACATTTCTATGAGTTTCGTACCTATGTTATCCATTAGACTGCGATGCAGCGTTTATGCGCTTCGATATTTTTATCTATAACAGTTACGCAGCGTGATTAGTTTTGAAGAGAATTCCAAAATTTTTTAAATAAAAGAAATCAAAATTTTTAGAAATTTAAAAACATACAAAATCTCTAATATTTTTCAGTTTTCAAAAAAGTTTAGACCTTTTTAACAATGGTTCTTAAGGTACGATGCCTTGTACCACTAGTTCTATAGTATTTGCTTTCAAATTTTCAGCTGAATTTAGTAAAATTCAGCACATTTTCAGGGATTGTTTTAAATTAGAACTGAAATCAATGATATAGTTTAACGGGATTTACTAAAATATGTCGCTAATACAATAATATGATTTTTGATAAGCATCTATATAATTTTAGTATTCGAATTGATCCCTAACGTTTGAAATAAATAGGTGAGTTGCAGCCAATGAAAACAAATCGGGCGCGTCGCTCATGTCAGGCGCCGTCAGCGGAGGGAGCAGGGTGCCAGCCTGTCATAATCATCAGCAGCATAGGGGAGGGAGCAGCGAGAGAGCGAGACGGACGTACCGCCATGTTTGTCTTGCGCGAGTCGCGTGCGCGTCAGACTCACGTCTATTTATCAACCAGAATAACGAATTTGCCGGCACGTACCACGCAAGTGTGTGTATAGTGAAGTGAGTGTGTGAACCAGGAAATCCTTAGGGGTTATAGACGGTTAATTTAGGCAGTGTCATTAGATATAAGTTATAATGAATCCATCGAAAAGTGCAATGTGACGATGAGCAAATTGTATGTCGGTAACCTCCCGATTGACTCTGGCGAATCCGCTTTGCGACAACTCTTTCGGATCACAATCTTTCATGTTCTGAAGTGTTGGTCAAACGTGGAGGATATGCATTTGTCGATTGTCCAGATCAATCTCTGCAGATAGAGCTATTGATAAATTGAACGGTGAGTTAATATTGTAAAAATTGTAGATTTTGTGACATCTTTTGATAGTAGATTGTTTTTCAAACATGGCGCCGACGTTTGATTAAGCACGAGGGCTGTCATAATTTTTGTATACAATTACTACTTTTGAAAGTGCATGTGGCTGAATAAACCTACAATTAATGTATATGAAATAGTATAGTTTACAATTGTTATGTTCTGTCATTTCCAATCGAATCAAACTATTACAAATGTCATCACGTTTGCTTGTCGTATAGTAAACTAATTCAATAATAATTTATAAAAATTTCTTTTTATTTATTATCTCAAAATAGATGGCACAGTTCAATATGTTACCTAATTTCTATTTTTAGTTAACTGTTAAATATTCGTATAAAGTAAATTGTTTGTTTAGCACGAATTTCTTGACGTATGTACAATGTCATTTCTTTTGTATTGCCAAAAGTGTGTTGGGCCCAGGCTTACCAACCGCATAGCTAGAGAAGCCTAAAATTTGTGTTCAATATAAATATTATGCTGATTATTTATAATAACATATATTTATACTTCAATCTATTAATACTAATTTTCTGGTATTTGTGCATATTACATTAGGCCATTGTAATATTAATTGATTTGTGATAATGAGCTCATTTATTAACCCTTGATATGTTATCTTGTATAGCGTATAACGCAATACTACGTCTTCTCAAAATTGTTATTGCTCACAACAGTTATATATTCAAACATTTATATATGGAAAACCACAAATAGTTTTTAATCTAAAATGCCTTTATGCATTAAAATTTTTCTTACTCCCTACATTAATTATATGAAATATTCATGCTTATGTTTTGCTAATCTTGATCTTTGATTTACATTTTAAACTAGTGTTTCTGGCATCGTGACGCTTAACTCGAAATTTAAATTTTTTGAAAATTTGGAAAAATTGACCTTTGAGAATCTTAAATTTTTTGAAAAAAAGGCTTGAAAAATTCTAATTTTAAGAGCTAACGAATAAACATTGGCAAGAACCCCTAGAAAACGTGAACAAAATTTGTACTTATTGTTAAAATCTCTAAAAAAATATCTGTCAATTTCATGTGCAAATGCTAATGATCGTTTGATGTTTTCACCGCCAAATGTTTTTTTTTTCATTTTTTTCAATTGATCTCCGAGACTGCTAAACCAGCCTTCCCAAAAATTTAAACCAATACAAGTTAAATGTTAAATTATTGAAATCGTACGTTCCGTTCTCTCAAAAACTGAATTACCATTCTTGGCACTTTTTGCCTCGTATCTTCGGAACGGCTGAACCTGCCTTGCCTAATCAACTAATCAGCAATCCTTCTTATCAATAGGAATTGAATGCTTTTTCGAATCATTCAAATCGGTTTCAAGTTAAATGTTAAATTATTGAAATCGTACGTTCCATTCTCTCAAAAACTGAATTACCATTCTTGGCACTTTTTGCCTCGTATCTTCGGAACGGCTGAACCTGCCTTGCCTAATCAACTAATCAGCAATCCTTCTTATCAATAGGAATTGAATGCTTTTTCGAATCATTCAAATCGGTTTCAAGTTAAATGTTAAATTATTGAAATCGTACGTTCCATTCTCTCAAAAACTGAATTACCATTCTTGGCACTTTTTGCCTTGTATCTTCGAAACGGCTGAACCTGCCTTGGCCTAATCAACTAATCAGCAATCCTTCTAATCAATAGGAATTGAATGCTTTTTCGAATCATTCAAATCGGTTGCAAGTTAAATGTTAAACTAGTTGGTTTGGTATTTAGCCTTGAGGCAAGTTACATGAACTTCCCGATATGTGTAAATAATCGACTTAATAAAAAAAAGTGTAAATAATATTCCTTATCAATCCTACTTTGAAAAAAACGATAATAATTTTAGCAAACTTTGACGAATTTGTAAAATTAAACTACTTGTCGTAAGGCCATAATATTACAGTAAGTTCTATAAGACCATAATGTATATCGCCAAAAAAAGTGCCATGAAAATCGGCTTAAATTTTTTTTCAACAGTTAATTACAAGAAAACGGCTCGGTAGATTTTCACCTAAATTAATCAGTATCATTCCCAACTAATATCTTTCGAACAGTTTTTTGATTTTTTAAAATCGGTTCGGTAGGATGAGCTTAAATGTCGACGAAAATTTAACACTTTTTTTCAACAGTTAATTACAAGAAAACGGCTCGGTAGATTTCACCTAAATTAATCAGTATCATTCCCACTAATATCTTTCGAACAGTTTTGATTTTTTAAAATCGGTTCGGTAGGATGAGCTTAAATGTCGACGAAAATTTAACACTTTTTTTCAACAGTTAATTACAAGAAACGGCTCGGTAGATTTTCACCACCTAAAATTAATCAGTATCATTCCCAACTAATATCTTTCGAACAGTTTTTGATTTTTCAAAATCGGTTCGGTAGGATGAGCTTAAATGTGGACGAAAATTTAACACTTTTTTTCAACAGTTAATTACAAGAAAACGGCTCGGTAGATTTTCACCTAAAATTTATCAGTATCATTCCCAACTAATATCTTTCGAACAGTTTTTGATTTTTTAAAATCGGTTCGGTAGGATAAGCTTAAATGTGTACGAAAAGTTTTTTCGAATTACAAAGAACGGCTTGTCAGATCGTTGCACAAAACTGACAAACGATAGTCCTCATCGAAATACATCAAATGGCTTTTAAATTTCTAAAATTGGTTCAGGCGTTTTTGAGAAAACGTCGATCAAAAGTCTAATTTTGACAAATGGCAAAAAGACCATACTGATTTTTGCAAACTTTGACGAATTTTTAAAGCTGAACCAGTTGTCGTAGGGCCGTAATATTTTAGTATGATCTAGAAGACTATTGTATCTACGTCAAAAAAATAATCATAAAAATCGTCGAAATTTTTTTTTTTTAAAAACTTTATTACAAGAAAACGGCCCGGCCGATCTCTACCAAAAACTAATCAGCACGATTCCCAATCATTATCTTTCGAACGGTTTTTGAATTTTCAAAATCGATTCAGAATTGCGGGCTAAAACGTAGACGAAAAATTTTTCACTTTTCTGCTATTTACGAAGAAACGGCTTGGCCGATCGTCGCACAAAACTGACAAACAATGTCCTCGTCGAGATACATCGAATGGCTTTTAAATTTTTGGAATCGGTCCAGCCGTTTTGAGAAAACGTCGATTTACGGCAAAAAATCTGTTCACATACACACACACACAACCACACACACACCACACACACACACACACACATACTTTTTCCAAATTTGGTCTCAATCGATTCAGAATGGCTTGAAACGTCGAGAAAACATAAATTAGCGGATCGGGTTTTTTGATGAAAACATAAACTTCTCCTTCGGGAAGTTAATTATTGAAATCGTACGTTCCATTCTCTCAAAAACTGAATAACCATTCTTGGCACTTTTTGTCTCGTATCTCGAAAACGGCTGTACCTGCCTTGTACACCCATGATCCTGGTCGATGCTTACTTATGACATGTTTTCATCAATTCCACTGTATATACATATTTTTTGTGTATAGAAAAGTACTAATACATAATTATATTTTTGATAAAAATCGTGAGTTGTTTCAATTAATAAATAATAATGTAATACCTAAGTTCAAACTGTAATTCCACAACTTTTCTCACTTAATCATGTGAACTTTTTATGCTTTATCGCTAGATGATTGTATTAGAACAAAATTATTCCAGCACCTTTATCCTTATGTTAACCAAGTCAACGAACCACGGTACTGTCGCATATAATTGCCTCTGTTGATTATGAAGGTCATTGTGTTTTGGCCGTTTTATGTCAGGCATGTGATATTTTTTAACACCAATGTTCATAAATCTACAAATGTATTTAGTTTCCAGCAATCGTGCACGTTTAAATGAAGGAATAATCTACTGTAAGAAACGATACAAATTTAAAGCTAGTATTTTTATTATGCTGTGATTTAAAAAACGAATTAACTTTCGTTTATTTTCTGTGATGTTGTTACATTTACACTCTCCTTTTCAGGCATAAGTTTATATGGGCAGCATATTAGTAGTAGAGCCTTCGGTAGCTACCTCGTCTTCTGGGAAGAAACGGTAAGTTTAAATTTATATAATATATAATTCTATAGCGTGATTGCTCTGTTGACACAATTTATTATCATTGATAATAAACGTACAATGAATGAGAACCGACGATTTTCGAATACTTAATTCGTTTACCGAAGGTAGCACATATAATTTTATTCATCCGAAATTTCCAGCATAAATGTTTGGTAACCTGATATTTTGGGTATTTTTTGGTTTCTTTAGACATGCATATATTGATATAAATCCTGAGAATAATATATTGTTCTAGCGGTTCGGGCGGAAATCTTCCAGATTCGCCCTCGGAGCAATTAGGCAATGGTTGGAGGTAGGTATTCTGCTCGTCGATTAGTTGCATATTTTATTTTAATTTTATTGTTTATAGGCTCGGATTTAGTAGCAATTATTTCTGTAGGCAACACTTAATATAAAGTATAATTATTCATTATAGACGGTATATTTAGTTTGTTATACTTATATTAACCTACTGTACTTTTATATTTAGGTTACATCTATCTTACACTATCTATCCACTATCATGGTTAAGTGTTCTACTTTGTGGCCAAAATGTACTTATTTCGATGCCCCTCTGTAATATTCAAAAATGCGTATTTTTTGTTGTAAAAATTTAGATAAAAAATATGTTTTTTATTAAAAATTGAATTTGACAATGCAGTGTGAATGCCAATTGAAATCTCGCACTAAATTGATTCGAGTTGATGTTCAACTGTGCTCACAAGCCATCTTTATCATTCCGCACATCAAATAAAAATCTAAATTTCATTCTTCGTTTTTCCTGCATATTAAATATTAGATGAATTTTGGAAAAACAATATTATAGACGTTATGTTACACATGTATGACGGTTATAAATTTATTATTATTATATATATATATATATATATATTTATATAATTATGTTTGTATGTATATGCATCTATGGATTTATGTGTTTATATACTATTTGAGATAGTCTCAAGTTTTTGCTGAACACACGCTAGTGCATAGTAATTTCGCAGACACACCACACAATTGTTAAGTCAAGGAGTGATAACTAGGAGTCAGGTATCATAGAAATGTGTTTGTTTTACTTTTTTTATATAGTCCATGATGTTTCAAAAAATGTTAGCAACTTTTGAAGTTACGGATTCACAACGGACGACTATCCGTTGCGCTAGTATAAATAACTTATTTATATTCCTATCATAACCTCCTGATTGGCAGTATTTATTTTGTCTAATCATTCATTATTAGTGTTTAATTTAATTCTATTATTATGTCTATTATGATCTAAATATCATATCACTTGTAACATAGTACTATTATTTGTCTCATATGCGATTTTTCTCTTCATTGATTGATACTAGGTTTATATAGTAAAGATTGATGTGATAAAACATTATTTACAATTATGTTAATTTTTAGAGAATCAATGTCTTTCTTCAATATTCAGTGCATATATCTGAACCTTAAGGGCCTTAAGGTTTTCGTAATATTTCTATATGTGCAACATATTATTTCATTGGCATTTAAATATACACGAAATATTTTTTTCACCCTATCGAAGGTTTTACTCATAACAACGTGGAATCGTCGAATAAAATAAAATAATTATCAATATTAATATATTATTTGTGGCTATATGCTTTAGCACTTTGTATACTTTGTTCGGTTCTGTAAATTATTCATTAATCATTTTATTAACATTTAAGTAAAATAATGTAGTATCTGCTTGTATTTATATACATGATGCACACTTATAACAACCTTCATTTCTATCAGCATTTGTTCAGTCGTACTGATAGGGAATGATAAGATCCAATATCCCTGACTCATAAGAATCGTTTGATAACAACTAACTACTGTTATATAATTAACGACATAAGTTTTGGAAAATTATTTACTATGTGATTTATTAGTAACCCTTCAAAAATCGAAAATGAGAAATTTTGCATATCTTCACGTTTTAAATGTTTCTGAACACTTTGGCATACCGTAGTAAAAAAATAGATGAATAGAATAGATCAATCGATTTGAATGGGTCAAAAAACATTTGATTCCTGATGGGTGGTGGTTAGTTTTTGGTAAAGATCGGTCCGGCCGTATTGGAGATACGGAGCAAAGAGTACAAAAAATAAAATTGAGTTTTTGGGAGTACAGAGAATCCTATCTAAATCAAAAAACATTTTTCAATTAATAACGGAATGAAGAATTTATTAAATTTTTGAATGGCGAGTCTAGCGGTGTCCGGGTTACAGGAAAGAAAGTTAAAAATTGATATTTGGCGGTAAAAATCATTAGACGTATGCACAACAAGCTATAAGATATTTTAATAATAAGTAAAAAATTTGTTCACACTTCTATAGGTTCCGTACTAAGTTTTACACTTATTAACATACGAATACCTTATGATTGGAGTTTTCCTTGACGTTAGTAACTGTGATATGTATTTCTGCTAAGAACTGTTCTTGACAATGATTACCCCGGTCGACACGGCTGCAATTTATCAATAAAGAAATCGGCACGCGTTCTTTCGCGGATATAAAGGAGCGACCCGTGTTTTCTGACAAAGTAAGCCGAGCACGATTATGATTAACAAATGATCTCACATGCCGCCCCTTGGTTATTCCACATCTTATTACAACTGCTCATTGCATGTGCTGTTGCGGGACTGGAAAATCGATATCGTGAAAAATCCAGAACTAATCTACATAAGGTTTCCAAAAACAAATCTGTTCTATGGTAAATAAATATTTTGGTGACTATTTAAGACTCGACTAAGCCATGAGTTGAATCAAAACTCTAACCTTTTTATTTACTAATGGGGGCAAGATGTTAAATTCATTCAGTATCGAATTGTACTCAAAAAGCTGCTTTACTGATATGTTTTGTGTTTTAAATATAGATATTTCTGAAAGTTTTGTTAAATTTTTTCTATCGTATTGTTATTAGGTGAAGGTGCCAAATAATCAATTCATACTCAAGCTTGGAACGTAAAGTACATGCTAATTAATATCTGATTTGTTTTAAATTCTAAATAGTTTGTCGTATTATTATTATTGCTAAGGTGAGGTTGCCAAATAATCAATTCATACTCAAGCTTGGAACGTAAAGTACAAACTAATTAATATCTGATTTGTTTTAAATTCTAAATAGTTTGTCTGTTGTTAAAACAAATTCTTATAGTTTCTTAATATGATCTGTAACGACTTGTGACTAGTGCAAATTTTAGCTATATGGTTAGCTAAACTTGGAACTAGGGATAGCTAAAACTAGTGTCGGAGTATTAAGACAAATATTTTGTCACAATTCAGTGACATTATATTGCTAATTCAGCAATATTATTTTAAGTTTTTTCTATTTGCTTGAACAGCCATCAGATCTTAAGGATTCTATGAGCTGTTGTAAATCACAAACTCACAAACTACGTCGGTTTTTATAGATAGAAACCCAAGCTGTTATCCCATCTCTAGGTGATGAATTTTGCACTAGGCCACCAGGCAACCGAGCAATTTATGACCAAATGACCAATAAATGTCCAGTTGTAAAAATTTTCGGTGTCTCAGGCGATCATTTAGTATAACACCAGGAAAAATAATCACAAAAATTGGAACTAACATTATTGAAAAATAAAACAATAAATTAAGTAAAAAAAATTATTATGTTTTATTTTTCAATAATGTTTGTTTCAATTTTTGTGATCGTTTTTCCTGGTGTTATACTAGATAAATATTTTTAAAAAATTACTGAATGATGACACACGGGCCGTGTCGAAACGTATAAATAAATAGTTCATTATTTATTGTTCTTTGAATAAATATTATTCATGCTTATTTGTATGGTTACTTGTAATATCTGAATATATATTTTGCAATAGTGCACTTTTCAAGTAATTTTAGATTAGTTTATTATTATGCTTATTTTTATTCTTAAACTATTTCAAATGGTTTACTTAGATACAAATTATTATTCTTGACTGTATAATCAACTGAATAAAAGCAAGAATGTTTGCAATTTTTAAATATAAACAAATATTAAATATTATGGGCAAATAAATATAGAATTTCACCTACATATTTTTACCTACGTGATTTTGAAAATATATTTTTGTATTTTATGAAAAAAGGTATCGTTTCGATTCATTTTATGACTATGGTCTCATAAAATTGGCAAAATATTCAGGTAAAATCTGGTTGCTCCGATGTCCGTCCAGAACTGCGAACATCATTTTAGTCGCCAGAACTATTAATTTTTATCATTTTACTACGGATCTTCATAAAAATCTTCAAGTCGGGTGCTAATGATTCTTTTGTACTGTTAATTTTTTTTATAATGCTTGTTGAAACATATAATAGGCGATGTCTTGCGAATTCGAAAATATTGCTCATGACATCATGTTTCATCTCTATTTTGTATCTGCCTCTTGCTAATAATAAATCTTCCGATTGCTTCGATAATAAACTTCCTAATGGATGGGTATCTTAATACGGATAAATTGATGCAACAATTGTTTGCAACCGTTGTTTTCGCCATTTACTACGAGCGATTTTTGTACATTTCTCTTGACCTTAAATTGATATTTTCTTTCATTTTATATTAAGATCATGTTTCTGAGGAAATACTTAAAATTCTAAATAAATGTATTTTATTATCAAGTATCGAAATTACTTATAATGCATATATGGGAGTATAAATCTATTTTATTTCGAATAATCAAAAACATGTTTGATCATTTTATATAAAAAAATTAAAAGTTGCATAATTTGGTTTGGATGTAAAAAGTATTATGCTCTTCCAGTTAAACTGTAACGCTCGAAGTCGCGTGCGTCGCGCGGGACCCGAGTCTTATCCTTACCCTCCGCGTCTTCATATTTTATAGTAAGGTGACTACACTCGTTCAGTGACTTGTGACAGATGTTTTTTGCAAGATAACATGATGTTACGTTTGCCTTTGAACCGACTCTCTGTACATTTATATGACTTGCATTAGAATTTAAGCGTTTTTTTATATTAAGCCTTGTTCGCGCTGATGGCGAGTTTTCGGATATCATAGGTACCATTAAAAAAAAATTCTGTCGATTTCAACCGATTCTGGTGATATATAAACGTCTGAAATAGTCGTGACCTCCTCCTAATACTATACAGGAATCTATAATTTTTCAGATTCAAATTAATCTAGCTCTACGTAATAACGAACTATTTCAGACGTTTTTAATGGTTATCCATTAATCACGTGATTGATTTTCAAGGATTTTTGGACCTAGTTTCCCGCCTTAGTATTATTTAAAATTACCCCCCATATATAACACATCACGTGTATTTTTAGTACTTAGAAAAAAACTTTTTTTTTCAAAATCGTGTATTAAAAACGTATTATTTTGCTACACCTTCCCTCCCTCCGTGATATCTTTGAGACATTTCAAATTTATTATGATCTTAATTGTTGTTGGCAATAGTTAATAAAAAAAAAGTCTGAGAATAGATTTTCAACATAGTCAAATAGTTTTAAAAAAATGATAAACATTTCTGTATATTTGCCTATGTCTGCAGAAAATGTGTATAATTCAGGAAAAAAAACTTCAAAGTAAATTAACATTTTTTTTGTATCTAGCAAATTAACGATAGCTAGTTTTGTATAATATTCATTATGTGAATATTTTTATTTTATCACACGATTTTTGGGTTGATCTATTAATTTAACTAGTGGTGCATGGCATCGTGCCTAAAGGCAAATTGCTGGAACTTCCTGTACCATGGTTAAATATTTTTAAAAGTCAGAAAAGGATATTTTTGGAAAATTTTGATTTTTTAAAACATTTTTAAAAATTTTGTACACATTTGGCAAATTTAAATATTGATTTTTTATTAAAAATGCTTTTTCTAAACCTACTTATATTTCTTGAAAACTTCTCCGACTTTTTTTTAATTTCTTTTAAGTTTTTAATGCCTACTTGTTTATGTCGGCTAATCCACACTGTCAAAAGTATCTGATTGTCAACCTCTAGACCTGTCTTTGCAAAATCTTAATCAATTCTTCTTCATTACGTCAATACAAGTGTTTTACATATATCCCTTTTTTTTTTCAAGGTATGCCAAAATGTTCAGAAACCTCTGAAAGGTAAAGATATGCAAAAATTTTAATTTCCGATTTTTGGAAGATTACTATATCTTACCCTACGGAAAGTTAAAAATGTAAAATTTAAGCTAAATGTACATAACAAGTCCGTTATCCCGAAAAAGTGGGTCAAATTACTTAAGCAAAGGTACCTTTTTATTAGAATTGGGCAGTTTCAATTTTGAAAGACCGGCAGTGTCATCTTTTTGAGCTGATCATGGTACAGTAGAATCCGCTTAGTATGACATCGAAGGGACGCCGAAATCTCGTCATACTAACCGGTCGTCATTAAAAGCGTACTGAAGAAAAACTTTTTAATATGCAAATATGTTACATGTTTCAGTAATTTAAAAGAAAAGCCTATACAAACGTTTTAATTAAAAATAAAAATGACACATTAAAATTTAATATAAAATAAAATTGACATAGGGTAGGGCGGGGGCACAACGGTCCAATTTGACATACGGTAATTATACTGTCCTAAACCCAATGAACAACACATAACATACATCAAAGAAGCATCTATCGAACTATGTTCAGAAAAACTTACATACATACGTAATACGTACATAATTCCTAATTATATAATTATTATATTTTTTACTATTTTTTAAACATTTGGTATCTGACCCATTCTACTTCACATACGGGGTAAAGTGGAACAACCAGGGGGCGAACAGATGCAATTTCTTCTATTAAATTTTGAAGGCATTCTACGCTACATTATTGAACCATAACAATTTATTCAATTAATCTATTGTAAAATTGTTTTTTTTTTAAACTTTACTATTTTATTGCTTACACCTTTGCCAAAGTAAAGGTTCAGCTGGTCCTTTTTATCGCAGTCATGTGCTGCTTATCTTCTGATAGCAAAGTTATAAGAATAAAGGTGATGGCTGGTTATGAATTTATACATTTTTGCCCTCTACTATCAAATATAATTGTTAAAAAAATCTAATTTATTTGTTTATGAGATATCCGTGGTGGGCCATTAATAATTAATCTACCCTACCCATAAACATACAAATCTGTTTTTTAATGTAAGTAATCAGTAATTTTTGACTGATTTCTTTACATAATTTTATTGTAAAAACAGTCCCTGGTGCTATTGTGCACAAAAAACATAGAAATTGCTTTCGTAGACTTGGCCACATCATGTAAAATCATGTCGGTCATTATAATTGACATATTTTTTTGCAAAAATGGGTCATTATAAGCGACATGTCAATGTAAGCGATGTCAATATATCCGACTAGACAGCTGTTTTTTTTAAGGAATTTTATATGGAAACCAAATTCCTAGTGCGATTACGTCATATTAAGCGGTTGTCAATATATCCGGCGTCATACTAATCGGATTCTACTGTATATATATATATATATATATATATATATATATATATGATGATAGTTGGTCAAAAATATATATTCATATACATACATATATACATATATAAATAAAACATGATATAAATTCATACCAATTTGTTTCAATAATTTTTCCATTATTACAGTAATTTTCGCTCGTCCTATTTTCATTAAAGCTTTTTCATTCAACAGGGTTCTTATGTTACCATCAACGGCGGATCTGATCTCGGCTTGGCCCTGAGCAAGAAATCTTTGTTGTTCCATCAACTCCATGTTCCGTATCTGAATAGTTTTCAAAGCTCTTTGTGTTTGATCGTCCAAGCGCTTCTGATTTTCCGATATATCATTCATCATGTTTATTTGAATTTGAGCTATAATATAATATTAATTAGAATGTTATAATGTTGTAGAACATAGTACGTTGAAAATGCAATCAAGCAAAAGATGCGTTCGTACGCAAAACTTTTCATACAAATATTTATATATTATAATAATATTTACATAATTACATAATTCGTACACATTTTCATTGTGAAATAATTTAGGTAGCGTAATGTGAAAGAAAAGAACGAGGGCTAGCACCAACTGGCCTGGGTTAGATGATTCGATTCAAGCCTCAGCCAAGCCCGACATCAGGCAGTTTGATGTGAAGGGGTATGGGCGCATTGCCATACAGAATCGGCCCCACTCTGGTATTTCAATAATTTATATGCCATTTTAAAGGTATTTTTAAAAATAATCCGATATACCAATTTCAACTTTGATCATCTTAAATCCAAGATATTGAAAATATGCCAAAGTGGCCCATTTTTCAAATTCACTTTTTGACATAACCATAAAAGTATCGAAAACATATTTTCCTGATTCTACTCACATTGGCTTAGACCACATTATGTAGAATAAAAAATGCCAAAACTATAAATAAAAATAACTTTTCAACTGATGATTTCAGGTAGTGCGTCTGATTGGACTACTTTCTAATTAGCGTTATTCGAAAACCTATTGTTTTTTCTTATAGTACTGCAAATATTGTTCAAAGCAATTTTGTGGAACACATCGGAAAATGGGAAAATCCTGAGCCAGTACACCTGCGTAATGCTAATAGTACCCTGCATAAAGTTCCTTCGCACGAAGCGCGCAAATGTTATAGCTTTTAAATATAGATTTTTTGGCACGTATTGTATGTATGTATCAAAGCCAATTTTACTTCCATCCTCTTGAAAAAATGGGAAGTCGTGCTGATTATTTTTTGGCAAAAACAGCTGCAGCCATTTGGGGAGTAAATGATGCAGAAAATCAAAATTAAGTTTTTGAGAGAACAGAGTATCCAAATTGAATCATTCAAAAAAACACTCAATTTGTAATAATGGGGATACTGGTTAGTTTTTGGCTAGGAGAGGTCAAGCCGTTTCGGAAATACAGAGCTAAACGTAAAAAAATAACAGATTTGGCGAGAATGAAGCATCTGATTTGAATAATTCAAAAAACATTTTGCTTGTGTTGACAGAATGAAGAAAAGATTAGTTCTTGAGCAAGGTAAAAAAATTTGATTTCAAAATATCAAAAAAAAAAATTAATATAGAAAATTATTCGGGTTTTGATTTTAATTCTAAGCAAAATTCTGAAAATCACTTATATAGTTAAAATAAATAATTCAAACGTAGTTTGCCATGAAAATTATATCTTATATATAAAAATGAATCACAAAATGTGTTGGTAAGCGCATAACTCAACAACGTCTGGACCAATTTCGCCAATTCTTTTTTTAAAATGTTTGTTGATATCCATGGATGATTCTTATGGCGAGAAAAAATCGAATAATTTTCGGAAGAATCCTAAAAACAGCCCTTTTTTTCTCATACAAACGTTTTCTAACTAAAATGTAGAATTTATTTGAGCTTTATTGCTATTATATAAAGTTCATATTAAATTACAAGCACTCACTGTATACTCCTTTTAAACGATTATGCGGATTTTGATAAATCTCTCTGAAGTTTGTTAAGGAAATTTTCTAGGATGTATGTGCAACATTGTAGAAATAAATGAAAAAATTGTAAAAAACGACATGTGATTGTTCGCATTAAAAACAAATGAAATGAAACTATCATCAGCCAAAAATTTCAATTTAGTTATAAACCTAGACAATATTAGAATATGTATAATAAATTTATGATATAAACAAGAAAAATTAAATGTCTACATTATTATTGCCAAAAAGCAGCTGAGATGTGCGAAAAATTAAAATAATATAAAATACAGTATAATATGAACAGGATATGACAAATTAACCTACTTAAAATATTAAATTAATTATTAATCAGGGCCGGTCCTACCTTTAATGCAATGCATGCGAAAAATACGAGCGCACGGCTTAGGGGGCGCTAACACAAGATTCGGATATTAAATTTTCAATATAGTTTTTTTTTTCAATATATAATTTCTTTGCATCTTTTACTAATCTTCCCACAATATTTTTAAAATTCGTAAAAATTTCACTTTTCAACAATAAATGGAAAAGTGGAGATGAATACATACAATTAGGCCCTCTAGATATCGATTAGGAGAAGTTTAAGATGCAATTTTGGATCTTAAATACTAAAAAATTCAATTAATTTAATCCAACATAAAGTACCAGTGTTATATTGTGGTTATGGTTA
>NW_020536999.1:55516948-55577336 GCF_003426905.1 Ctenocephalides felis | reverse complement strand
TCTGTTTATTCGCCGTTAGTGTTTCTAGTCCGGATTATAGTCTGTAAGAAGCGGTCTGATAGTTTGCAAAACACTTTAAGATAGCAGAAGCTACGGCGACTTGCTCTACCCTGGGAATAGGTTTGGAGTGGGTTTGAACTGATAGTATTGCTAAAGATTGTAGATGTATAAATTAAGAAAACTATGCAAGTGGCAGTGTTAAGGATTCCTTTGAAATATTTTATTATTATTGGTATTAAGAATTCATTTTTTAAATATTTTTTGATCATTTAAATTTACTTTAAGTGGGCACAGGATGCAGGTGCAAATAACATAATTTTTCCATATATTTTCCATAGCTTAAGTAAATCTCTTTTTATATTTTTATTATAATGCGTCATTACTTTAAACTCATGTACCGTTCTAAGAAATCGTACCAAATCGTGGGATTATAGAAGAATCCGAAATTATATAGTAGTATTAGTGTATAATTGTAAACTGCCACCCCCTACAGGTAGTATTATAATTTTTATATTAGATTTTGAAATTTTTAATATTCAGTATTATTTAATCGCGATACTAGGCAGATGTTAAGTCTAGCGCGTATTAGTTACTCAATTATATTAACAAACTGTTTATATTTCTATGTCTATTGCCCTCTTTTCATCTTCTGATAATTACAGTGCACACCAGTTTTTAAAAGTGTAGTAATTAATAATTTTTAAAGTGATAGATAGATAAGAATTTGTTTAGTTATATTGTATTCACACTAAGCATTTCTGATATCCTCAAATTTCGATAATTTTACAAACCTTATAATGAAAAGATTATTCTCATTAGCTACACGCTCTTCCCCGTTTCACACGGAAGATACGTTCCATAAAAAACCTGTAACTCGAAAAAATCACTTTATATGGAAAAAACGTGCTAAACAAAAAATCCTATAGAAAGATTATTAAAGTAAACTTTTTTAGGCGCGACTAGGGTATAAATCCGTACAAATGCAACGGAAGTCTGTTACGGCCGAACTGTTCGTCATTCGCTCCCGATCATTTCTATACTGGGTCGATTGTGATCTTGGAAAATATTTTTTACAAGACAAGACAGATATTACAGCTGTTAAATGAGTTCTTATCGAAGAAGTAAAAAAAATACAAGCAATCAATGAGTGTATGTTAATTTTAATTGCATGAAGTTCTTCAAACACAATTACATGACGAGTGAAGTTGCAAAACAATATTTGTTTAGGCGTTGTTTAATATAACTCATTGTGTGAACAAATATTATAGAATTTATTAATCAGCAATTACTTCATTTTTTCTAATGAGGGTTCAGGTCTTAAATGCTAACTACAATGACAAACCTATCAATTCAATTCAATTCAAAGACTATATATTTCAGTATATAAAAGTATGTACATTGCACTTTATAACATGGGTTTTTTACCCGAAGGTATTGTATCCTTCATTGGATTTGATTTTACAACAATAATTAATTCAAAATATATAAATAAATTAATATTTGTGTGACAAAAAAAGAGGAATGAAAATTTATCCCCCGAAAAAAATCACATAGCACTATTTATAATAACACATAATAACACAAAAAGAAGAAAAACATAATAAAAATTTATTCATTCTAAGGGAGAAAATTTGTATCGAGCCAATTTACGTTTACTGCTATGGGTCAATCAGTATATATTTTGGCATGGCGTGATTGCCATACCAAATATCGTCTCTTGTGTATTGGCCGAGGCCCGCGATGTTAATATTAGGATGATCCCCACATTTTAGGTAAAATTTTTAGTAAGCTTTTTCATGTAGTCAAGTATTGTCGGTACGTCAGTCTGTTTGTGTATGTATTTGAAGAGTAGTAATGTCTAGTCAGTGGGTCCCTTATTTTGTTAAGTACTATTCGTAGTGTCTTATTTTGTAATGTCTGTAGTTTCTGTAAGTTAGTCTTAGTCGTCGCGTTCCATGCAGGAGCGGCGTATGTCAGTAGTGGTCTTATTAGTGTCAAGTAAAGTGTCCGCTTGTTTTGCACGCTTAGCGGGCTGTTCTGGTTCAAGAGAGGTCTCAGTAGATTCAACATCCCGTAAGCCTGTCCAATTTTTGTATTAATATGTTTTGTGAAGCTGAGTCTATGGTCCAGGGTCACACCAAGATATTTGACATCCTTCGACCACTCAACTTCACAGTCCAATACTTTAATTTTGTCCAAGTCAGTCAGTCTAGTCATGGCATTTCGGTTTTGTAAATAAAATTGCCTCCGTCTTTTGCGGATTGATTTTGATCTGCCATTTGTCAGTATATTCGATCAGCTTGTCTATGTGTGTCTGTATCTTTGTAGTCAGTAGCGTCGGTGATCGTGATGATTTGTATATGGCAGTGTCGTCAGCAAACGTCATAACGTTGTGTCGGCGTCAGTGGGTATGTCGTGAATGTAGACGTTAAACAAGGACGGTCCCCAGGATCGAGCCCTGCGGTACTCCCGCCGTCACTTGTTTAACCGTCGAAAGTCCGTTGTCTACTTGTACAGTGAAGTTACGGTCTGAGAGGTATGAGTGTAAAGTTCTCGTTATGTACGATGGGAAGTTGAGTTGGATAAGTTTATGTACAAGTCCGTCCATCCAGATGGTGTCAAAACGCCTTCTCAAAGTCGAGTAACACCAATCCGGTATGGTTTCGTCTGTTGAAGTTGAGTACTGTATTTTCTATGAGTTTTGTTCAGTGGGTGTAGTGTAGAGTGTCGTTCTTTGAATCCGTATTGTGTGTCAGGTATAATTTTGTTGTGTCTTATGTGTTGTTAAGTCTTTTGAGTAGTACCTTTTCGGGCTACCTTACTCATTGTGTTGAGGAGGCTGATCGGTCTGTAGTTCTGTGATGTCATATTTTAAGTACGACTTTAATACAATGTTACGAAATATAAATATTTTAATGATATTATAAATATATAATTTATAATTTATCATTATAAATGTGTATAATGGTTGGTACTTATAAATGTGTGCATCACGAATGTTACCATGTTACTAATAAACATTATTCAAAATTGTTATATGATGTATTTATTTTTACTTAAATGCCATGTTGTACAGTAGCAAACAAGTATTACTTCAATCGCGTGTGAACCTTACGCGCACTATTATAATATTTTTAAGGTAAATAAATGAATTTCAATGACGAGCATATAAACGATTAAGGTAAATACATGATATTTTGAATTTATGAATTAATTCCTTTCAAAACAACAGACACTTAATTATATTACTGTATTTGATAAAATTTCGACTAACTCCAGTTTATATGGATACGAGCACTTCCAAATTACTCACGGGCCATTACCTAGCACGTTTCGACTTGAAAACGTTGTGGAAGTTCTCGGTTTGCTAATGAAAATCATATTGTGCATTAGTATATAGATTTAAGCCCGGTGCACACGACGCCAGTATTCCTTGTAATATGATTTCTATCGTAACAGGATTTCTAGCGAGCAAGAATTTTGCGCCAGATTTTCACTTATTTTATGATTAATATTAATTTCGTACATTTTCAAATAGATTATTATAATATATACTGTGAATTTCACAATTTATATTTTATAGGTCTAAAATACACTAATGCTTATAAGTGTACAAACAGAGAATTGTATGAATTGTAAACAAAAACATGTACGTATCGCATCTGATTAGAATTAAGTGAAATAATAATAATTAAAAGATAATAAAATGCTTCAGTTTAAGGGGCACAACTAGTGTGAAATTTTCAAACTGTAGTCGAATTTTCATATTTTTTCATATTTCGATAGGTTATACCTTTAAAAATAACATACCAAAATTTCAAATCGATATCTTAAATAGTTTTTGAGTCACAGCCATTTGAAAGAGTATATATATAGTATATAGTATAACGATCATTTTATCTTTAAACGCGTTTTTCTCGAAACAGCATTTTTCGAATTTGCTGCAGCGATTACTCAAAAACAAATGATCCGATCACTATCAATTTTTTTGTACATGCTTTATATATAGTTCTCGTAAAATAAACTATCGATTTTTTGATAGGATCAAAAATCGAATTTTGGCAGTCCAAAAACTTTTTTATAAAAAACGCCGCCATTTAATCATTTTTGATTTCTGTTTTATCATAGTTCATTTTACAGACAACATTATCTAGTTTAACGATTTTTTTTTGGATTTGATCCACGTAGAAGGCCGGAATCACTGCAGCAGTGAAAGGCCTTTTTTGTGCCGTTGGAGATCGACAATAACTTAAAAGATATTTAGTTTTTTTCTTCAAAATTTTGAGATGTGCTGATTAGTTTTTGGCAAAGGCAGGTCCAGCAATTACGGAGATAAAGAGCAATGAGTGCAGAAAATTTAAATCGAGAGAACGGAGCATCCGATTTGAATGATCTAAAAACATTCAACTAGTAATGATTGGGAGAAGTGGTAATTAGTTTTTGGCAAAGGCAGGCCCAGCCCATTTCGAAGATACAGTGCTAAATGTGCAAAAAATGGCAGTTTTTGAGAGAACTAAGCGTACGATTCAAATGATTCAAAGAACTTTCTGCTTGTTTTAGCGAAACAATTAATTTTGGAAAAAAAATTCTTGTTTCAAATTTTTTTTTTGAAAAAAAATTTTTTGTTGTATATCGAAAATAATTCAGATTTTTATTTTAATTCTGTTCTAATATACTTTAAACAAATAATTTCAACTTTCCAATTCAGTTTATATAATTCTTATAAGTATTAGACAATGTTACAATATTTATAATAATCTATTTTAAAACATTTAATATTCCTCGATCATTTCGTTACGGTACGGGAAGTTCCAGCAATTTGCTTTGAAGCACGATGCCATACACCCAACTAATTTTTTTTAATTTTGAGTATTTTTGCAAATTTCGAAATTTTTGAAATAAAACGATTTGAATTTTTTTGTAATTTTTTGGAAATTTTGAATTTTTTTGATATTTCAGATAAAATTACGAAAATTTGAAAAAAAATGCATATTTAAATTTTTTCGGAAATTTGAATATTTTAAAATTACTGAACTGCCTTTCCTAAACTAATCATTTATTCACGCCGCTATATATACACAATAGCTATTTACAAAATAAAAACTAAACGCTTCCAAAATCGAAGTAAATGAATCAAGTACGCATTGATATTTTCGTGTCAAAATACAGCTTTCCTATTGGACACTGAAGGTATCGGCCACGAGATCGTTCATCTATCGCCGACATAGGACATGCTCCATTCGTAAAATACGGCAGGAATTTGCAAGGACTGAAGTTGTTATGAAATCAAATTTCGACGTTGTTAAGGCAACGGTTTTACTTAGAAATTATGATGAGTATACCGCCGTTGTGAATGCGTGAAATCTAGCAGGCCAGATCGCAAATTATGTCGCGCAAGATCGTAAATTATGGTTTATCATGTCGTTCCTAGGGTAACAAACAAACAAAAACTGTCCAGCATGAAAACTGGCGTCGTGTGCACCGGGCTTTAGAGAAGAATATATTATGTCCTAGAAATACAAATTGAATTTGAAATGAGCATTCCTGGTAATTAGATATTGTTTGGGACTTTTTCTGAATAAAATATAATTATAAATTCAATCAAATAAATGAAGTGTTTGCTGATAATTGTACCTACTTCACAATTAGGGCTCTGCTAAGCATGAATAAGGAAATGAATAGTACATACCTACTGAAGTTTACTGAATACATCGTTTTTAATAAAATTTCTTCTAGCTTCTCATTTTATTTTATTATCTTACAGAGATAACGCTCTATATAACCTTGATCTGGTATTTAATCAAAATTGGAATAATTAATTATTTAATTCATCTCTTGTAAAATTGCTTTTTTTTACCTTACTCTTTATTCACTACTATTTATTGTTTATAGCTTTGCCAGAGTAAAGGTTTAGTTGATCCCTTTTATCTCACCCACGTGTAAGTTTGTATATAGGTTATATAAGAAAACTAAAACTAACTTGAAATTAAAAACACATTTTATAGAACAATTAAATAACGTGTGATTAAAAACTATATTAAGGGGGTATTCAAGTGTAAATTCAAAAAATCGATTTTTTTTATTTCATATTTCAAAGTTTAACTATCTAAGAATATGGGTACGAGAAGGTTTTTGAAAATTTGAATTATTATCAGAGATATAGGCATTTTACTGACTCGGTCTCTATACTGATTTGGCTTCACACAAAACTTTATATTCTCAGAACAGACTTTTTCAGTACTGTTGACACGATTTCTCGAGTTTTATTCGACCTTGAAATTCACTTGAAATGTTCAGAGAGTCTTGTTTATAGACCTATCTATAGCTCAAATTATAATTGTCCCCAAATTCCAATTGTTACTATTTTTAAAAAATTCGAGAAACTCAAAAAACAGTAAAAAAACACTTTTTTTCAAATAGTCGCCAATTTGTAACAAAAAAATTGTATAATATAATTGTAAAATTATATGTATATAGTATAGTATAATTGTAAAATTGTAAAACTCAACGCTAGTTAGAGTGATTGCAGCATCATTGTAGATTAATAATCTTAATTTTTTGCATTTTTTATGGCTAAGAGGGATGAAATCATGTCAAGACTGAGGTGCCAATTTTTTGAGACCACCCACTTTATCAGCTGCCAGTTTTTACATTTTTCAACTTTTTTATTTTTTAATTTTTGTTTGTATTTTAATAATATTAATAAACAAGTGGTAAAAAATGGATAGTAAACACATTCATGCTTTCTTTTACGACACTTTAAAAATGACCTAAAATTCATCGCCTCACACTAGAATACCCTCTTAAGATCCATTATACAAAACAGCAGTGTTCACAACCAAAAATTAAAAAGTAAAGAAAATACTTTTGTTATGGATTTTCAAACAATTTTGAAAAACAGCAAAAAAACTAATTTGTACAATGATGAATTTAGCTGGGAGATATGTGTTATTGGTTATGATATGTTTGGTTTGGTTTTCACAATATAATTGCAGAATATAATTAGACCTTTGTGCTCCGCCCTACCCTGTACGAGATTAATTTTATTAATTATTTGTAGTCCCTTTAAAATTGATATAAATCAAAACTTCCAAACGTTGCTCGAATACCTTTGATTTTTATGTAATATTTCAAAACTTTCAAACATGTGTAGGTATGTTCGTATATGCGTGTGTTCTGAACAAGTTAAAATTTCTCTTAAAAGTTTTAACCATACGTTTCCAGGTATATCGTTATACTTTGTTTGATCTAAATGAATTTATGCACTGGTAGGTGACATAATTTCCTCGGCAAAAAGCTTTTAAAGATTAATCTCCGCTAAAGGCTATGTGTTTTTTTCATTTCGCCGTCGCTCAAAGGAAAACAGTTCGAAAAAGTTATCCGATGTTTGCGCTTTCCGTGCCCGTTTTGACAATGAAATATTTTATACAAGTTCAGAAGAATTTGATTACACAAACAATGACATTATTTATCTTTATAAAAGTTATCGCTCTTGTGTAAACACTGATGGAATGTTTAATAATGTTTTTGAAATATACGAAGGCTTTGAAGATAATATCGTACATAAAAATCTATCAAGCTCGAGTCGAATTTGACAAGGACGTTAAATCCTTGTGAATTTTATTAACGGATTTGAAAAGTTCTATGTACCAATGTTTGTGTAAGATTTAGAGATTTAATTTTGAATTGTCTTCAGATTTTATTTTGATGTGGAAATGATAAAGTATTATAAAAGATTTAAGTTTATTGTAAACTTTCCTACATCTGAGCATAGCACCTGAAAATGCAAAACGGAATGCTTAACCGTCTCTATTTCTGTCAATCATTTTTTTACATTGCAATTAATCGCAGTAATTTTAGCTTATCATAATTTTTTTCTCATGCACATAATAATCGTATTATCGAGCAAACCTGTGTAACAGTTGAAATTGAAGGTGTTCAAAAAATTTTGTATTTCAATTCAATTAATTATTAAATTATGGTGAATATAATTTGTATTCCATATTATTAATGAATAAATTCTGCGAGCAATACACTTAATTATTATAGCCACATTAATTATTTTATATGAATTACCAAATAGATATTTTAAACACTGTTGATCTAAGTTCTCGTTATAATTGATATTATATACAATTTAGTGATTGCAATTAATTAAAATGATTGGTGTAATTTTGTATCTATTAATTAATTTCATATTTAGCAAATCTATGTGGAATTATCGTTATTATTAGTATGGTGGGTAGGCGGTTTATATGCGGTTTGGAGTATTTTAATTTGATTAAAAGCATTAAATAGAAAATTTTGCATGGATAATGAATTATTTAAATGATTGTCATTTGCGATCGTGATTTATTTGCAAAATTTTATTTAAAATCAAAAGTTATAATTTAGAATCACTTCTAAGTAATGCACATTATATATTTTTAAAAATAAATAGAGCAAGGTACGATTGATATTTTTATATAGATCGCATTAAAATACGAAACTAGTATTTTTAATATTTACAATCTACAGGTGTTCTTGAAAAAATCTCTACAATGGTACATATTTTTTATTCAAGATCGATACGATTTGATTAAAGATAGTTGATTTACTTCTTTATTTTCTATATCTAATTGCTTGACTTTGATTGACTTGATTGCTTACATGTGGGTAGGGTAAGAAGGAACAATTAGACCTTTACATTGGCAAAGGTGTAAACAATAAGAAACAGTAAATTGAGGTAAATTGAAATTGAGGTGAATTGAAATTTTATGATAAATTACATTGATAATTATTCGACCTCTGCTGTTAAATAATTCCTTCGAAATGCCAGATTAAATATATGGGTATATATATAGAAATCTTTGTAAAAAAAATCCCATAAATTTGGTATTTCACATTGTTTAAATAATGTTAAGATGGCCATACGTCTTGGTTTGGCCGGGATTCTCCCGGATTTCCACACCTTGTGTCCCTGGTTGTCCTAAAAGCAAAATATTTGTCGCCAATTTCGTCTTTTTGCTCCGGATTATCCCTGGTTTTTAAAAAGTATAAAATTAAACTGAATTTTTGCAAATACTTTATAATAAAATTGCAAATATTCATCAAATATCTGAATATAACGTAAAAGCAACGAGTATGCTTATATGCAGCAATAAGTTAGGAGGCGTCCGTTAATCACGTGATCGTATTACCGCCCCCTCCCACCAAACATCACGTGTATTTTTAGTTACGAGAATTTTTTTATTTACTTTGAAAACGTTTGGATTTAAAAAAAAATCAGGTAAAAAATAAATACACGTGATATCTTACTATACCTCTCCCTCCCCGACATGATATTTCATAATTTTTTGTCAAACCCCCCTTTCCCCTAAAAACTTTACGTAATTAATAGACGCCCCCTTATGATTGGAAAAAATTCCGAATGCATAATACCATGTGTTAAAATAGCATCTACATTGATAATTTTGGACTTTTACTTTCAATTTTACGAAAATGAGCAATTCTCGTCTTCCATTTTCAATTCTTCATAAATTATATACGCCCCTCCCCTGTTCAGGATTAGTGCAACTCAGTGGTGTTTTGCTAATATTTTTTTTGCCGGAACGCTAAAAATTAAAAAATTTGATATATTTCGATAAAAACTCAGAAATCTAATATATTGACTTCTTATATAATTAACTCTATTATATACAGCTAGACTATACATTAAATTGTACAAGTATGAGGGAATCATTGAGTACATAATTTATACTCTTTATTAACATTAATTATATTTATTGCGGTATTATTTGTATTCATTATTACTTACATATATATATTATGATATCAAAGTACTCAAGATTTATTACAATACTTTATAAGACTTAAACTAATAATATGATAGATAACCTATTACCTATCATACTATACTATATTATTGTATATCATAGATAGATATCTATTATCTATCATACCGTGAGATACCTATACCGTCATTAACTTATTATATACCTACATACCTTTTACTTCTTTTAAATACTACTGTCTAATTTATATATTCACTTATATTATATAGGTTTACCTTACGCCCTATATATCTACCTATCTATTGTCTATACCGGGAATTGAACCCGGGACCTCCGCGTGGCAGTCGCGCACCTTAACCACTACCCTATCGGGTATCCCCACCAATAATATAATATGGGACGCACTGTTGTTACCGCGGGTCATTTTCTAATTAATTAGATAATCAATACTAAGGTGACGCGACGACACGCGAAAAAAGTCGGTTGATTGTAGCGTTACGGTGGTGTAGTGGATAAGGTCGCCGCGTGTCACGGTATAAGTAATAAATGTAGGCATACGTAACGGTATAAAAATACACTAATAGGAACCTATGATGTAGGTGTTAGCGTATAAGAAATGCGAATGAATATAAGATTTAATTTATAAATATTATTTTTTCTATAAGAATTTTTATCTCGGTATTAAATATTTAAAATATCCAAAATATCCGTTACTTTACACCTTACTGCTGCCTTTGCCGTTATCACTTCACAGAAAATTAATTACTGCACTTTTAAACGATTGTGTACACTGTGCGACAATAGACATAGAACTATAAATTTTATTAAATGTTTGAGTAACTTGTGCGAGCTGAATTTCTCAAGATGTTTTTAGTCTCGCAACTTACTGAATTCTAAAAATTCTAAATTTAAAAATATAATATAAAAATTATTATACCGCTGTCTGGAAGGGATAGTAATTTATAAATATACATACTAATACATACAGAATTTGAAATTTTTTTATAATCCGTAATATTGTGAAAGTTCGCATTAGACCTAAAAAGGGATGCGTATTTATCTAAGCTATGGAAATATATATGGAAAAATTATATGATTTGCACATGCATCCTGTGCTCACTTAAACTAAACAATGATCATAATATATTTAACGAATTTTTAACAGTATTTACAAATTACATTCGAATCACCCAAAGCAAGTGGGTTAAAGTCGTGTAATTTTTTAATTTGCCTCTCCCCTCTGAATTTAAAAATTAATTGTTCTGTGCCCCACGCCCCACGTTGAGAATTACTAGTCTAGGAGTACAATTTTTTAATCTACTACCAGGTTAAAATAATTGAGTGATCATCAATTCCACAGCACCTTCATCAGATTTTTAAAAGATCAAAGTTTCTATGAATATGCATGCAAATCTCAAATTGTAGGCCGAAATTGAGACAATAAATCTATTGAAATATCAGGGTAACTTTTTTGCTATAAATTGTCAACTAATTTACCAATAAATAAATGTCAATAAAACAATGATTAAAAAAAATTACCAAAAATGTTGGATTGTAATAATTTACAAGCGATCGAACGGCTTATATTTTTGCTTTAGATGGGAAAAAATTCATCCAATTAATAAAATATTAAATTTTTTTGCAGTTCTTATGCTTTTGTATTTATAGAATTGCTTTATTCGCTACAATCAATTTCCATTATATGAATGTCTTAAATTATTTATTTTATTCGACTAACGCCCGCTATGTCCGAAACAAGTCCAACGTATATCCGAAATATTAGGGCTTCAGACACTTTTCGGTCTTAAAGTAACATATGTGATATTTGAAATACACTTATGTATTGTAATTAATATTTCAGTTCATACACCTCAATTTGTAACTAAATTAAAAACGACTTTGATAAAGCCAGTGGTGTTGTGCTAATATTTTTTTTGCCGGAACGCTAAAATTGCAAAAACCGGTTTTCATGTTTTTTCCGGTTCCGTTCGAAAAGGAAAGAAACAAAAATTATTACAAAACTCATTTAATAAAAATTAGTTGAATAATAACTTATAAAATTTACTTATTTCCGTCCCAAAAGTGATTTGCCGGAACGACGTTCCGGCGCGTTCCGGCTCGACAACACCACTGGTGCAACTACAAGTAATGTAGCCTTAATAATATAGCTATTATTTCGTGAAATTCTTTTAAAATTTAAAAGAGACGTTAGACCTGTTTGATTCTGGCTGTCAATTCTTACCTCACCCATGGGGCAAAAAGAGACATCTACCAAATTTCAGAAAAATAGTAAAAAAAGATGCCTATGATTTGGAGTTAACTGAACATAGTTCGATAGTTGTTTGTTCGAAATATCTTATGTGTTGTCCTGCAGTTTATTTAGATTAGAAAGTGTATGTATATACCTAGGGTCAATTTGGACCTTTGTACCTCGTCCTGCCCTACGCTTTGCCTTTGCAACCTACAGCAATATTAGTAAGTAAATATAAACAGATTCAATTAAAATTATAGAATATCTCCTAGAGTTTCTTGTTTGGGATAAAAATATTTTTTGCATTATTGCCGACTAAAATAATATAATTTTTTAAGACAATATGCTGGGTGTAAATGCATTTAGAGAGATTATCTCCTATTAGATATCCTTTTTTTTGGGTATTTCATTTCAGATCGCATATCCATTTTTTTTCAATTTTCGAGTAGGAGATTCCTCACGAATTCTTTTAAATATTCGTTTAGGTGACCTGGTAATTTTCTGTGGTATTTTTTTAAAAAAAAAATAATATAGAACATTTTCATTTATTATATGTTGACGGATTTCATTAGAAAATAATCCCGTCGTATAAAAGAATTATTTTTCTTTGAGTTAATATCGCATGCGACCAGATTTGTCACTGCGATTCAAGTCACGCGATTAATTAGAACTCGGCAATGGTGAAATATAACCACACATTACAGGTCGGTAGTAAAATGATTTGCTTTATTCGGTATTAGCAAACTGCATATTAAAATGAGAAAGATTATGAAGTAAATTGCGCAAATGATACTGCAATGAAGGTAGGCATTATTTATCGCTGCGATTTAGAAACCCCCTTACCGCCAATAATTGATGCACTTAACTTTTTAGCGGTTTTGGGTCGTAAAAATACCTGTGGTTTGTTATTGTAGTAATGCTTTCTATACATCGGTTTTGATTGAAGTGTTGTAAGATATTAACAAAGTAGAAATCGAGATGCGGTTATATATATATATATATATATATAAATAAAACTCTAAATGTAATGAGCAATAAATTTGCATTGCAAATATCTCATTACTTCTATAATTATACTTACTAGATGCCTTTAAATACCTATAAAACTTTTCTATTTGTAATAATTTTATGCTTTTATACATCGATTGGATTAATAAGATGTTTGAGCTTAAAACCAGGCGGAACACTATATGTAGTGCTATAAAATTATTCAATAGGCTTTCGAAAGAAATAAAAATGACCGAAGAAATAATCAATTTAAAATTAAGTTAAAAGAATATTATAAAAAAATGTAGATATATAAATTAGATTAGACCAAAGAATAAATGTAAGAATGAATATTCGTATGATTGAATTATAGAATAAATGATAAAATGTTGTAATGACCATTTCATATGTAGAAAATACATACACACACACACACACACACACATATATACACACATATATATATATATATATATATATATATATATACTTTGTACAGATACTTTGTACGATCTCTCAAACCAGGCAATTCTGCCTGTCTGAGATGTATAAAATTTATACTAAAATCCAAATAAAAAAATAATAATTTAAGGGTAAATAATTTATAGTGCTTTATAACAAATGAATACTTCATATAACCTACTTTAATATTATTTAACCAATGTGAAATACAAATTTTATGGAAATATTTTTTACAAAGATTTCAATGTACATAACCTTAATCTGGTATTTTGAAAAAAAAATATTTAACAGAGATCGAATAACTATCAATGTAATTAATGGTATTGTAACTTACTCAACAAGGATAAACTGAATAAAAAAATCACAATTGTTAACTTATTTATATTATTGTAATTATTTTTATTTAATAAGTAAATTTCACAAATATTTTTGTGCTAAATCAACGTATTTTATTACTTCGAATACTCCAGAATCATGCTTCATAAAATTTTTCACATAATACAGCTATTAACGCAGGTTTTATTGTAATTTTAATTTTGAGTTCATTTAATTCATATTTTCAATAATATTGTTACTACACTTTTGTTATAATAAATTAAATACTTTTTTTCTAGTTAATTTCTAATATTGGCATCTGGATAAATTCTTATTGCTATAATGCTAATTATGTTACAATCAAAAAAGCCTAAATCTAATATTAGGTAATCTAGTTTTTAATTCTTTAAATTTATTTTACAAAGTTTTATGAAATCTAATATTATACGAAGCAACCTATTACTTTATGGTTTTAGTTATTGCCTCACATTCAGGTAAATCCACGATTTATGTAATACTTCAATATAATTAAAATTTATAATCCAATCAATAAAGAAGTCTGTTCGTGTATTACATATATAAGTGGCAATTAGTTCTCTATGGATTAGTATAAATTGAATCGCTATGCAGATTATTTCAGATCAAGGATTTTCTTCTGATTGTGAGTGAATTTTACGATATATTTCCCTCAATTCTATAAATATATATAATATGTATAACTTTTCTTTAATATATATTTAAAATTTGAGAAGCATTATGGTTATATTGAAACTTTACTATTGATTTTAGATTTATTTACTGCCATTTTTTGCACCTTTAGCTATATATCTCCGAAACGGCTGGACCTGCCTTTGCCTTCGAATGCTTTTTGGATGATTCAAATCGGTTGATACGTTCTCTTAAAAACTGTCATTTTTAGCATTTTTGCTCCATATTTCCGAAATGGAGATATCTTTTGCAAAAAATTAATCAGCACGTTTCCTCATCAATAGGAATCTAATGTTTTTTTGAATCATTCAAATCGATTGATCCGTACACCCGAAATCGTCGGCGAAAAATTGTCTCCACACATACACACACACGCACACACACATCAATTTTTTTGAGGTGTGCTAAAATGTTCAGAAACTTCTGAAACGTGAAGATATGCAAGAAAATAATTGTTTTTTGTTTAAATTAAAATTATAACTGTCTCAATAGTATAGATTATTGATTTAATTAAATCAATCTATTTAAGTTGCTCTAGTAATTAAGTTTTTTCAACAACTTTATTTTGGTCCTTGCTATTTTGAAATTTGTTCTTGCAAGGTTTGTTCCGTGTTCAATTTTCACCTCGGACAACTTGATATCAAGATATCACTGTTATTGGTTACTGATATCAGTGATATCAATTTTCATTTGAAAATATAGATCTAGTGAAAATATTTTTAATTTTCATTTAATTTCAAGTTGTTTTGGCTTTACTATATTTTAAAAGGACGACCGTCTGTATTGTCTTCGAAAAGTGAAAAAATATCTTTGTCTCAATTAGTAACAATAATTATTGAGTTTTATAAGTGTCCTTAAATATAATAATTCTAGAACGAATCTAAATTTGATTGTTGTTCAACATAGAGAAAATATATTTGCAATAAAGACACCGGCCAGATTGACTGATAAAAAAGCAATATTTATTTATTTATTTATTTATTCATTATAAATCATTTTATCATTCCTGAAATATGAAAAATCTTATTCGAAGTTCTCGTCAAGCTCGCTCTCTATAAAATTAACTGATACCATATTTGCAGTATGCATATAGTTTTAGATTTTAAGTTCTCTTTTTCTCTTATCAAAACAACAAATATAAATGGAATATACTTGCAAAGTTCTATTTAAAATGAATGAATTTTTAAAATGAATTACAAATTCTCATACAAAATAAAGCAGCACTTATTCTAAAGCACTTTTTTTCTCTAATCCAATATGTTCCGCAGTAAATATGTCTGTGACATATTTGTATGACATTTTCTGATGCTCTATTCCGGTCGCATTTCATTTTGTCAGTTGGACATTAAGCCAGTGCTCTTAAGCATTCTGCTTTTCAGATAATAATCTTATTTTAATGCTGTGTAATAGCATATTAAATGTCACATGTCGGAAATCCAACGTTGGTGGATAGAAAAATTATGATGCGTTTAGCACTGTAATTGCAGTTGTTTTTATTCCTGTTAATGTAATTCATTTCTTATAGAGATAATTGAAAATGTGGAATAGTTCAATGTATCTCGTTTGAAGTTTGGGTATCTATCATTGTTAAACTATTGCTTTTAGTATCTTTATTGGTATCCTGCCCAAAGGCATCTGACCAAATTTAATTTACCTTTCATTCCTTATTTTCTATATATCACATTTTTCTTCTCAAACCTCTACGTCTCTAATTTGATTACTTGTTCATCTCACTTTCTGTGTTTTTTAATAATTAAATTTGTGATATGTTCAAAAAATGAGAGTTAGTACCGTGGAAAATCTCAACAGGTTATTCAAAACTTGGAGATACTTTTAGATACATACTGATATTTTGATATAGTAAAAAATCATTCAAGTTTAAATATTCATCAGTTATGTAGAGTCTAAGTAATTTAAAATCTGCTCTCTATTCTTTTCACACTTTTTTACATTTTAGCAAAATGCACTAATTTAAATAAAACATACTAAAGTTCTAGTCAAGTTCCATCAAAAGTTTCGCGCATTTTATCAAGATTATAAAATGATAAAATACCAACTTTTAACAATGGTGAAAATGGTGATTTAGGTTTGTAATAAAAACATTTGGGTAGAAAAATTTAATTCAGAAAAGAATACGATTGCTAGTGCATTTTACTTTTTATTGTGGACCTGAAAAAGTTTTTCACAATCACGGTTTCGAAGTTTAAATGAATAAAATTATTAAAAATAAGCCACAATTATCTAAAAATAGTCTAAGTTTGATCAAAGGTTTAGGCTGTTCTTAAAAGTTCATAGTTTTGAAACTAAACAGAATCATTTTTTTCTATCATTTTTTTCATCTATACTTTCACCCTGGCAGGCCAAGTCAAGCCGAAAGTCTGAGTTTTTTGACACCCTGTATATGTACTAAAACTTTTATACAAATAACTGTTGCTGAAAAGTATTATAACTAACGGTTCATCTAGTGGTCCTAGTGATCTAGTGATCTTACGGTTATCTAGTGATCTTACGGTTCAGATATTTCTGTAAAAAAACATATAAAGTATTATACATCGTTAGAAAGGTCTTAGAATTTGGAACTAAATTTTATATAGAAACTTGCATTTTCAACTACTCGTCATGGGTATCGAATTAACTATTTTTAATATGTCGAAGGAATGCATGAAGATCTATTCATAATTGTAAAAAATAAAAGCATTGAGATTGAGAGATTATGATTCTCAGTATTATAAGTGATTATCCGATCAAGCTTACGCCATTTGGGCTCAAATATCAATCAATTCTTAATATCATATTTCGTTAATGAAGTGCATTTTATATGAAATATATCACGTCCAAAGGTAATATCTATCAATTATCAGTAATAGGTGATAAATATTAAGTATCAAGCTTCCAGATTATTTCACACACTTGAAGTCCAATCTGCTGCTTCAATCCTCCTCCATTGGATTCTGTAGTGCCATTATTATCGAGACGACGCTTCTGAATTTAATGTCGATTCTGACATATAACGCTTGCCTTTATTTATTTCATTTTTGTTTTGCTAAAAGTACATTTATTTTTTCTGCATTCTCGTACAAAACGTCATTGAAAGTATATATCACTTCACGAATAGCACGTACTTGATTTATACTTTTTATGTTGAACTGTTTATTAAAGGATTATTAAAAGCACTATACAGCTGAGAAAATACGATATGTTCAATTTCAGAGAAAAAGGCAGAGATATATCCAGTTTTTAATAATATGTATTCAGAGATTAAATTACACTTTAATAATTTTAGCAATTTGACAAAAATATTTTATGAGTAGTTTTTTTATATATCCATTACATGCATATTATCCAAAATCGTATAATAATCGTTAGTTCTTGTGGTTCCAAATTTAGTGCAATTATAGTAATTTGATGATTTATTTGTAAATTATATAAAACTTATATGAACATATATGTAAGAGTGCCCTTTATCAAGTCGAAAACTTTAATAAAAGCACTTGGAAATTGTGCTTGGGAAAGCACTTGAAACCTCAGAATTATACTGACCTTGGATGAAATAATTTGATTGAGTATATCTAATTTTATTAATAAAATGTTAAAAGCTAATTTGTACATTATAAAATTAAATGCAAACATTTAAAATATATATTCGTACATTCAAACCTTTAATCGGGTTTAAATCTGTTGTAGTTGAAGTAGTGTAAGCTTGTTTTATATTATAGGAAGATTAGTTGCTTGAATAAGCTTGATTCACTAATACTAAATAAGTACGATTCAGATTCACTAATACTAATTAAGTGATTTCATTAATAGCCTGAAATAATTGTGTATATACAGGGTGTCTCTGAATTCAACATCAAGTCAAAACGTGATGATAGCAACAATCAAAAATTATTTTAAAAATAACTAGCTTTTAAGTGCAACCTAGAGTTTTGGTGAAAATGTGACAATTTTTCGATTATAGTGATCAATTTTTATTGATTTTGTTCATTTATACTTTAAATCTGTAAAACCACTTTTAGAATAGCAGTCAAAATAAATGACACATAGTGCATTTCTCAGATTTTTTCATTATGAAAATATTAAGTTTTTTTACTATATAAGCATCCTGCTTTTGATGAAACTTGTTAACACACTTTAGTGCATTTTCTTAAAGGTGAACCTGTCAAATTTAACTAATTTTGAGAATTTAAATTTTATAATTCAACAAAAAGTCTTAGTTCGTAAAAACTTGGGGCAATTTTGTCATTATTTTTTATTGTGATCTTAGAAATATTATTCACGATTACGGATCCTAAGGTTTATTGAACAAAATAAAAATCATAATAAGAAAAACAATTTGTTACAATTTCACCATAGTTTAGGTGGTGTTTAGAAGCTCATAAGTTTCAAATTTCTTGTGATAATAATTATCTCCTTGTTTTGACTTGATGTTGAGTTCTGGGACACTCTGTATATAACAATCATTTTATTTTAATTTTTTACGCAGTTGATAATGTTTATTTAGTGCTCAATACTAGGAAAATTGATTTTTTTGCTTGTTTCGTCTACATGAAGAGACAAAAAGAAATTTAGTCTATAAGCACTACAAAACATTTTTAGACAGGCTACTTATATTAATTGTAATACTGTTACTAATATTAATTGTAAAACCGTTTTTGAACGAGATACAAAGATTAATCATAATCATTTTTTGCATACACACACTCCAAAAAATGTACTCATTTGTTTTATATCATTATCATGTCAATTGTTAAACTAAAAAGATCTTATTGAAGTTCATCGTTCTCAAATACCGCCAATTAACTTATAGGAATCTTTATTTATTTCTGATTCCTAAATAAATCAGGGTAAAAAAATGTGTTTTATACCCCGCTCATGTTTGTTTTAACTTATATCATTTTAAGTTTGCAATCTTTTCGATGGTTTAATTCATTGCTAGTGTATATTAGTATTAAATGAACTGTATTAATTTTTATTATATATGGATAGTAAATAAAGCATTTGCAAACTTGAGCAAGTATGCATAATTGCCTTTACTTCGACTGTGAGAGGAGACTTATTTCTGAAATACGCTGATGATAAGACAGACTTCTGTCTGATTATGAATGAAAAAATAAATAAAATAAGTAATTATAGATAAGACTATGAATAGGAAACACGATCTCCTTGAGCATCTTTAACATGAAGTGTTTTCGCATAGACAGGCGAATTTAAATCTGCTGTAAGATGCACTTTAAGAGCAATTTCATTCATATCCTTTCGTGTAAGGAACAATCTTCAGCGCGCATCGTTCCATGTTGTTAACATAAGAAATATTGCAGGCGAGGCTCACCGACTGCATTCAATTAGCATATCGTGCTTTTGCTTCTCATAGAGCTTTCGTGCTTTAACTTGCGTTTACGAGCTTTTTGCTACATTTCGCGGTCTCGCCGCTGCCGGGGCTAAAGCTGTAGGCGATACGCTCCAGTCGTTAGCGAAAGGATCCTTCAATTAAATATTAATCTATAATATTATCGCATATCTGTAATATTCGTATATATATATATATATACAGGGTGATCCAGAACTCACGCTCAATCGAAAAAAAATATCTCATTTAGTTCATAGTAATTATGAGCTTTTAAGTGCAACCTAGGACTTTGGTGAAAATGTGACAATTTTTTTGTTTCTGGCTTTTCATTTTTATTGATTTTATTCATTTCAACTTTAGAACCGTAATTGTGAACAATATTTCTTTTGGCCTCAGTCAAAAATAATGACGCATCTCACATACGTAGTTCATAGTAATTATGAGCTTTTAAGTGCTACCTAGAACTTTGGTAAGAATGTGACATTTTATTCTTCTGGCAGTTAGTTTTTATTGATTTTGTCCATTGGAATTTTCGAACCGTAATCGTGAACAATTATGTCTTTTGACCTCAGTCAAAAATAATGGCACAATTTGCATACGTAGTTCATAGTAGTTATGAGCTTTTAAGTGCAACCTAGAACTTTGGTGAATATTTGACCATATTTTCTTTCTGGCAGTTAATTTTTTCTGATTTTATTCATTTGTCACATAATTCATACGTCTTTTGACCTAATAATGACACATGTCATATAATTCATACTAATTATGAGCTTTTAAGAGTAGCCTAAAGCTTTTTGGCTAAAATATGACAATTGTTTTGTTATTGTGGTTAATTTTTGTCAATTTTGTTTATTCGAACTTTGGAACCGTAATCGTGAACAGCATTTCTTTTGACCTCGGTAGAAAATAATGACACAATTGCCTCCAGTTTTTAAGAATTAAGACTTTTTGTTGAACTATGAACTTAAAATTTTCAATATTGGGGGAATATGAAAGTTTTTCTTTAAAAAATTGCACTAAAGTGTGTTCATAAGATCAATCGAAAGTTGGCGCATTTTATCAGGATTATAAAATGATAAAATACTTAATAGTTTCTTGAAAAAAAAATGAATAAAAAAAATTAAAACCTGAAGATTACATGATTTTTGATAGCGCATTTCATTCACAAGCAATTGTGGATCAATATGTCTTTATTTTTAAAAAATAATATAAGTATAAGCGATTTAGAATATTCAATTCAACTATTCCTAAGATATCATTTGGGAATCGTGATAGTTTTCGGCAAAGGTCTAAATGATCAAAGAAACATATTAAGTTCTCAATAAATCTTGCAATTATATACAGATATTAAATTTTCAAAGAAATATTATTTCTTTCTCAATAAACCTTACAATAACGGTAAAGTTTGTGGTTTCCGGATATTTGTTTTGACTGTAAATATACTAAATATTATAGGCCTATAAAAAGTGGGTGATTCAGTGGAAAATTCAATAGAGTTTTTAATATTGTGGTTGAAATTTAAAAATACATAGACCACGTTTTTAAGAATACAAGCTCTTATATGTGCACTATTCTTATATACTATTAATTCAATTACTCATATTATAAGATTTTTTGCATCACATCAATTTTAAATCGCATTGCTTTGTTTTGAATAAAAGCGAAACTTTATTTCCGAAAAAAAATTATCAAGATACTCAATCTCCATTATTATTAATTGAGACAATTATTTTCACATATCGAGAAGGTTTTGCCACTTGTCTTAAGGATAAATGCCACGTACGACGTACACCTAGAGTCATAATGCTTTTGAATTGAAATTAATGATTTTATTATTTCAATTTACATTAAATTTATTTTTATAATTCTGTAATCGGAAAAATTAAATTTATGGAAACCACAACAGGAAAACCAAACCAACAATATGCGTATATATAGAAAATGTTATTCATGATTTATTTTAATATATTACAATTTGTTGATGCTCTGAAATCTTAAGGTAACCAATTATACAAATCCTTAAATCTAAAATTCTTGTTACGTACTTGAGTTACTACATATTAATAAAAACACGAACATTTTGAACCTTAAAGATCATGGACTTTTTAGACCATGAACATTTTGAAGTCAGTGTTCAAGAATCTCTGAAGCAGGTGTAATTCTTTCTAAATAAAAGATTCCAAAAAATATGCTTCAAATATTGTGTTGAACAATAAACATCCATTCTGAAAACCATTTTCATTCCACATTTATATCTGCATAATAAATTCTTGTTCTCGAAATGTATCTTACATTGCACGAAATAATTCCAAGATCCGCCCATACGCTTTTATAATGAAACCCGTTTCGGAGATCAGGAGAGAAATTTGAAATAATACCGGTGGGATCCAGCCAGCTACTTGAATCAATTTCAACCTATTTCAGCGTGTTTGTTACACCTTTCAGTTTCACCCAGGTAATGGGAGCTTGATGGAGGTTCGAATCAAGCCTATGGTCTTTATGATCCCTTGCACTCACAATCAGTACCCACACGTGTTGAGGAAAGTACAACGCATTATATTGAAATGTTAGGCACATTATTTATCTGAAACCGATATACTTCATAGGTGATCATTTTGGTGATTACTTTCAGATAGATAGGCGGGTTGTAAGACGATAGATACTTATGGACCGATACAAGGCAATGTTACTTTCCAGTTTTCATACAAAATGCTACTAAATACTGTTAAAATGTCATGTATTTGTGTGCGATTAGGGGTTTTACACATGAAATGCAACTTCACTCATATGTTATGAAGCCATATCTCAAAGATGAAGTCATAACTTTTTGCATACCTTAGAAAAAATAGATGTATGTGTGAGTGTGTGTGATAATAGATCAAAAAAAAATTTGACTTAAGGCACGATATATTGAAATGTTACGCACATTATTTATCTGAAAGAGATATACTTCATAGGTGATCAGTTTGGTGATTACTTCTAGATAGGCGGGTTGTTAGACGATAGATACTTATGGGCCGATATAAGGTTATGTTACTTTCTAGTTTTCATACAAAATGCTACTAAATACTTTCAAAATGCCATGTATTCGCTGTGCGATTAGGCGTTTTACACATGAAATGCAACTTCACTCATATTTTATGAAGCCATATCTCAAAGATGCAGTTATCATAACATTATTAACTTCCCGTAGGTAATCGCAAAAAAATCGAAAATGAAAATTTGTATATATCTTTACGTTTCAAAACCTTCTGAACATTTTGGCATACCTTAGGAAAAATGGATATATGTGTGTGTGTGTGATAATAGATAAAAAAAATGCCTTAAGGCACGATGCCATACACCACTATTTTTTTATCATTTGTGCGTTTTCTAGGTTATGTTTGTTATCTAAAACGCTTGATTGCACAGCAACCATATAAGATATTGACAGTTTTTAGTACCACTTTTTATTAAAACTGCTACATAACATAACCTTGCCGTAACATTGGTCTATTTTTCGGCAGAATTTGTCCCTTAATTATTTAAAAATAAATAAAATCTTAGTTTAATTCCGTGGTTTCCAACATGCGAGGGTACAGCTGTTTTCAAAATACTATTTTAAAAATAAAACCACATATTTTGAAATGATAAAAGAATAATTATTATTTTTTGTTTATATTTTCTCATAATATTGCATATTGATTTGTAGTGTGCAAATAATTATAATATTAATTGAAAATTTATGAAATGAAATGTATAAAAAAAATTAGGAGAATGCAACTTTTTTTTAAAGAGCTGCTTAAACCCTTATCAATGGATAAATGAATTTATGACTAAAATATAGTTAAAAAAATTTTCATTTCCAATGTAAAATTACTACCAAAGATATAAAATTCTGCAAAAAAGTTATTTAGAACAATATATTGTAAATAGCAATTGTTTTAGGATATTTTCAAGTATATAACAATAAAAATATAAAGAATTTGTTCACTCTAAATATCAAAAAAGTAAAGAATTCTGCAAATAATAATTTAGACTAATTTAGTTTAGGCAGCAACAGTTGGGATGTACCTTTAGAAGTTATATTGCAAATATTAAAATATGAGAATTATGAAAATCATGAAAACCTTGACCAGATAAGGATACAGATATTAGTCATACAAAACGTATTTATTTAGTTACGAATATAATAATATTTTAACGCAAAAAATGGATAAAGTGTCAAATTTCAAACTTTAAAAGCAATTTGTGTTTGGGTATTATTGGTTATATAGTAACTTTACACATTTGTTCAATTACAATTATTTAACTTTGCAATTTTGAAGCTACTTGATTTACTGAATAACATATTATAATTATCAAAAAATTTTGTAGGGAGTATCAGGTATTAACATTTACGGAAAAAAAGCTAAATTATTTATGTATTTATATGTTGGAGCTGCTACTGGTGTGGCATTCTTTCGAAATTTTTAAAATATTCTTCAACGAATAAATACGTTGCTTTTCAGCATTTTCTGCTCAAGTCTTAAATTCTAATACTTTTGCAAAACTTGCAAAAAACAAATAAAAATACACGTAATCTTCAAAGTTTTATATTTACAAGGTAAAATATTATAATTATCAGAAACATTCGTAGGAAGTATCAGGTACTAATTAAAGCATTTTCGAAAAACAAAGCAAAATCATTGAAATAATCATTAATGTATTTATATGCTGGAACTGACGGAGCAGCATTCTTTCAATAATTTATAACATTCTTTAACGAATAAATGCGTTGATTCTCAGAATTTTTTGCAGAACTTTCAGATTCAAAAACTTTTACTTTCATAAAACGGGGGAAAGTATTTGTAAACTTCAAAGTTTTATATTTAACACCTTATGTACAAGGAGAGCGCAGGTTGTCATTTTTTGTAGTTGCGACATTGGCATTAACAATATGGCCATCGAAACGATTGGAACTGTTGTCTTAATATTTCTACTTTTTCCATAGTATTTTCCGCAATTTATAAAATTTATAAGTAAAATTTATCATATTACGTCCACTAAACTGCCATAGTTCGGCTATTTAATGTATTAATGAACATCAATGCGGACAGGAAAAGGATCATGAAAGAATTCCCTACGGTGTATTTTCACGCAACGTAGTAAAACATAAAACTTGGACCGTTTCCGAAGCCGTTAATCTGAAATAACGGCCAATGAAGGTGTATTTCGTTCTTACTTTTATTTTCAAACAGAAAAATACTCGTTAAGTACGTAAAACCCATCTTGTTAACGATAAGTATGGACAATAAAGTTGTTAACGATAAGTATTGGAACCGAATTGCATTAACATATATAATGCTATTATATGAGTATATATATATATATATATATATATATATATATATATATATAATGAGTAATACTGCCCTAAAGGCAGGTCTGCGAGCTGAATTAAACTCCAACTCGATTCAGATAAAAATAGTGCGAGAGATACCACTTGCCATTTCACACCCCAGTGTCCGAAATGGGCTATTTTCAATTGTAAACATTTTTTATATTTATATTTTCAAGTAATAATTGACATCACTATAGCATGATACCATGCTATCCAGAGCGGTTGTTCGAACTATCACGAACAACAATGTCTTTAATATGTAAGTCTATTAACGACTATCGTACATTGTCCATTATCTGAAAATTTATCCTATATTTGCATGGTGATGAAAATCAATGTATTCATTCGCATATAAGTTATAGTATGTAGCACATTAATAACAAATTTATTTTTGTTATTTTTCAATTTACTTCTAACGGTATGTGCTATTGTACTTTTCCAAAATGAAGTCAGTAATGCAATACATTTTCGCATTCAGATCTGATATTATTCATCATATTTATTTTGTTTTTCTTTACATATAAATCGAACACACATAAATACTTGTTCCATAATGTAATAGAAATTTATTTTTCGAGCACTCTTTATATTCTCACTATCGACGTTCGTATATATATATATATATATATATATATATATATATATAATATTTCACAATTTATACATTACAATATATCACGAAATTTTGGAACCTGTTTTATAACGAATAATTCAAACATTCATAGATGCATCTCATGAATTGATTGTGCGCCCTTATAATTTTTCAATTAAACAATATTTTCTGTTTACATTTGTTTTGTATCGATTTTGCGCTGATAGGATGAGATTGTATTTAGTTATAAATAAAAGTAAATAATGTAAATTAAAGTTGATGTTGTTCATGAGATTTTCATTTACATCATAAACTTCAACATTCACTATTTTATTTTAATTTAAACAAATCTCTTCCAATTACAAAATGAATTGTTTTCAAAGAATTTACAATTTTGCAATGTTTTGTTTCTGAAAGTTTTGTTTCAGAATTTTATAATTATGAATCTAAAGAAATTTGATTGGGCTCTAAGATTGAAATAATTTGGTTTCTTTGTACACCCATTTATTTTAAATGGAGAAATTTGACTCTTTTGCAATAAATCGAATAAATTTTGTTAATTTTTAATCAATTTAGTTTGTTTTGTATGTATTACCTGTGGCATTTTTGAGATTTTCATTGAAAAGTGACCTAAAATGTACACTGGACATTATAACTGTTTATAAACTTGCCAATTCTCATAGTAGTAGGGTCGATTGGGGCTTAATGGTCTGTGGGTAAAAAGGTCCACCACTGTTATTAGTAACCACCATTAAGGCAAAAGATGTGTAACCCGCCATCACATTAACGACTTCGCTATCAGGAGATGAACGACCATGAATCAATATTCCTAACAAGTTTTTTTTTTAAGTTGGGGCTTGAATTCTTTAATGTAATTGATGATACTTGACTATTATTTTTAGGTACACGTTTATTAATTGTTTTGTAATATAAATTATTACTTTTATTCAACGCATTTTCATATAACCTCTATAAAAAGGGCCAACTGAACCTTTACACTGGCAAAGGTGTAAATAATAAGATAATAGTAAGTGAAAAAGTAAATTATTTGTACACGAGATAAATTGAATGAATAGTTCTTCCAACTGTGCTGATAAATATTCTTGGCGAAATACCAGATCAAGGTTAAATATAGGATGATCTCTGCAATAATTCAAATAAATTGTAAATAGTTAATTTAAATGTTGATTAAAATTGTTTTACGCGAGATAAATTATTATTATTACAGTTATTCTAACTCTGCTAATGAATATTTCTGACGAAATACCAGCACAAGTATGTGCTGGTATTTCGGTTTTGCTCTGCAAAAATATATGCTCATAAAGCATGGGCACATTTTTGTGGATTGTTTAAATATTTCATCTTTTATTTTATGAGACATTGGATCTGTTGTTTGAATTCTGATTGTCCTTCTTATCCTGCCTATGGGATAAAAAGAGACAGATAACAAATTGTATAATAAGGTTAAAAAAATTTAGTTTTTTAATTGGTAATTAACTAGAATTTTTACTGAACATAGATTGAAAGTTGTTTGATTTCTGTTATGTGCGGGTATACTGAAAGTCAAATTGGACCTTTGTGCCTGGCTGTGCCCTACTTTAATTGCGCGAATAATGTGTATTCTTCTAGAATTTGAAAGTGTTAAATATTGTAGCACATCATGTTTCAGATGTAGATGTTGATGAAGTATGTTTATGTGAGTAAATGTTTCAATGGTTCTAAAATGGCTAAATGCTCGTATATTTCTTAAGTAAGTTCTCAGTATCAAAATTCCTGGACAAAATATAAATATTTCATGTTCTCGGAAAATGCAACAGTTCCCCGTAAGGGACCAAACATGCAAACAACGCGGCGGCCGTTATGTGCATGCATATTTAGTCGTTCGTATTATTGTTACGGCATTCCCGGAATGAAATGAAATTGAATTACCCAGGCGGCGCGTTTCCAGGCGCTGCACCACCCCCGCGGTCTCGGCACGCGTGCGACCGGCTTCAAAACGAATTTCCGAGACCGCACTGCGCGGCGCTGCAGCGAAAAATCGCCAACCGCGCGCGTTCCTCTGCACGCGGATAAAGCAATTATTAATTAATTAGCATTTGCGGACCAAGAATAAACATGTATATTTGCATCGTGGTGAAATTGCGAATTTGCAATTTGAATATCAACCGAAATAATCTTTTGAAATTTGTAAAAAAAACGAATATTTATGTAAATAGTTAAAGTCAAAATCGTTTATTTGTGGTAATTATTTTTTTATTTTATATTTTCTATTATTTATATAGGGTAAGCTAGGCCTAAAGGAGAACAAAGATTCAATTTAACATTGAGAAGCTATAATATGAAAACCGAACAGATATCACTTTTTTTTTCTTTTTTTTATTTTCATCAAACTACAACTGCCTCAAAAGACATTCAGTAATCATTGTGACTAAGATAAGTATTTAAGGTAGTTTCAAGTTTGTATAATAAATATAAATTTGTGAAAATAATTACAAGCAAATAATAAATATAAATATGTGAACATAAATACAAGCAAATGATAAAAATAAATATGTGAAAATAATTATAAACTCTATACTAAATGTATTACTATACAAAATCTAATGGATCTAATCTTCTTAGTCTCCTGATAGTGTTAGCAGAGAGTAGGTTCTTTGCGAGTTCAATTGGATGGTTCTCCAATCTTCAATCATTGAATTGTTTTTATATTGTACGTGCCCATAGCTCGATACCATATGTCCATATTGGTACAATTACGGCTTTATATATTAGGATCTTGTTCTCATATGACATCTTGGATCTTCTTCCAATTAACGAGTAAAGTTCACGAAATTTTTTGTCTATTTGCTTACGCTTTGACCTGATGTGGGTACTCCATGTGACCCCTCTGTCGAGGTGAAGTCCTAAGTATTCTACAGAGTTGTTTTTTGGAATTTCTACATTGTTGATTTTTATGTTTGGGCAATCTTCTTTTCTTTTAGTAAAGGTGATGTGGACTGACTTTGTTGAGTTAATAGTAATTTTCCAAATAACACATCAAACAAACAACTATCTCAGTATGTTCAGTAAAACTTTCAGATATTTCATCATTGTAGTAATGTTTATTTTTGAATTTGTAACCTAGTCTTCTACCCCATAGGCAGGGTAAATTGGGCGGCCCGGGGACAAACAGGTCCAATGTCTTATTTCAATTTCAAAAGGTGTTTACAAATTAACAGTTACATTATTCAATCAATTCAAAATATAAATTTCACAGGTGCATTTTTCCAGAGGTATCATTATATCAGAGATTTACAGAGATCGTGCCTTAAGGCAAATTGATGGAACTTCCTGTACCGTAATGAAATATTATTAAACTTTCTCGAATTATTATAAATATTGTAAATTTCATTATTTGGATTTTAACAACTAAATATAAGAGCTTATATTAAGGATATTAAGAATTTTACAAATTAACAGTTACATTATTCAACCAATGCAAAATATAAATTTCATTGGTGTATTTTTAGAGACCTTGATCTGATATTTTGTCAAAAGTATTCATCACCATAGTTCGAATAACTAATTATTCAATTTATCTTTTATGAACTAGCTTTTTTTAGCTTAGTTTACTCTTTTGTTTTCTATTTTTTATGTTTTGCATCATTTTGCATCAATTGCCAGTTATGTTTTTTTACCCCAACCAGGTGTAGACTTTTATAGAGCTTCTATAAATAAAATTGTTAAATATTAAAATTAACAATAAATCTTATAAAACAATTAAATATCGTGTATTTGAAAATTACATTTGGCTTTAGAATGCAAAATATGTGTAATGAGCCATCATCTTTATTTTTACTATATCTCAATCAGAAGATAAATGGTCTTTGTATGAATATTCATGACAAAAAATTTTGTTTCGTGTGTAGTTTTGTTGGTTATGAGCCTTGTTTATTCATTTATTCATTTGTTTCATAAAATGTATTGCTATTTATAAATTATATACAACTATTTTTGATATAACCTCTAAGAAAGTTTAGAAAGAAAGTTTTAAAGTGTATCAAAATCAATTTTGTAATTATTTTTGTAGAGAAAATATAGAATTCTTGAATATGTTTATTTTTATATGAAAATAATGCAGTGAACCTTATATATGAAATAAAAACAAATCTTTGTGTATAATCTTTTTCATAAAATAATAATACCTCACATCTTTTTCTATATCCTTTTCGAGAATTAATTATACATCACGTAGTTTGATTAGCATACTATTACTTTTACACAATTATAAAATCATAATTGTGTAAAAGTTATAATATAATACTGAATATTTTTTAGAAATTAAAATTGAAAGTGCTCATTTACGGACAAACATTGTCGTATACAGAATATAGAATACAAAATAGCATTATTTTGATACATTATATACCAGGAAAGTTCTAAAACTGGCTGTGAGACGAGAAAAGACCACTTTTTCGGCTCGAATCATTGTATTAATCATAGTAATAAATCTCAAGCAAATATCTGCACATGTTAACAGATTTAAAATGTTGAATGCTAACATTTGACAGTTTTTTTAGTCCTACATATATTTCCCAACACGATCGAATTTCATTACTTTATTATTTAGTTAAAATATATTATAACATCTAACTTGAAACTCAATATACTAAAGAAAATACCTTGTTAAAACTACTATCTTTGAAATTCAATATGCGATAGTGCATTTTACAATGTTTTGAATCTGTAATGCATTTACGGTTCATATTTTTCTATAATTTATAGAGCAAACTTTGTATTAGCCTGGACGTGAACGCATCGCTCTATGTAATTTTACAGCTCTGGCTATAAATTTGCAAAATGTTCGTGGAATTTATTGGAGTTTTCAGCGTTCATTAATTAAAATACTTTATGTTGTTAATTTATACTAAATCAATATGTAATGAACTGTTTTAAAATATGCGGTAATTAAATTTTTTCCTGCCAACGTTAGTTGTAGTAGTGTATAGTTTGATAGCATTGCAATTAAAACTCACGTACGACTTTTGAACTTGATCGATGACGATAAATTTAATAACGTAATAGTTTTTAATAATTGATATATTTATTAATTGAATTCGTATATATTACAAATTTTTTAAATAAATGAGCTAACAACGAAGAGAAAATTCACTGATTTTTAAACGACAGCCAAGATTAATAAAAACTAGTAGTGCATGGCATCGTGTCTTAAGGCAAATTGCTGGAACTTCCTGTACCGTAATGAAATATTAGAGGAAATTAAATGTTTTCGAATAGCTTGTTATAAATACTGTGAATTTTAATATTCGTATTTTAACAACAAAATATAAGAGCTTATAAATTAAACGACGACATTTATATATGTTTACATAAAAAGTAAATAAACAAAACTTGATCAAGCGGAGTTAGAATCAAGGAACTTATCTCATATTTCTAAGAATTACATAAAATAAATTGCAGAGTTAAAATTACTTATTTCAAATAAATACGTGAGCTTAAGAATTTCAACTAAAATTAAAATTAAAATCCAAATCATTTTTAACATTAAAAAAATTGGAAATGAAAAAAATGTATTTTGAAATAAAAAAATCCCGTTCTCAAAAACTATTCGTTACTTTACAAGTAAGCTATTTTTTATTCATTCAAACCGCATGCTTTTATATCTTAACTGCTATTTTTAACCCCTTAAGCCTCTTATCTCTGAAATAGCTGGGCCTGTTTTAGGCAAAAACTAATCACCACGTCTTCTCATCATTATGAATTGAATGTTTTTTTAATCATTCAAATTGGATACTCTGTTCTCTCATATACTCGATTTGTATTTTCTGCACTTTTTTCTCCGTATTTCCTTAACGGCTGGACCTGCCTTTGCCAAAATCTGATTAGCCCATCTCCTTATCAATAGCAATCGATTGCTTTTTAAATATTTCAAATCGGTTGATTCATGAACAAAAAATTGTATCCATACATACGCACACATACATATACATACATCTATTTTTTTCAAATGGATGTATATATTCAAAATGTTCAGAAACCTCTAAAACGTGAATATATAAATTTCATTTTCAATTTTTGATTGAATACAATAACTTACCTTACAATATTGATTACAATAACTTTTGTGCACTCTTTCCTTCGTATTTTGGAAACTGCTGGACCAACATTTCTCAACATCAGCACTAATCCCCATAAGTAGGAATCGAATGTCCTTTGAATCATTCAAATCGGTTGAACGGTGCTTCCAAAAACGTCGACGAATAATGGTATCTAAACATACATACGTACATACACGCACAACAATTTTTTCTGAGGTATGCCAAAATGCTCAGAAACCTTTGAAACGTAAAGATATGCAAAAAAATTTAATTTCGATTTTGTAACGTTTACAATAACTTACCGGCAAGTTAAAAATATAGGATAAAACCTCCTTTTAAATTATCCATTACCATTGCTAAATATGAAATCCAATTACTTAATGAAATCAATATTAGTAAATCAAATAGCTTGAAATTTGTTTCAATTTTCGCCGATTTACTAAATTAACGCACATCTGCATTAACGAGAGTAATTATCATAGAGAACGTTATGCAAATGATAATTACATATTTATATGAAAACAACATCAATTTGTGTGTCGGATAACATCGCATGCGTTTAATTTGTACATTTAAATGCGAGCAAGAGGTTTGCTCTGAGTTTTGATGTTACGATATGGGTGCATGATTAACACGGCGGGTATCATTAACGAGCTCAAGGCAAAAACGGGATGCTAAAACTGCACCTCTGGGTAGAGAAATTAGGAATTAATATTTAGATAATCGAATTCTGAAAATGTGTTTTTATATAAAAAAATAATAATTTTGAAAAAAAGTGTGTGTAAGGTTCACACGCGATTGAAATAAAACTTATTTGCTACTGTACAAGCAGTGGTGTTGTGCTAATATTTTTTTTGCCGGAACGCTAAAATTTAAAATCCGGTTCAAAAAATTTGATATATTTCGATAAGAACTCACAAATCTAATATATTGACTTCTTATATAATTAAATCTATTATATACAGCTAGTCTATACATTAAATTGTACAAGTATGAGGGAATCATTGAGTACATAATTTATATTCTTCAATGACATTAATTATATTTATTTTGGTATCATTTGTACTCATTAATACCTACAGGTATTTATCTGATATAATAATACTCAAGATTTATTACAATGTTTTATAAGACTTAACCTAATATGATAGATAACCTATTACCTATCATACTATACTATATTATTGTATATCATATATAGATATCTATTATCTATCATACCGTGAGATACCTATACCGTCATTAACTTATTATATACCTATATACCTTTTACTTCTTATAAATACTACTGTCTAATTTATATATTCACCTATATTATATAGGTTTACCTTACGCCCTATGTATTTTTTTATTATCTCTACCTATCTATTGTCTATACCGGGATTTGAACCCGAGACCTCCGCGTGGCAGTCGCGCGCCTTAACCACTACCCTATCGGGTATCCCCACCAATAATATAATATGGGACGCACTGTTGTTACCGCGGGTCATTTTCTAATTAATTAGGTAATTAATACTAAGGTGGCGCGACGACACGCGAAAAAAGTCGGTTGATTGTAGCGTTACGGTGGTGTAGTGGATAAGGTCGCCGCGTGTCACGCGGCGGACCCGGGTTCGATTCTCGGTAGGGTTAATGTAGCGTGTAAGGAAAATTATAGGTAATAGGATATATAGTAGATATAGGTTAGGTGTATTCGGTATACAATGTAGGGATTTGAGAGTATATGATGAAATATAGCGTATGGTATAGATGTAAGGCGTGTAGTATAGAATGTAACGTATAGGCATACGTGAGGCTATAAAAATACACGAGTATACGCGAGTATACACGAGGAACCTATGATGTAGGTGTTAGCGTATAAGAAATGCGAATAAATATAAGATTTAATTTATAAATATTATTTTTTCTATAAGAATTTTTATCTCGGTCTAAAATATCCGTTAAAGCATCGATTACACCTTACTGCTGCCTTTGCCGTTATCACTTCATAGAAAATTAATTACTGCACTTTTAAACGATTGTGTGCACTGTGCGACAATAGACATAGAACTATAAATTTTATTAAATGTTTGAGTAACTTGTGCGAGCTGATTTTCTTAAGATGTTCATAGTCTCGCAACTTACTGCATTCTAAAAATTCTAAATTTAAAAATATAATATAAAAATTATTATACCGCTGCTTGGAAGGGATGGCAATTTATAAATATACAGACTAATACATACAGAATTTGGAATTTTTCTATAATCCGTAATATTGAGAAAGTTTGCATTAGACCTAAAAAGGGATGCTTATTTACCTAAGCTATGGAAATATATATGGAAATATTATATGATTTGCACATGCATCCTGTGCTCACTTAAACTAAACAATGATCATAATATATTTAACGAATTTTTAACAGTATTTACAAATTACATTCAAATCACCCAAAGTGGGTTAAAGTCGTGTAATTTTTTAATTTGCCTTTCCCCATTTGAATTTAAAAATGGATTTTTCTGTGGGGCGTGTGCCCCACGTTGGGAATCACTAGTCTAGGAGTACAAGTTTTTAATCTACTACCAGGTTAATCAATAATTGAGTGATCATCAATTCCACAGCACCTTCATCAGATTTTTAAAAGATCAAAGTTTCTATGAATATGCATACAAATCTCAAATTGTAGGCCGAAATTTAAACAATAAGTCTATTGAAATATCAGGCTAACTTTTTTGCTATAAATTGTCAACTAATTTACCAATAAATAAATGTCAATAAAACAATGATTAAAAAAAATTACCAATAAATGTTGGATTGTAAAAATTTACAAGCCTTAGACGGCAAAAAATTCATCCAATTATTAAAATATTACATTTTTTTGCAGTTCTTATGTTTTTGTATTTATAGAATTGCTCTTTTCGCTACAATCAATTTCCATTACATGAATATCTTAAATTATTTATTTCGACTAACGCCCGCTATGTCCGAAACAAGTCCAACTTATATCCGAAATAATCGGGCATCAGACATTCTTCGGTCAGTGACATATGTGAAATTTGAAATACACTACTGTATTGTAATTAATATTTCAGTTCATACACCTCAATTTGTAACTAAATTAAAAACGACTTTGATAAAACCAGTGGTGTTGTGCTAATATTTTTTGTCGGAACGCTAAAATTTAAAAACTGGTTCATAAACCGGTTCTCATGTTTTTTCCGGTTTCGTTCGAAAAGGAAAGAAACAAAAATTATTACAAAACCCATTGAGTGCACATATATGTATGTTTATTTCAATAATAAGAACATTTAATAAAAATTAGTTGAATATTAATTTATAAAATTTACTTATTAAATCATTTTCTGTATGTAGTGATTTTTTTATATTGTTTCTTGCCGGAACGCGTTCCTTCCCAAAAATGATTTGCCGGAACGACGTTCCGGCGCGTTCCGGCTCGACAACATCACTGTGTACAAGATGGTATTTAAGTGAAAATAAATACATCATATAACAATTTTGAATAATGTTTGAATATTTATAGTCAACCATTATACATATTCATATAATGATAAATTATAAATTATATATTTATAAAAGCATTAAAAATATGTATAATATTTAAAAACAATAATGTAATCAGTCATACTTAAAATATAACATGATCGGTTTGTCATTGTAATTAGCATTTAGAAACGATCCTTCATTAGAGAAATGAAGTAATTGCTGATTAATAACTTCTATAATACTCGTTCACACAGTGGATTATGTTAAACAACGCCTAAACAAATATTGTTTTCGCGACTTAACTCATCATGTAATAATTGTTTGAAGAACTTAATGTATTTAAAATTAACATACATTCATTGACTGATGGTATTTTTTTTTACTTTTTCGCTGGCGATGTAATCTCATTCTTTGAACAGCTGTAATATCTGTTTCGCCTGAAAAATATTTAAATATTGCTATTAAATTTAATATTTAAAGCATGATAAAACAAATATACAGAGTGTCCGAGAACTTTATTAGCCTCAAGGGGCAAGTTTCCTAAAAAATTGAGAGACCTGTGTAATTGTTTGGATTTTAAAGTTTCAAACAATGTTTATGCAATTAATTTTGAACCTATTTTATTTCTGAAGAACGACTGCTCCAAAGCAAGACAAAACAAATATACAGGGTGTCTCAGAATCACGAGGCAAGTTTAATCAAATTTTGAACCTGTTTTATTTCTGAAGAACAACCCCTCTTAGCAAGACAAAACAAATAAACAGTATCCCAGAACTCAATGTCAATCAGCAAGTTTCAACAAAAGTTGGGGCATTCAATCAGGATTATAAAATGGTGATACTCGATCATTTTATTATTGAAAAATTTTGAATGAAAAATGACGTTTGTTATACGCGCAAGAGATCTTTAACCTGTGATATAAATTTGATATTATACTGCTTAGTATCGAGCATGCCGAGGTTGGGATCGAATGCGGGACTAGTTTGTGGTAATTCGCAAAATAATATTAATAGACAGTTGAAAGTTGTTTATCCATTACACGGAAGTAAAGCAATCAATAAATTATTTTATAATCAGTAATTGACTGAGTTTTCATAGTAACAATTATTTTACATGTTAATTCTATCTATCGTATGAGAGTTTACTGTTTAATTCCTTGCCATAATATCTCTATTCGAGATAATTGCATATTTATCATAATGCTCGATGTGATTGCATGTACAATAAACACAAGTAGTGTTTGCCGAGCCGCAAATTGCTGCAGTTTGAACAAGTTTTCATTATACTAATGCTTCGCATATCATTATTAACGTTATTGTACGATACTTCTGATTTGATATATTGATTTTCGTAATAACATACTGTATATGATATTTCTGAAAGTGATGATATTTTCATGTGAAATATATCACCGCTATTAGAAACGACTGTCACCTTCTAATAAAAAAATATATCGAACAGATGTAACAATCAGAACTTCTGTGTTTATGAAGCAGTTTTTTTAGTGTATTTATTAATCTTATATTCTAATTTTTTTTTCAACTTTTGAATGTTTGAATTAGACCAGTTATTTCCAACGTGGGGCACACGCCCCACAGGAGAGCAATTTTTAAATTCATGGGGGCAAATTTAAAAAATGACACGACTTCAATCCAATCGCTTTGGGTGATTTGAATGTATTGCCAGATATTTTTGATATTTTAGATATTGAATACTAATTTAAATATTCTTATATGAGAAAAATATTTATAAATTAAATCTATATAACATTAGCATTTCTTACGCGATAAGCCCTACATCATAAGTTTTTTTTTTACTCCTTTATACTCGTACAATTTAATAGACTAGCTTTATATAAAAGAGTTAATCAATATGAAATCAATACATCAATTTACGTGTAATCAACGCGATTTCTTACAGAAATATATCGATTGTCTTTTCAACTTGCAAATCAGTGCAATCAACCGCTTTTAAGAAAACTTCTAGAGTGAATTTCATTTTCACTTATGAAGTTTTGACTTTTGTGATTTTTAAGGGTTATCTTTTATATTTCTTAAGAAATAGAATCATATTTAAAGGTCGCAAATATGATATGAAGGCCACAACGTTTTTAGAAACGAGCGTGATCCATAAAAGAAACGAAAGCTTGGGAAATACTTATTTAAACTATTTCTCTTCAATATAAATGATAATGAATTAAATTAAAAACAAATATTACATTATTAATAATATCTGGTTATTTGCAATACTTTTGCAGTAGATAGCAAAATTTTATGAAAAATAAATTAATAATATATACTATACATCTAATAATAGTTATTAATTAGCAAAGTTATACATCATTTTATTGATGAACCTCTTCAAGCACAGTGACTGGTGTCGTATTATAATATTAATAAATTTCGATTTTGACAAATAACAAAATTTTATATATTTTTTTAATTAATAAAATTACATTTTTACAGAATTTTAAATTATATTGTTGATAGTTAAGATTGCTCATAATTTATGAGCAATACACAAGATTTTCGATTAGTTAATATTTATTACACTAATTTAATTATTATTAATTAATTTATTATATTGATTATTTTTATTTTATTAATAATATTATTAGTTAATATTAATACTTTTGCAAAAGCATATAATCATGATGGTATAATTTTAATGATTATAAATAAAATTTCAATTATTATGAGATAATTATTGAACTATTGAAATCAATTCTAGCCATTTTAACTTCTCTTGTACTAAATAATCGCAAAAAAATCGAAAATATTTTTTTTGCATATCTTTACGCTTCAAAGGTTTCTGAACATATTGGCATTTCTTAAAAAAATGTTGTGTATGTCTGAACACTGCTGACCGATGCTTTTGAGAGCACGGATCAACCGATTTAAATGATGAAAAACATTGGATTCCTTTTGGTGGGGAGATGTGCCGATAAGTTTTTGGCAAAGGCAAGTCCAGCGGTCCTGCAAAAAGTGCCAAAAATTGCATTTGATTGTTTGAGAGCTTTTATAATGAAGAATTAGTTAAATTTTCAGAAAGGCAGATGCAGAGTTGATTGATATTTCGTCTATAAAACAGCTACAAAGTGCGAATGTTTCAAAAATCAAAATGTTCAAATTTTTTTAAGCTTTTAAAATTACGGTGCGGAAAGTTGTAGCAATTTGTCTTAAGGCACCATGCAATGCACAACTAGTTACTATATAAATAGAAATTTCCATTATCTTTTAATTAAGTAAAAATAAGCTATTCCATTTACATCAATTGAGCACAGTTTGTACATGGATACCCATTGTACGACACAAATGCACATTGATGTACTTCGCTTCGGAACTGCCGTCTGTTTTCAAGTGTTATGTAATTATGTACAAAACGCAATGATCACCGTTTCGCTTTATTTGACAAGAGCAAAATGCATTTACGGCTTTTGTTTGTCTTCTCTTGCCGGAGGCTCAATTTCCCAACGACATACATTTATAGTAAAAGAGTACTTCAGTAATGTATCAGAGAGGAGTACTTCTATATAAATTGGTGGATGTAAAAACTATGCTTAAAAATGCCAATATTTTGTTAGGGTGTGGTTTTTTACTGATGTACAAAATCGTGACGTCTGCATACATATATTAATATAAAGATATTTAATTTATTCAATTAGAAATTTTTGTAAATTGCAAAGTTCTGTTAATTCACCAACTTCGTTTGTTTTATTTTATTACATATTTATTTGAGCCAGCCTCACCGAACTGGTAATGCATTGAACTAGCACAACCTAGTTCCAACTTCTATTCCAATCTCAGCCATGCTCGATATCAAGCAGTATCCTATGAAATTTCTACTTGAGGTTATAGATCTCAAGTGAAGTCATCCTTTTTGGTCATTACTGCATCACATACAAATCAAAACTATTAGAAATACATATCTAATGTGGTACATACTAATATCAAAAAAGGTTGGTTAACCACTGAGTTTCCCTGTAGATGAAAATAACACGTTACGAGTTTATTGTACATTACGAGTGAAACACGTAGTTTGCTGTTAAGAACAGAATAATATATTTATTTTTTTGTTCAATGTAGAAATGTTTACGAATTGTGTGCAGATCCATTTTGACACTTTTTTATCCAATAAAAATACATTTGAATATGTGTATATAAATGTTAGTTTCTATTTTTTATTCATTTTCTATAAAGTTTCGAACAACTGCTAGTTTCAATATTAGTTTTTCATGTTATGTTTTAAGTTCACACATTTCCAAAATAATAAAATGGCATTTTATGACCTATTCGATAGATTTACCATCTATCTGTTTATTTATATAAAAATGTAATTAAATCAAATATGTTAATGTACCTTATTACTGTTTTTGCTTGCTGTAAACCCTTTATTATAGTACATTATTAACTTCCCAAAGAAGAAGTTTATACTTTCATATAAAAATCCGATTCGCTAATTTTGTTTTCTTGACGTTTCAAGTTATCCTGAATGGAATGAGACCAAATTTGGAAAACGTATGTATGTGTGTGTGGACAGATTTTTATCCGTAAATCGACCTTTTCTCAAAAACGGCTGGACCGCTTTCAAAAATTTAAAAGCCATTCGATGTATCTCGATGACGACTATGTCAATTTTGTGCGACTATCGGCCAAGCCGTTTCTTTATAAGCAGCAGAAAAGTGAAAAAATTTTCGTCCACGTTTTAGCCCGCAATACTGAATCGATTTTGAAAATTCAAAAACCGTTCAAAAGATATTGGTTGTGAATCGTGCTGATTAGTTTATGGTAGAGATCGGCCGGGCCGTTCTCTTGTAATAAAGTGTTCAAAACATTTTTTTCGGCAATTTTTATGAATTTCTTTTGACGGTAGATACCATAGTTTTATAGATCATACTAAAATATTACGGCCATACGACAAGTCGATTATTTAATCGGTAGATATTCATAGGTCTAGGCCAGTGGGGTTCAGATCAGCGACAAGAAATTTAAGAAATACACGATAGTGGATCACAACACTTTTTTGTTAATATCTATGTTTTTTATTATTTTAAAATCAATTAATTAATGTTTAAACTTGTATTTGAATCTTTACTTTGAATGTTCAATACTAAACACAAGTACAAATAAAAAAATTAAAAAAACGCTAAATAGGGCAAAGCCTAAGGTGTTCACGACACAAACAAGTTTGGGAACCTATGGTCTAGAGACGATATAATAAATCAAATAAGTGCTTGCAAGTATATGTGCTTATACGTAATATTGCTCATGATCGACAAAACCATTTCTACCTTCGTTAAATTTCGAAATATTTATTTTTAAATTGGTTTCAAGTATTATATGTGTTTCTTGCATTTTATATTACCTGCTACATAATAACTGAATAATACTTACCTACTACATATATAATAAATATTATTGTTTATAAAGAATATAGTGTCGGTTTGAATATATAATACATTTTCTAGATGAGCATACATCACCCTGAAAATTTTGATGAAGGGTTCATGTATCTACGTTTCTGTATATATATATATATATATATATATATATATGTATATATATATATATATATATATATATGTATGTATGTATGTATGTATGTATGTATCGTTATAGTTGGTTTACATATAGTTGTCTCTCTATTCAGCCGTGAAATTGTTTCGTGTTTGTCTTTCGAGCTTTGCCATCCCATTATATATGGGTACGTACTGGCTAGTTTATAGCGCTCGCGTGCCTGTTACTTTATAAATATATTCGATATCATGATATTATATCGTATATCATCATAATCTATAACATATTGCCGAGTATATGTTTGATTTTGTAAGCTTTGAATGTTTACAATATTTGATCAAAGATTCATTTCCATCGAATGTTTGCTTTGAGTTTAAAATCGCATATTCTGTACGAGAATGCGAAATCAGTTGATTATCCGATACGTGAGGCAGAAGATATTTTAATATATCTTTTTTTTATTGAAATATGTAGTACCTAAAATGAGTAGATATTCGTTTAGCGAGATATTTTTTAATAATTTGTTTTTCACGTTATACAAGTTTTTTATGGGTTGAGTTGGGAGATTTTTTGCTCAAAAGCCAAGCCAGTGCACACACATACATATACAAATATATATATATATATATATATATACTAGCTGTAACCGTTCACGCTTTGCCATAATTTAGATTAAATTAAAAAGTTAAACATATATGTGTATTTGTTACATTTAGTTTAGCGTTACTACTATCTGTTCAACAATTTGCCTACGAATTTACCTATCAACTTGTTAATCAATCTACCATTTTACCGCCTTACCAATTAACATCAACCTATTTATCTATCGACTTGTTTATCAATACACCATTTTGCCTGTCAACCAATTTACCTGCTTTCAAATTTACCTGTCATCCCGTTCTAAATGTTTACCAATTAACCTGTTCAATAATTTACCTATTAAACAATTTACCTGTTTAACAATTTGTCTATTAATTTACCTATCAACCTGTTTATTAATCTACCATTTTACCGGACTACAAATTTACCTGTCATCCCGTTCTACATATCTACCAATTAACCTGTCAACCTGTTTGTTTGACTACATATTCGTCTATCTACCTGTTCTCCTCTCTACCATTTTGCATATCCTCCAATTTACCTGTCCACCAGTTTACCTTTATAAATTCTCTAATTCACCTTATTTATTTATGCACTATAAAAAGAATTAAAGCTAAAATTGATTCTACGTTTTAGTTAGAAAACGTATGTATCTGAAAAAGAAAAGGGCTGTTTTTAGGCTTTTCACAGCAATCATTCGATTTTTTCTCGCTGTGAGAACCATCCTTGGATTTCAACGAACATTTAAAAAAAAATTGACCAAATTGGTCCGGGCATTGTTGAGTTATGCGCTTTACCAACACATTTTGCGATTCATTTTCATATTATAGATATAAATATGTTAAGGCGGATCGATTTGAAAGTCGCACATATGATTTTTGGATACTAGGGATCAAAATCAGATACTTTCCTAAAGAAACCATACCTCTAAAATGAATTTTGATGTCTCGTGCATTTACCTATAAATAAGGGTTTAATTTTGAAAATTTTTGTTTTAGCCCATTTAGAGTGCCCCAATCGCAACCAAATTTATGACCGACCCCCACTAACTGTGGAACCGATCTATTCATGCCCATGGTTTACCCCCTGATACTCTTAGAGGCCCCCCATACAAAAATTGCTTAGCTTTAACATGACTAAAATTTTATCAACTATATTATTTGCTGATGATATTAGTATGTTTCTTGCTAAAATATTTTTTATCTCAATTTACCATTTATGCAGTAGCCAAAACCAAGTTCTGTGCAGTAGTTTTAGGTTGCATACAATTTGAATAAAAATATAAGACACATGTAAAAATATGTAGTAACCAAGTGATGGAATTGGTTAATGCTGTAATTGATAATTAGTAATTGGTTAACGATATTTGGTAAAGGTTGTAAATGAAGAGAGTCCATGTCCATGAAGTTCTTCTCGATCTCCTAAGCTAAAAATGTAAGTTTCTTCAAAAACTTTGTTCAAAAGAATACTCTTTGTCCAATATGATTAAGATCCGGTTTTCTATCATAACTATTTTCAGTAAAGCTTCCTCCTCATCTTCCAATTTTTGCTATACTTTCTCATCGTTACCTTGTCGGTCAATTCTTGTCCAGTACCATTTACCTCTTGGCATATAACATGTATGCATGAATTCTTAGTTTCATAGACAACTTGATGAACCATCTTTTTATTGTACAATACATACATTGTAAATTTTTATACAATACGTGCGTATGTATATCTTTGTATGTTTATTTATTATTTAAATTTTACCTATTGATTACCTGTTTTTTTCAGGTGCAAGGAACCAGGACGCTACAGGACAGATCTTCCTGCTACTTCAGTCATTATTTGCTTCCATAATGAAGCTTGGACGGTTTTGCTGCGAACTGTGCATTCAGTCCTGGACAGATCTCCAGAAAGACTGATCAAAGAAATTATTCTAGTCGACGATTTCTCAGATATGCGTAAGTATATATATATATATATATATATATATATATATATATATATATGATACAGTATATTATATTGATTCAATATCACAATAAATTAGTCATAATCAACGAACAAAGAGAAAGAAGTAGCTTCTCTTTGGCCAAAGCAGAAGTTTCTATTCCTTATTAAACAAATTTTATACAATATTGAAGTTCAAATAAAATTCATTGATAGATATTAATATAATACATGATGCAATAAGATAATATTAAGGCATTTCTTAGTTAAAATAAAAAAATACTATAGCTTACCTGATATAATCATACTAATTCAGGAGTAACAAATTCAGATTAACAGCAAAGAATCTTGATTGCATCATTATTATTCATATATTGAATTGAAGGTTATTACCAAAATAATTCATCATTCATTATATATCCGTATATTCAAATTTGAAGAATTGAGCTTACATTCCAAAATTGCATCAGTTATTTTGAAAATGTTGTAAAATAATCTGAAGATAGACATCTAACACATTTGTAGTTATGCATGGTTTTAAGCACTATGGTAAATAAACCAATTCTTTTGAAATGGTGCCTTAAAAGATCAATTCTGATGAATTGAATCTGGAAAAATGTTGGTTAAGAATAAACAAGCAATATTCCAACGTACAATCCAAAGTCTATTTATTAGCATGTAATTAGCAAAATTAAAATACTTTACGTATTCTACGAATATGTTTATCAAGATAAGAGTATATAACAAATAATAAAGAAAATTATAATTCTTCTTTACCCAGCTCATACAAAACAGCAACTGGATGACTATATGACTAATTATCCAAAAGTGAAAATAGTACGTGCCAAGAAACGTGAAGGTTTAATTCGAGCTCGTCTCCTTGGAGCCAAATATGCCACTGCACCAGTTCTCACCTATTTGGATTCTCACTGTGAATGCACTACAGGATGGTTGGAACCATTACTTGATCGGATTGCTAGAAATTCAACCACGGTGGTAAGTAGAAGAAAATTATATTGGAATATTTTTATGTGAAATATTATTGACAAATGTGAATTTCATTTAATGTAGGTGTGTCCGGTGATCGATGTTATTGACGACACCACATTAGAATACCATTGGCGTGACTCTAGTGGTGTCAATGTTGGTGGATTTGACTGGACGCTCCAATTCAACTGGCATGTGGTACCCGAACGGGAGCGACGGAAGCATAGCAACACTGCAGAACCCGTTTGGAGCCCTACCATGGCCGGGGGATTGTTTAGCATAGATAAGGTATAAATAATTAAAAAAATATTAAGTATTTAATCATTTACATAATTATCAAATTGTTCAACTAAATATTCTTAGATGAATATATACAAAGCCCTTAATAATTTTATTACCTTTATCCAGGCCTTTTTTGAAAGACTAGGAACCTATGACAGTGGTTTCGATATTTGGGGAGGTGAAAACTTAGAATTGTCCTTCAAAACGTGGATGTGCGGTGGAACACTGGAAATTGTGCCATGCTCGCATGTTGGTCACATCTTCAGGAAAAGGTCGCCATATAAATGGCGAACTGGAGTCAATGTGCTGAAAAGAAACTCAGTCAGACTTGCAGAGGTAAAAAATTATAAAAAAGAAAAAAGAGTGTGCGTAAGGTTCACACGCGATTGAAGTAAAACTTATTTGCTACTGTACAAGATGGCATTTGAGTAAAACTAAATACATCATATAACAATTTTGAATAATGTTTATTAGTAATGTGGTAACACTCGTGATGCACACATTTATTAGTGTAAACCATTATACTCATTTATATAATGATACATTATGAATTATACATCTATAATAGCATTAAAAATATGTATAATATTTGAAAACAATAATGTAATTCATCGTCATGCTTCAGATATGACATGATCGGTTTGTCATTGTATTAGCATTTGGAAATGAACCTTTATTAGAGAAATGAAGTAGTTGCTAATTAATAACTTTTATAATTCACACAGTGGATTATGTTAAACAACGCCTAAACAAATATTGTTTTCGCAACTTCACTCATCATGCTCATCAATTATGTTTGAAGAACTGCATGTAATTAAAATTAACATACATGCATTAACTGCTTGGGTTTTTTTTACTTTTTCGCTGGCGATATAATCTCATTCTTTGAACAGCTGTAATATTTGTCTTGCTTAAAAAATAATTTCTATTTTAATAACTTCAAAGATTTATAGAAACTACGAATAATATAGAAGTAATTTCAATCAATAAACTTACGTTTAGTACACGGCATAACTGTATAATTTGTTTTATTATTTTTAACGAACAAGGTAAAATATTCTTCTGATTCAGGCAGTACGATTGTCCTACGATGCAACTTTAAAATGTTTATTTATCTGTGCCGACTTCCTTGTTGATATCAGTACGCATACAACGTTGATGCCGGTACGCATACAACTACAGATCTCTATTCACATACGCGATGACTAATCACAATCGACCTGTATAGAAATGATATCATCGAGAGCGAATGACGAATCATTGGCACTCGACTCTTATCTTATCTTATCTGCCGTAACGCACTTCCGTTGCATTTGTAGGGATTTACACCCTAATCGCGTCTAAAGAAGTTCTCTTTCAAAAATACTTTCATAGGATAATGTTTACTGCAAATTTATGTCCATGTTGTAGATGAATTATTTATTCAATTTCATAAATAAAAATTTGATTTTTTTTTAGGTATGGTTAGACGATTACGCCAAGTATTACTACCAGCGAATTGGTAATGACAAAGGTGATTATGGAGATGTCAGTGAAAGGAAAAGATTACGTGAACGACTTGGGTGCAAACCATTCAAATGGTATCTGGATACAGTATTTCCTGAAATGTTCATTCCAGGCGAAGCAATTGCTAATGGCGAGGTCAGTTTATTACTTTTTATACAGTGGAATTTTTAGACATTAAAAATTTTACTTACGTTAGGAAGTACAGAAATTTTAGTCAATCAATGCAGTAGATATAAATTCAAATATTTATTCCGTATAATAGTAAATATAACATCCGAACGTTATCACATTCCATCGACAGGACTTGTTTAGTTCTTTCTTGTTATTGATTTTATTTTATTATTGGATTGCTGAATTAAAATACAATTTTCCATGATATATGAAGAATATTATAAATAATTATAAAAAAGGGCATCATTCAAAATTATGCAAAGTAATTGTTGAATTGAGTAAAAGTATATCACATAAGCTATGTACTGTAATAATTACTTCCAGACATTGAAATATGAATGTTTTTTTTTTTAATTTTTGAGAGATTATTCATTATTATGATATGTATTTAAAGATTATTTAATTAGTACAGTCTAGGGAATGCAATACCAGTATATATTTTTTCGGTATGTATTTTTACCGGTATTTATTCCAAAAATACCGGTATTTTCGGTATTTTTACATAAGCGCTATTTGATACATAATACCCTAAAGTTTAAATTTCTCAGAACAAATTTATCTTTAAATTTTATAATCGCATAAACAGCTATATCTTCAAGTGATTCTATAAGATAAACAAATGTCAAATATTATATCAACTCGTCATTAAACTGAATTTTTATTGCTTTCCAAAGGGCTTTATATCGTGTTACAATAAATAGAATTGGACTGATAGTTAATAATGTTTGTTTCATCTTTTGCAAAAATGTAACGGTTTTTTAAGTGATATTTGCGCCAAAATATTTTATATCATACAGATTACCCCTGCCTAATCTTTAGTTTTTTCTAACTTTATACATAATAATTATGATAATTACTAAATATTTTTGCTTCTTATTACAATTATAAAATAGTATTTTTCGAAAATGTTTCAAAGTTTGAAAATACTATAGAAGCATCACATTGTTTTGAATAACAATACTCAACAATTATAATAACTTATCATTTATCTCGACGAAGAATCAGATCTTAAATTAGTGTAGAAAAATTATTTTTTTAAAATATTGGAGATTATAATAATGTAATATGATCTTTTATGATTTTTTGGTCTTTTTTACTCATAAGTTTGTTTTTGGTGAAAAGTACTCAATATACTCGATAGTGATAATGAATTAATTAAATTGCATATACTTTTGTTAAATTATTATTTAAAAAAATGAACTTATAGTTTTATTTTATTGTTTAGTTGAATATAGTTGACATATTTTTATATTTGTACTAGTAACTTTCAATTTTGTTTACGTTTGTTTAAGATAATAAAAATACCGGTAATTTACCGGTATTCCGGTTTTAAAATGAAAAATTACCGAACTACCGGTATTGAAATTTTCCATCGGTATTGCATTCCCTAGTACAGTCTATATCACATCTTCTATTTATCCAATTATAAAACTAATAAAACTATTTAGATCCGTAATCTCGGGTATGGTGGCAAAACATGTTTAGATTCTCCTGCAAGAAGAGTTGATATGCACAAGGCAGTCGGTCTGTATCCTTGTCACAGACAAGGAGGAAACCAGGTACCAAAAAAACCAATGACAAGCTAAATGGGATTATGTTCTGAAGATGCCATCCTATACCAAAATATTTTTTTTGTTAGTGTTTAGTTACGAATGCAGCTGCACCAATATGTGTTATTTGTCTATTAGTAATAACATTTTTTGCAGGTTGATAACGTAGTATAGAGATCACATAGTTTGTGTTTTGCCACACATTAGATTTCATGTCACCACCAACAAGATTCCTTCTGAATGAAGGGATCTTGTATACACATTATTGGTTATTATGTGCACATGCTTAATTTTGTTATCATTGTAATTGTAGTTTTATTCACTTGTTGTTGTTTTTTTCCCATTATGTGTTGTTTCTTGCACTGCACGAACGTTCTGATACGTAGATAGCGAACATCTGGTCAGACATGTGTCTCGACTCTGCTTGCAAACGTGCAGACCTGCACAAGCCGGCTGGTTTATGGCCTTGCCACGGCGAAGGAGGCAACCAGGTAACAAGCACTAGGATGTCTTTGTAGGGTGGTAGATCGTTTTTATTATTGAAGACGATGATGTAACATTCCTAACTGGTGTGAGGTGCAATTTATAAAGGTGGTGGTGGTGATTAATATTTTAATATGGAAGAGGAAAAGGGGTGTATATTAGTGTTTGGTATATTGTCATATTTAATAAAAATATGTGTATGGTTTAGTGTTTAAATAGATTAGTGTAATTGTGAATAAAATTTTACCCTATTAATTTTTATATGCTGAATAATCATCTCTTGTAGTATTGCCCAGAAACCAAGTGGGCAAAATCTCATTGAAATTGCATCACTAAACTAAGTGGTTGCTGAAACCATTGGTATGATTGGTATGAAAATTTCGACTACTTTAAAAGTATTTTGAAATACTTAAATTATTTTAAAAGTATTGAGTAAAATTTTTAAAAAAAATCGGAACTAAAATTTTTAAATAATTATGAAATTTTAGAAACTAAAAATTTGAAAATATTCAATAACTCTAAAAAGTTCTATGGTCTACTAATTTCTCGGAATATTTAAATCATTGTGATATTTATGTAAAATTTGCAAAAATTATGATTCGATTCGAGAAACAATAATTATCAAATTTGTAATCCATGTTTTAATTTCACGACGGTTTTGTATTTAGAAAACAATATTTATTGTCCAATATATCAATGCTTAAATATTTGTTAAAATTTTGTATTTTATTTCAATTCAATATAAATCTAACAAAAATTATTCATTTTAGCTTAATTTTTATAAGCTTTTTACGACATGGAACTTAAAATTTAGTAAACAATAATTACTTTTTAATTGTTAATGTGAATTGATAATTAAAAAGTATGTTCGTAGGGAGCTCTTTATTCTTATTTTTTCCAAAAACATTAGATATATCTTGATCGTACTTAATTTATATAAAAAGATAGATAAATTTGTTATAAATTTTCACAAGCCAATCATAAATCAGGCAGAAAAGGCAGATTGGTAGAGTATTTTCAAAATATTCAAAACTCAATGCTATTAACATTTCAGCTAAAAAATTTATAGAAATCAAAAATTTTAAGAAGCATGTGTATTATTAAAAAAATATATAATGTGTATGTAAATTTATATGTTAGTTATAAAATCATTTTTGTTTGTTCTTGTATGTCTGCTTATGTTCCTTTTAGTGTAGCTAATGAAAAAACACATATTTTTATTAGTATGCATAATTTTTTCAAACTTACAACAGTAATTAATTTAATATAATAGGTTATTCAGAACATAATCTCATTAAGTATAATAAAATAATATAGGCATGCTTAATATTATTAATATTGACCATAATTTGATTTATGGGGTTTGAAGTTGTAATTTAATAAAGTATAGCGCAAGAATGTATATGAAAAGTAGCTTAAATATTGTAATTATCAATTAAATTAACATTTTTTTAAAATACATATCCAAAATATATTTTCAAATTTTCAATATCTTCTGTATAAATATATTAGTATAATATTGTATAAAAAGTAAAGCTGTAACATTAATTAATATTCGATTATAATTTTATACCTTACTTGTTATATATGTTTAATAATTCTTGTTCATTGTTTTCCTTAACAAATCGTCAAAAAGAACATATAATATTAAAAATATAGTTTTGAGATTCTTGTGTTATACACATACAATTTAGATTAATAAATAATTTTAATATTTTATTTTTTGCACCATCCTTCTAGTATTGGATGTTAAGTAAATCAGGCGAGATTCGAAGGGACGACGCCTGTCTGGACTATGCTGGTCAAGATGTGATATTATATCAGTGCCATGGTTCGAAGGGCAACCAAATGTGGACCTACAACGATGAGGTGAGTGCAGATTACTGAATTATTTTTAAACAAAATAATTGATTAAGTGTTAATTCTTAGTAAAGCAATTAGTGTTAGGAGTTACAAACTTCTCGAAGGAGAAGTTTGTTTTTGCGAGAAAATACGATTTTCTATTTCTATGTTTTTTCCGCGTTTCATTTTGAATCGAAGAGAACAAATTTGGGAAAAATATGTGTATGTGTGTGTTTGTGTATGTGAGCCGATTTTTGACCTTTAGTCGACGTTTTATTAAAATTAAATAACAAATAAAATTATTACTTTTGCAGCAAAATTATTCAAATGATAAAAAATCTAACTATTTTTTATAAACCGTAAAAAAATTTTAATGCGGTTCAGGTTGCTTTTGGATTATCTTGATATTAAGTTCCAATTGCAGAGATTGTAAATATTTTTTAAATATTTAATCTAACTTTATTTCAATGTTGTTAATTAAAAAGTTAGACTTCTGATACGATCGGCTGAACCGTTTCTTCAGAATTAGCAGTAAAGTGCGAAATTTTTCATCCAAGTGTTAGCTTAAAATCCTGAATCATATTAAAAATTCATAAACTATTAGTTTAGGTTTATTTAAATGGTAGAATTTGTTAAGGTTATTAAGAAAAAATAATTGTTAATATTATTAAATAATTGTTAAATACTATTTTTCAAAGTTTTTGATCAAATAGGAAAACACCAAGGAGTTTCATCAATTACGGTTTTCTGAAGTGTAGTATTTGTTAGTCAAGAGACAACTAAACATAAATTCAAAGAACACGTTTCAGAGGTTTTTGAGCATTTTGGCATACCTCAGTAAAAATTGATGTGTGTATGTGTGTGTGTGCGTATGTATGTCGACGATTTTGGGCGTACGGATTATCCGATTTGAATGGTTAAAAAAACATTCGATTTCTATTGATGAGGACACGTGTTGAATAGTTTTTGAGGAAGACAGGTCCAGCGGCTTCGAAGATATGAAACAAAAAGTGCTAAAAATATCCGTTTTTAAGAGAACGGATCAACCGATTTGAATAATTCAAAAAACAGTCGATTCGTAATGATGGGGAAATGTTTCGTAATGATGATTAGATTTTGGCAAAGGCAGGTCGAGCCGTTTCGGAGATACGGGGCCAAATGTGCAAAAAATGGCAGTTTTTGAGAGAACTTTGCATCCGATTTTATTGTATGTCGCATACACTACTAGTTTTGAATTTTTTGCGCTAACGAAGACTTTTAGGGTTCGATTGAAAACTCAAATTGAATCGGTATTTAACTTGAATGTACGATGTTTAGTTAATCTTTAATTCAATTATCCTTGGTCGTCTAATTAAATTCTGAATTAAATTAAATTCTAAGATTTGATAGATGATTTCGACAGAGTTAAGACAAATACAATTTTTTTTGGGATATAATTGAACTCAAAATATATTAGTTAATAAATATGGCTGTTTTTAAGGAATCTCTTAAAAGAGAGCGCCAATTGCTTAAAGTAAACCTTTATTGCTTAAATAGGTTGATTCTCTATCAATCTCCTGTTCGAAGAATCAGCAATTAATAAGACTAAAAGCATTTTGGTGGCAAATATAAGTTTTAGCATTAACATTAATAAGTATTTATAATGATTAGTATTTTTTTTACTTTTAGACCAATCAAATAAAACACGGAAGCAGCGAAAAGTGTTTGGCCATTAGTGAAACAAAACAAAAACTTTTAATGGAGGATTGCGACAATGCAGCAGCAAGGCAAAAGTGGACTTTAGAAAATTACGATCCGTCCAAAAAACTCTAATAGGTAAAGAATAAAGATAATAAAAGAAAAAAATAAAATCCTCAATAAATATAATGATATATAGTCAATTTGTATCTAAGTATTACATTTTTATACAACGGTACAAGCACATGGTGCGAGACGTGTAAAGTAATTAATTAGTGTACATATCTTGTATTGATTGTTTTAATAGTAGCAATATTTTCTATCATTTTAATTTATATTCAATACTTATCACTGTTGTTTACCTAAGTTTTTTACATATTTCATGTTTATGTGCTTTATAAAATTTGATGACTTGTTTTATATTTCATTAATAAAAATTAGCTGCCGAACGAATTTCAATTATATTAAAATGATTGAAAAGTTTGCACTGGGTTTAATAAATTATATACCTGGATGTGCAGAAGTATCCAATATATTTATAATATTTTATATATATTTGTAAAGAAATGTGCTCATTTCTATATGATTCCTGTTGCATAGAGTATATTGTCAATGAAGATTACTAACTTCGTACGTATCAAAAAAGAATAAGCTATTTTTAATTATAATATTTTAAACAGGTCTGATGGTTTTAAAAATTCATCTATTACTTTTTATCTATTCTTTATATTATTACCATCATGGACTTGGCTTGCTGGACAGCGGATTTGCATTTAAAAATTAATTCAAATTTGATACATCTGGGCAGATCTATTCTCTTGATACTATGAGTTATTATATTAAATTAATTGTTTAATTAAAAATTAATCTTAATAATGTGCGTTAAGGGGCACAACTAGTGTAAAATTTTCAAAAAATTGAATTTTCAATTTTTCCATATTTTGATAGGTTATACCTTTAAAAATAACATACCAAAATTTTAAATCGATATCTTAAATAGTTTTTGAGTCACAGCCATTTAAAGAGTATATATAGTATATAGTATAACGATCATTTAATCTTTAAACGCGTTTTTCTCGAAACAGCATTTTCCGAATTTGCTGCAACGATTACTCAAAAATAAATGATCCGATCACTATCATTTTTTTTTTACATGTTCTATCTATAGTTCTGCTTAAATTAACTATCGATTTTTTGATCGGATCAAGAATCAAATTTTGGCAGTCCAAAAACAACCAAAATTTTGGGTAAAATTCGACTTTTTTTTAAAAAAACGCCGTCATTTTGTCAATTTTTGATTTTTTCCTTTATCGTAGGTCATTTTACAGACAATATTATCTAGTTTAACGAGATTTTTTTTTTAATTTCATCCACGTAGAAGGCCGGAATCACTGCAGCAGTGAAGGGCCTTTTTTTATCGCGCCGTTGGAGATCGACGATAACTTAAAAAATATGTAATGTTTTTCTTCAAAAATTTTACTATATATTCTTAAAACATGTATAAATATATTCCTAAAATTTTGAAATGATTAATGAAGTAGTTATTTTAATATAAATTCCCCAAAATCACCTTTTTTTAGGCGGTTACACTAGTTGTGCCCCTCAAGTAAAATATCAGTTCACTCTTGGTCAAAGGTTTGTTTTTTTTTATTTCTGCTGTCCAGTAGTACAGGCCTATAAATACTTAACATAACTCTATAATATTTACTTGCCTAATAAGAAGTTTGATGTAATTATTAAATCTAGTGGGCATTATACATATATTTAAGAAAATTGTAAATAGCATTGTTATATACATAAACATAGATATGAAATTATAACTAATCATGATTAATAGTCGGTTGCTTAATCGAACTCATTAGATCTAACTTTTGTACAAAGTACTTTAACTATATATCATAATTAAATAGAAAATCTGTAACTTGACAATCAAAGTTACAAAATAATATTTACCATGCTATTGAATGGTTTTGTAAATAATAAGCAACAATGCCGATCGTTTAATGATTTATTTTTAAAACTAATTTTATTAAAATAATTATGGGACGAATAGAATACGGATACATTTTTTTATTCAATATGGTTTTAACAATATGCGCCGCATTTAAGTCTTTTTATAATAAATGTGTAAATGCAACAATGATTTAAAAAAAATTTAGATTAAGTTAATCAATTAATATTATTATTACTAAACATATGAGGTATATTTTTAATATACATTTATTGCAAACGAATATATCATATCAGTAACTAAAAAAAGAAATTTATATTTTTTTCCAGGATTTTGTATAATTTAAGCTAATATTTTGTACGGGGGTAGACCGAAATAATCGTTGATAATGTGCCAACATTACCGTCCATATTTTTGTTCAACATTTTATGATCTTCACAATTTTTGTATTTCTTCGTGGGTTTATCAAAGCTTTTGGTGCATTTATAATTTTTTTTTATTATAAACTGAACTATAGTTAAGAATAAGCTGAAGACAAACGTATTACTCCCAGGTTAATTTTTTCTAAGAAAAGCTATTGATATTTTTTTCGCAATTTCAACACGACTTTTTTCAGAATTGTTTTAGAAACTGAGACAAGTAGATTCGAGTTCAAATATGCATATTAGGGAGGGTCGATTTAAAATTCGCTTACGCACATATGTTTTTTGGATACTAGGGATCAAAATAAGATACTTTGCTGAAGAAACGATATCTTTGAAATGAATTCTGATGTCCCATGCATTGACCCAAAGATAGGGGTTAAATTTTCAAAAATTCCGTTTTAGCCCATTTAGAGTGCTCCAATCGCGTCCAAATGAATGACAAATCCCAACTTTGGAAGGCCGATCCACCCATGCCTATGGTTCTCAACCCCTGGGGCCTTTTCCTAGAGGTCTGCTATACAAAAATTGCAAAAAAGTCATCGTTTTGGTATTTTACTCAGCAAAAAATGTTTTTTAAATCATTTTTTCAGATATTAATTCATATATATACAAAAAACTTTTTTACAAAAAAAATTTACTAAAATTCTTTTAAATTTTCCAATGCAAATGCCTCATGCCAGAGGGTGAACCATGGGCATGAATAGATCGGATTTCCAAAGTTACTGGGAGGTCGATCATACATTTGGACACTATTGGGGAGCTCTAAATGAGCCAAAACAGGATTTTTCAAAATTTGACATAATCTTTGGGTGAATATTTTTGGGCGACTTTTTTTTACCCATACAAATCGACCCGCCCTAATACACTTTTAGAACAGTTTATTTAACTAGGTATATTCCATTTTATTCAAAAGACAGTTGGTCGTTGTCACGGTTATAAGGTTTGTCCCTTTTTCAGAAGTTCTTTTTTTTATTTTTTTCCATATAAAGAATTTTAATAAAACTGATTATTTATATATTAAAAAATATATACTAAAAACTAGAAAAAAAGAACGTAAGAAAAAAATGAACTTTTTACATGGTAATTTATGTATTATATGCAAACTAAACTTTAAAAACTAGAAAATGGGTAAATAAAAGATGAAGTATTGTGTGTATCATAGGAAAGAGATTCAGAAATAATTTCAATATACTTTTGCTCAGATTACTTAATACAAAGAGCAAATAAACATATTTTATTAAAAAGATATATTTGTAGTTATTTGCAAACATTCCTTTACGCAGTTATTGCATTATCAATTTGTATAAACTATTATTGTCAATATTTGAATAAATTTGTATTTTAGTAATAATTATGAAGCACATTCAAAGGAGTTTTTGGTGGTTTACTCCAATTTTAATGTTCCATTATTTTCTGGATGTCGATCAAGTTTCTTTTATCATAAAAATTTAAATGTATAATAATATATATTTTTATTTACATTCATCCAAGATATTCGAGGTAAATTACTGATATTATAGCATTACTTATATAATTACAACATTTTACCCATAGTAAACATAAATATTGACAACATTCAGATCCACCACATATTAAGTTAATACCCAATGCGGAAAAGAGTGAAGTTTTTATGATATTTTATATTTCCTTATGAGTACATGTTAATTGAGAAATGGTATATTAATTGTATTTTTTTAAGTACTTAATTTTCTTTTTTGAGTTTAGAATAAATTTTAATACATTCAAAAAAACTACATATTTTATATGTTATGTTTAATTATAAACATAAACTTTCATAAAAATTACTTATCATATGAACCATATCATTATGTGAGTACTGGCATGACTTGCCTAAGTAATATCAATATGTATGACAGAAGTATATGTGGATAATTATAAATATTATACAATTTATTCCAGTAGATGTTGTGCTAAATTCAGAATATGCATTTAAACGTGTATATTTGATATAGTTATAAAAATTTTGTGCCTTACTTGTATATGTAATTACATATATATATATATATATATATATATATATATATATATATATATATATATATATATAAACAAATCTTGAAAATCATTATTAGAATATAAGTACAGTGTTAACAATGTGTTTTATTGAATATTATTTTGAGACAACTTTATTTTATGCAGCTATACAAATATTTTTATACCCATTTTAGACCAATCAGCATAACGACCACAGAAACGTCTGGCAAATGAATTTTGTTTCTTGACCCTTAATAAACATAATATTAAAATTACAGACGGACTAAAATGATTTGAATTTTAAAAAAATTAATGAATAAATTGACGTCTGGCACATATTTGGCAGCGCCCAAAATGTCTGGCAACAAAAATGTGAGAGTGGATAACCTATTCAAAGTCAAAAAATGAAAATTGCTCTGGCTAAAATGCTATAAATTAGTATCATATTGCCAGACATTTTTAATTGCCAGACATGGTTAACAACCGCAGAAACGTCTGACAAATTAATTTTATGTGTTTTTACCCTTATCGAAAATAATATTAAAATTACAGACGGACTAAAATTATTTGAATTTTAAAAAAATTAATGAATAAATTGACGTCTGGCACATATTTAGCAGCGCCCAAAATGTCTTGCAACAAAAAATGTGAGTCTGGTGAACCTATTCGAAGTCTTTTCAAAATTTTGAAATCGCGCTGTACAAGTTGGCTGCGCACTAATTAACGCAACCATTTCCAGCTGCCAGATGGCCCGTACTCTAACCAAGAGAGCACCAAGGACCACATACCAAAAAACCAGCCTGACTAAAATGCTTGCTCGAAAACGTTGCTAGCGCCCGTACTATATATATTGTTTACAAGTGGGGCGCATGGCATCGTGCCTTAAGGCAAATTGCTGGAACTTCCCGTACCAAATTTTTTTTTTAAAAGATTAACATTTTTGAAAAAAAAATACTCTGAAAAAATTAGATTTTTGAGGAACTATAAATTTTGACAAAAATTTACTTTTTTTTTGAAAAGAAAGACTTTTTGAAGAAAACTTTTAACTTAAAGCTTTAACTGCATAGAGACGAAATATCGAAGCGCGTATGCGCCGCGTCTCCGTCTAACGGATAAACATTGGTATGGTAGGAATGTAAACAAAATTTATACTTATTGTTAAAATCTCTATAAAATATCTGATAATTTGATGAGCATATGTCTAATGATCATTTTTGACCGCCAAATGGCATTTTTTTTTACTTTTTTAGTTAGATCACCGAAACCGCTAGACCTGCCCTCATGAAAATTTGAACAATTCTTCATCTTGTCAATACAAGTAAAATGTTTTTTGAATTATTAAAATCGGACGCTCCGTTCTCTTAAAAACTGAGTTTTCGGCACTTTTTGCCCCGTATCTTCGGAACGGCTAGACCTGCCTTCGCTAAAAACTAATCAGCACGTCTCCTTATCAATACGAATCGATTGTTTTTTGAAGTATTCAAATCGGTTGAATACTTACACACACGCACATACATACACACACACATACATCCATTTTTTCTAAGGTATGCCAAAATGTTCAGAAACCTTTGAAACGTAAAGATATATACAAATTTTCATTTTCGATTTTTTTGCGATTACTATAACTTGCCCTACGGGAAGTTAATTAACAAAAATTGTGTAATAATAATCACTAAACAACATAATAAAAATAGAGAAATGCAAATTAATACACAAAATGAAATATAACAGAATTAAAACAAGTACAACAATAGACACAAATCAAGATATTCATGAACACTACACTAGACAACACAACAATTTTCACATTGAACACAATAGAAAGAAGAAGTTGAGAGGAAATGTCATATTGAGCGCTAGTAAAATATATAATGAATTGCCAAACGATATTAAGATGCTATCTATATTTCCAAGTGAAAATCGTTGTCACTGCTGCCTGACAACAGGCTGCTCGAAGTGGGTATCGAACCCGGGACTTATCTACGGGCGAGCCCGTATTCTAATTATAATCGATATCCTATTAGTAAAATGTATATATATAAAATATGAAAACTGTTTTCATAATCTCTCATACCAGGTACTTCTGTCTGTCTGAGATATGAAAAGAATGTATATATATATATATAAATAAATAATAATAATAATAATAATAATAATAATATAGTTATCAGAAGTGGACTATAATATACATCTAGTTTGTTTCATGTTATTGTGTTTATTCCTATATATTTCAGCACTTTATTTTAGTTATAAATCTTCTTCGGTTATGTTTTTCATATTGCTTTTAACATTCATTATCATATTGTTTTAGAATTATTTTGTTATTTATATGTTTTAATTAATTTTTTCAATGTAGCACTTGAAACGTATGCTATTACATATAATAAAGACATTCTTCTTTAATAAATTCTTTTAGTTATTTGATGATAGTTCAAAAACATTTTATCATTCTATATAAATATATATATATATATATATATATATATATATATATATATATATATTTATATAGAATGTTGAATAGGTATTTAGAATGTTCTAAAATAATCAGGTGTATCTCATACAAATTCTAACAATATGGTTGCCATGAACAATACCACAGTTGAAGAAACATTTATTTCGATAAACATTTTTATTAAAAATGAAATATATACACATTATATTATTTACAATTTGACGTATGTTATAGAAAACATTTGAAGAATGATATAGAATAAATACAAATAGTGACATTGAAATGTCACTAAGGATAAGAAAATAGGAGAAATGAAAAATCGATCTAAAGTAAAAACAAACAAGGAAAATACAAAATAAAAAATAAGTAAGAAGTCTCGAAACCTTGTTATAAACTTACACCATCATGTATTAAACAATAGCTTTCATCATTATGTATTAATCAAAATCTTTCATCAATTAAAGAATCAGTCTTATGAGACTGATGACTCCTCGCAACACACAGGCATTGAAACAGAGGCACCAGCAAGTGAAGTTTGCAAGTAACACTAGAACGTCGTTGAAAAATAAATATTTCAAGTTAATTAATGTAAATTAATAAATAAATGCTGAAAATAATTATACTGAGATTTAGAAAATAAAATGGCAATAAAGTACGCAATGTTGACTTTACATACGTAAATTTCATTTCATCTCATCTCATCAGGTAAATTTCAAAAAATTATTATAAATATTGGATTAATAACCAACAAAATATATCCTCAATTTATACATAATTAGATGTGTTCAATCAATCTCAGTTTTTATGGAAATCACAATTAAAAATGCATACATCATTAGATATATAAATATGATTTATATCAATACTAAAACTTTTTCAGGAGTTTGAAAGCATATTCAAATATTTTGCCTCATTCTCATGAATTTAGTTAATATTAATTATGTTCTGGCAATTAAAATTATATATACAATTCTAATCGTAACTTATTTGTTTCTAAAATTTTAATTTAAAATGTATGTGTGTTTTGAATTGAGCTATAAACTTTTTTTCAAAATAATTTTTTTCTCAAAAAGTGAAAAAGTGGTAAACCATGGCGGGTACAGGGGGAAAATTTTTGTCCATATTAAATTTAATTGAATTAATAAATATATATACTTGTTCGAACTGCACCTTATTTTCGAAAGTTTACTAAATATGCGACATATGTCTCATCCATAATTCGACATTTTTGACATATCAAAAATATTAACATTTTTCACTTCTTTCAATCTCGTGAAAGTCATGAACTTGGATTTTCATTCTTTTCAAACATGTTAAAATATTAACTTAACTTTAACTTATAAAAAAAAAACTAAGGTCTTTACAGAGCCTTCTGTTATTTATTTCTTTGCACAAGGATATTTTCATTATTTTAATATATCTTTATTTTATTTGCGAAATTATTACATCAGTTATGTTAATATTCCTACCTTATTCACGCTACTTTTTCTTTCGTTACTTTACACTACTTTAACCCAATGCTTACTTACGTTAGGAACTGATATTCTTACCATGCTTACCTCACCAGATCTCGAACCTGCTACCCGTCGTCTCCAGTGATTCCCCCTCCTAACGCGCGACGCCACGACAATCAC